>NC_090269.1:177300211-177610961 GCF_040414725.1 Anabrus simplex
AAGCTCAGATCATGTGATATAGATGTTAATTCCCATAGGGAACCTGAAATATTTGTCCTGAATGAGTAAATTTATTTACAAGCTCAGATAAGTTAAGAAGACATCTGCCTTGTGGCGGTCCTGTTTCTGGCTTTCACTGAGAGATGCAGTGCTGAATTCACCGCGGCCCATATCCTCACAGAGTTTGGCGATCTCTGTGGCCTAAGATGGAACATTGGTCTGCAGGAGACACCTGAAATGTTATTAGCCGATGACTAGAATACTGCTGATCTTGTCAGTCATTCAATCAATCAGTTACTGATCCTCATTTAGGATAGTCACCCAGGTGGCAGATTCTCTATCTGTTGTTTTCCTAGCCTTTTCTTAAATTATGCAAAGAAATTGGATGTTCATTGAACATCTCCCTTAGTAAGTTGTTCCAATCCCTAACTTCCCTTCCTATAAACAAATATTTGCCCCAATTTGTCCTTTGTGTCAGAGCTTATACATTTCAAATGTTCTTTGTCTTTTTTGGCTTAATGAAATAAATTTTATTTTAAAAATTCATTTTCAGATTCCTCAGTTAATTAAATAGTTTTATTTTCATTTTTTTGTTTTCCTGCAGCAGTATCTTATTGGCATGTAATATTAGTTCCATTGTACAGTAGTTCTTATATTGCATTGGATGTTCTTCATTCCCAGTCAGTGGGCCATGATGATTTTTTTGTGTACTGTTTGCTCTACGTCGCACCGACACAGATAGGTCTAGAAGTAAGTATAAATAACCACCTAATCGATACTTTATTAATGCCTCAGGCAAAATTGAATAAAATTAAAACTTACAGGACATGTTTCGACCACTTAGTGGTCCTCTTCAGCTGTATAAATAAAGAACTGAAAAGAAAAACATTGACAATAAGCACAAATAAAAGTTCTTTGGAGACTCCTTTGATAAAAATGGAGGTCATCAGAATAGGTCATCTTGCCTTTCGTTCTTGTTTGGAAAAGATGTTTATTCTGCGCTGTCTAGAGGGTCTGTCTTTGAGCGCGACCTGGTGAAGTAACGATGTGATACAGTTTGACAGTTCATGGAAAGCTCTGGAGAGAAGGGAAGTAGAGTTTCATCGTCATCTAAAATAACATGTGAGGGAGGAGGGAGATTGGGCTATGCTTCTGCGATGTCGTGTTTGATTATATCTCTTGTTCGTCTAGTCTGTTTCATGTCTACCCATTCTAAGTATTTGCTAATATTCTCATATAAGATGTTTTTATGCTCGTTGTTTTCGTTGAGATTCTCTTCACCGTTTTCCAATTTATCAAGAACGATGTGGATGTTTTCCAGGTTGTTCATAAGATTACCTTTATTAATCATACAGATAATTTGAAGGTCCTGTTTTATATTGGTGAATTTGTGGTTGGACTCTTTCATATGGGATCCCATGGCAGAGAATCTTTTGTATCTTTCAGCATTGACGTGTTCTTGATATCTAATTGAGAAGTTCCTTCCAGATTGTCCCACGTAAGTTTTTTTACATTGAGCACAAGTCAACTTATAAATACCCGATTCCTGGAATTCGTCATCTTTAAGTTTATTAGCTTTATTATGACTAAAGAACCTATGTTTCGTGTTGTTGTTTGTAGAGAAGGCTACCTTGGTATTGTGTTTCTTGAATAAGTTGGTGATTTTGTAAATCTTCGGGTTATTAAAGGTGAATTTTACATATCCTTTTTCTTTTTCTGAATGCTGTTTAATTTGTTGTTGGTATTTGCATTTAGTGATGATTTTATTGATGAATTTCAAACTGAAACCATTATGTAGAGCCTGTTGACGAATGAAAGAAAGTTCCTTTTTTCTGTCTGTTTCTGTTAGCGGAATTTCAAAGGCTCTGTTGACGAAACTATAATAAGCTGATTTCTTTTGCGAGATGGGATGTAAAGAATCACTTTTGATTGTAGTCGGGGTAAAAGTGGGTTTCCTGTATATTTTAAATTGGAAATGGTTGTCTTTACGAATTAAGTATACAGGAAACCCACTTTTACCCTGACTACAATCAAAAGTGATTCTTTACATCCCATCTCGCAAAAGAAATCAGCTTATTATAGTTTCGTCAACAGAGCCTTTGAAATTCCGCTAACAGAAACAGACAGAAAAAAGGAACTTTCTTTCATTCGTCAACAGGCTCTACATAATGGTTTCAGTTTGAAATTCATCAATAAAATCATCACTAAATGCAAATACCAACAACAAATTAAACTTAAACAGCATTCAGAAAAAGAAAAAGGATATGTAAAATTCACCTTTAATAACCCGAAGATTTACGAAATCACCAACTTATTCAAGAAACACAATACCAAGGTAGCCTTCTCTACAAACAACACGAAGCATAGGTTCTTCAGTCATAATAAAGCTAATAAACTTAAAGATGACGAATTCCAGGAATCGGGTATTTATAAGTTGACTTGTGCTCAATGTAAAAAAACTTATGTGGACAATCTGGAAGGAACTTCTCAATTAGATATCAAGAACACGTCAATGCTGAAAGATACAAAAGATTCTCTGCCATGGGATCCCATATGAAAGAGTCCAACCACAAATTCACCAATATAAAACAGGACCTTCAAATTATCTGTATGATTAATAAAGGTAATCTTATGAACAACCTGGAAAACATCCACATCGTTCTTGATAAATTGGAAAACGGTGAAGAGAATCTCAACGAAAACAACGAGCATAAAAACATCTTATATGAGAATATTAGCAAATACTTAGAATGGGTAGATATGAAACAGACTAGACGAACAAGAGATATAATCAAACACGACATCGCAGAAGCATAGCCCAATCTCCCTCCTCCCTCACATGTTATTTTAGATGACGATGAAACTCTACTTCCCTTCTCTCCAGAGCTTTCCATGAACTGTCAAACTGTATCACATCGTTACTTCACCAGGTCGCGCTCAAAGACAGACCCTCTAGACAGCGCAGAATAAACATCTTTTCCAAACAAGAACGAAAGGCAAGATGACCTATTCTGACGACCTCCATTTTTATCAAAGGAGTCTCCAAAGAACTTTTATTTGTGCTTATTGTCAATGTTTTTCTTTTCAGTTCTTTATTTATACAGCTGAAGAGGACCACTAAGTGGTCGAAACATGTCCTGTAAGTTTTAATTTTATTCAATTTTGCCTGAGGCATTAATAAAGTATCGATTAGGTGGTTATTTATACTTCTTGATTAAACATCGATACGGTCATGAAATGGACAACTTGTAATACAGATAGGTCTTACGGTGACGAAGGGATACGAAAGGCCTAGGAGTGGGAAGAAAGCAGCCATGGCCTTAATTATGGTTCAGCCCCAGGATTTGCCTGGTGTGAAAATGGGAAACCACGGAAAACCATCTTCAGGGCTGCCGGCTGTGTGGTTTGAACCCACTATCTCCCAGATGCAAGTTCTCAGCTGCACGCTCCTAACTGCATGGCTAACTCGCCTGGTATGATATTTTCGAAATTCAGGTATAGTCCAGCTTCTTGTCTGAATGGGCAGCTTACAGACTTTCGGTTCAGGTGGTTTCGGGTTTGATTCCGAATCTAGTATTTTAAGCGTGTCTAATTAATTTTTCTGGCTAGGGGACTGTGTGTTTGTCCCAGCATTCTTCTCTTCATATTCAGAAAACACGCCACACTACCAACCACTATAGAAAGCACAATAGTAATTACATCCCTCCAAATAGAGTTGGTGTCAGGAAAGGCATCTGGCCGTAAAACAGGGTCAGTAGATCCATGCATAATAAGGCTATATATATCCATTTTACACATTGTTAGATTTTTGTAAATTCCAGAGTTTAAACCTGCTGGCATAGTGGTGTCAGTTCTTGGATAGATCCTCCCTCTGTTGCTTGTCATCTTTCAGCTGGAATTCGATCAGTTCAAAATGTCTTTTGTTGGGATAAGTGTGCAAGACTGGATCTGATTTCATCCTCTCAACACCTGAGGGTGCAGATCAAATTTGTATTCTGCTGGCCTGCTGTCATCATGTAGGTCTGATTGTACAAACCCTTGGTATACTTTTTCAATTTCAATTCTATTCCTATTCCATCATTTATGATATGTTTGTATCCTTGGCCATACCAATTCTTTGTTGACATTTCTTTCTCATAGTGGAATTGTGCCTTGTTTTCTTGTTCACTTCTATGACAATACAGATCTATTAGTATTGTTGCTTATCTCTTCAAACACCTCTTTGAAATTTTCTGTTCAACTCAGTCAGCAGTTCTCCATCCTTCTGAATTTTGGCTCCCTTCCTCCTTTCTGGCGATTTGTGTGGTTCCAACTGCCATCGGGTTTAATTTTTTTTTTTTTTAATACCCTTGCAATCGTTGGTAAATTGTGGTCATGTTTCTCCTTCACAATGTCGTTAATTTAACACCACAATTTCTTTAGTTCCCAGTTAAGGAGATTTCAAATTTCAAACTGAATCCTTATAGATATTTTGGAGCCTGATGAAATGTTTTCTAGTTGGAATCTTGGGAGCTGCATTCCCTTAGTATTCAATCTGTTGGCTTGTAATGTAAACATAAGGAATGCAATGTCTGATCCACAGCCTGCATCTGGCCAAACTTTACTTGCTGTAATGGCACTTTTCCATCTTGTATTCCCAATCAGGTGATGCCCATGTGTATAGACGACAGTTTCACTTGTTGAAATGTGTGTCGTGAAGAAGTAATTAGAATCACAGAAACTAGTGAGCCCTTGTCCTACTTCGTTTTGAATGCCTAGTCAATAGAGTGTAGATGTTGATTCCCGTAGGGAACCTAAAATATTTGTCCTGAATGAGTAAATTTATAATACCAATATAATGGTCCGTTATTGGACATTATAAATTTTCCAGCCAACTCATTCCTGGTTGCCTGCGTTTCGCCCTCGTGTGCTAAGCTAGGCTCGTCAGTTGGGACTTAGCACACCACCCAAGACGCAAGGCTGGTGCATACCGTGGAGGCCACTGCATAGGCCACTTGAAGCCACCAGCAGTGCCAATGCACTGTGAGAGCCATGTCTCATTTCCAAAAATAGATGCCTGCCTGGCCATCAAATGATGTAGATGTTGATTCCCATAGGGAACCTAAAATATTTGTCCTGAATGAGTAAATTTATAATACCAATATAATGGTCCGTTATTGGACATTATAAATTTTCCAGCCAACTCATTCCTGGTTGCCTGCGTTTCGCCCTCGTGTGCTAAGCTAGGCTCGTCAGTTGGGACTTAGCACACCACCCAAGACGCAAGGCTGGTGCATACCGTGGAGGCCACTGCATAGGCCACTTGAAGCCACCAGCAGTGCCAATGCACTGTGAGAGCCATGTCTCATTTCCAAAAATAGATGCCTGCCTGGCCATCAAATGATGTAGATGTTGATTCCCATAGGGAACCTAAAATATTTGTCCTGAATGAGTAAATTTATAATACCAATATAATGGTCCGTTATTGGACATTATAAATTTTCCAGCCAACTCATTCCTGGTTGCCTGCGTTTCGCCCTCGTGTGCTAAGCTAGGCTCGTCAGTTGGGACTTAGCACACCACCCAAGACGCAAGGCTGGTGCATACCGTGGAGGCCACTGCATAGGCCACTTGAAGCCACCAGCAGTGCCAATGCACTGTGAGAGCCATGTCTCATTTCCAAAAATAGATGCCTGCCTGGCCATCAAATGATGTAGATGTTGATTCCCATAGGGAACCTAAAATATTTGTCCTGAATGAGTAAATTTATAATACCAATATAATGGTCCGTTATTGGACATTATAAATTTTCCAGCCAACTCATTCCTGGTTGCCTGCGTTTCGCCCTCGTGTGCTAAGCTAGGCTCGTCAGTTGGGACATAGCACACCACCCAAGACGCAAGGCTGGTGCATACCGTGGAGGCCACTGCATAGGCCACTTGAAGCCACCAGCAGTGCCAATGCACTGTGCGTCTTGGGTGGTGTGCTAAGTCCCAACTGACGAGCCTAGCTGAGCACACGAGGGCGAAACGCAGGCAACCAGGAATGAGTTGGCTGGAAAATTTATAATGTCCAATAACGGACCATTATATTGGTATTATAAATTTACTCATTCAGGACAAATATTTTAGGTTCCCTATGGGAATCAACATCTACATCATTTGATGGCCAGGCAGGCATCTATTTTTGGAAATGAGACATGGCTCTCACAGTGCATTGGCACTGCTGGTGGCTTCAAGTGGCCTAGGCAGTGGCCTCCACGGTATGCACCAGCCTTGCGTCTTTGGTGGTGTGCTAAGTCCCAACTGACGAGCCTAGCTTAGCACACGAGGGCGAAACGCAGGCAACCAGGAATGAGTTGGCTGGAAAATTTATAATGTCCAGTAACGGACCATTATATTGGTATTAGTCAATAGAGGCTGACAGCATTTCCTGCCTGTATATTTTAGCTATTTCTGTTGGCAATAGTAGAATAATTGACTCTGCCATGGAGGGTAAGAGACATAGGTGACAAAGGTGGTGATAGACTTCGTTTTTAATGATTTTTGTTAAAGAGTTGTGGAACTAAGTGGTGAGGAGTTACAACGAATGCGTGTAGTTCACAGAGGCTTGCAGACTGAAAGGCTGTAATTAAGATATTTGTAATGTATGTATGTATGTATGTATCAGTGGCAGTGCATGGATAAAATATCTGGAGGTTCACTGCTTTGGAAAATAGCATGTTCAAATTTGTTACTTCATGTTTACATAGATATAAAATAGTGACATTGCTTGATTAGCAATGCTACTTTCCTTTTGAGGCACACAGCTTCATCATGAAGAAGTTGCCAAACAATGAGAAACGAAAGAGGGAATATGAGGTGTAATTACCTTAAGCTGATCCAGTTCCATCTGATGTTGAAGATGTTGCTGACGTACAAATAACTGCTTCAAGAACATGTTAGACAGACTAGCGTTATTTAAGTTGTCATGTATTTTGCTATTTACTTTTCATAAAACACATGTTACTAATTAAACGTTTACATTAAGTACGTAAAACTTAGGCTATGTATGTGTGTTGATACTATACAAATGACACTTAGCAAAATATTCTGGTTAATTACATCAAAACTGCAAAATCTTGAAATTAGATTGTTGGAGATACCAAGTAGTGTCCAGATTTTGGTGGTATCATGGTTTTCATTTCCTCCAATTTATTTTCCATGATTTTCTCCATTGGAGGAAATTAAAACCATGATACCAATGGAGATAAAAAGGCATATGGAAAATTAAATGACATCATCTAGACAAATGGAAAGCAAACAGAAAGCACCTCAGCCCCCCAACTCAGAGCAAGGAAGAAGAATAACACACAATCAGGATATGATAACCAAAGAGCTTGCCCCATTGAAGGAGGTGATGCAGGGCAAAGAAGAAATTCCAAACGACAACCAGAAACTATCGGTCAAAGTCTCGAGAGGATTTATCACGGACAAAGAAGGAAGGGAAGTAATGCAAGAACCAGAAATCGGAGACTACTGAATAGAAAACTAGAGTAACTGGAATATATACGATTGGAAAAGGAGAGAGGAAAACTCGCAGTACTCCTACAGTATTCATGATGCAACCTCCCTACGAAGCAGACCAATAATAGGGACGAGAAAAGGCGATAGCAAGATAAGGTCAGCAGAGGCAAAGACATGTCTATATGTAGGAAGACTGGAACCAAATACAACCAAGGAAGACATCTGGGATTATCTCAAAGAAAACTGCATAGACAAGGTACACTGACTGGGCAAATGTCATGGGATAGCGGAGCACTGAATCGTAGGTGTGTTGTCTGCCCACCATACGCCCCCTTTGTCAGCGGCAGTTGTATAGGAGACCTTGTGAGCAGTGGCTGTGCATGTGACACGTATAACATGGAACGTCGTCGTGAGCTGACACCGTTTGAACGGAGTATGGTGGTCGGTGCCCGACAGATGGAAAGTGTGATTTCGGAAGTGGTGCTGGAATTCGGCTTCTCACGATCAACTGGGTCCAGGGTGTATCGTGAATGGTTGAATGTGGGTGTCACCGTCCACAACAGACGAACGACCGGCCGTCCAGCCACCCTTGATGACCGTGACCGGCAACGTCAGAGACGGATTGTCAGTAGTAACAGAAGGGCAAACGTGCAACAAATCACGGATCAATTAAACACAGGCCGCGCTAGACACGTCTCCCAGTGGACAATCTGTAGGAACATGGGTTCTATGGGGCATGGGAGTCGGTGCCGCACACGGGTGCCACTGTTAACCCAACATCATTGGGCACGACGACGTGCATTTGTCGCCAGTCACCAGGGATGGACACTGGAACAATGGCGTAACGTGATATGGTCAGACGAATCACGATTTCATCTGCACCATGCCGATGGGAGGCACAGTGGCGCAGACCACATGAAGCAGTGGATCCCGTCTGACTCGAAGGTGTGGTCCAGGGCGCTGGTGTCTCTGTTGTGGTCTGGGGGTGCATTTTCCTGGTATGGAATGGGCCCCCTAGTTGTTCTGAAAGAGACTTTGAATGGTGTGCGGTATGTTGAGCTGCTCGGAGACCATCTTCACCATTTTTGGCCTTCCAGTGCCTAGACGGTTCTGCGGTTTTTCAAGATGATAACGTGCCACCACATCGCTCCTATGTCGCCTGGGAATGGTTCCAAGAACGTGCAGCGGAGGTCCAACGACTGCCATGGCCACCCAGGAGCCCCGATATAAACCCTATCGAGCATATGTGGGATGTCCTCCTGCATGACATCCTGCATCCACGAACAGACCAGCATTGGCGGCCGCTCTGCAAACGATTTGGTGTCAGCTGCGTCCAGAGGACTACCAGGGACTTGTCGACTCACTTCCACGGCGTGTCACTGCAGTTCGCAGGGCCAGAGGAGGCCCCACACACTATTAGGTGACTATCCCATGACATTTGCTAAGTCAGTGTATTTTGTGATATAATTGGTGAGAGGCCAGTCAGCACAGCTTTCAAAATTGGAATTCCGTACAAAGACCTAGAACGAGTACATGACCGTTCGTTCTGGCACGTCCGTGTGGTATGCCAGCATTTTCTGAAAACTTGGACATTTCGTAGTACACAGCAATGGCAGGGTTAGTCATGACTTGGAATGTAGAGGGGTTGAGGGGTGCATTAAATCTGTCATCAAGGAACATACTAGAGGCATTTGACATGTGTATTAATAGAAACATTCATCAGGGAGGACTCTGTACTAAATGCACCAGGTTTCTACAACTACTATGTGTATGCCAATTAACTCAAGGAAAGGGGACGACCATTAGGAAGGGTATCAGTACTTGTAAAACCTCATCTAACCCCATGTAAACAACTGTTGACAGATGAAAACCTATTGATTTTATGAAAGAAGATTTTAGTGATCATGGCAATATACTTCAGCCCTGAACGAACTGCAGTAGACATAATTGATAAGCTTGGAAATGAGTTGAATGTGATATAGGTGTTAATTGCTAGTGACCTGAACTGTTCAGTAGATAAACACAGCTGGAAAACTGAAGCAGTTATTGACTACCCGAGATTCAGTGGATTTGTGCTGTTAAACAAGAAACAGGAATGGACATATGGAGGACCAAATGGTGGAAGCATAATAGATGTATTGTTTTCATTGGGACTCTAAACATTGGGAACAGCAAAGCTGGTCCTCAAGGAAGGTGCCGTGTTAAGAAAGCGCAGACATAATCACGAAGAAAGAAGAAGCAACTGAACCAAGAGGAGGAGTCAGAATCTGTGAGAATATAGACATAAACAAAGTGAAAGCAAAGTCAAGCCAGTTCGACCAAGTGAAGAAAATGATAGATGAAGGTGAAATAGATTCAGCAGCAGGGTGGATAGTAAATTGCTATAAAGAAGCAGCTCCTTAAGCCTTGGGACAAGAAAGTCAAAACCTTGGTTCAACAAGTAATGTCATGACCGGCTGAGTTGGTCGTGTGGTTAGGGGCGCGCAGCTGTGAGCTTGCATCCGTGGGTTCAAGTCTCACTGTCGGCAGCCCTGAAGATGGTTTTCCGTGGTTTCCCATTTTCACACCAGGCAAATGCTGGGGCTGTACCTTAATTAAGGCCACGGCGGCTTACTTCCCGTTCCTAGGCCCTTCCTATCCCATCATCGACATAAGACCTATCTGCGTCAGTGCATCATAAAACCAATTCTAAAAAAATGTATAGAGAGAGAAATGTTATGAGGCAAGGAGAAGCACCTTCGAAAAATTGAATGGAGCAAGAGAAAGAAGGAACATGGAAAACCTGGAAGAGTCCCGGCAAAAGAGAGCTCGGTACAAAGAGCTCCTGAAGAGGAAGAAGATTCATTACATGGATGAACAACAGAAAGGGATCATAGAAGAAGCAAAATTGGACCCATACAAGACTCTACGACCAAAAATGAGCAAATACATTCTAATATCAACGTGGAAACATGGAAATCACATCTCAACAAAACAATTGCTTCAAGAGACACTAGACCAACACTGCGGTATCCAGAACACAGAGACCCATCAGATGTCATAAGTACAGTCCAGATTATATGTAATATAAAAATGAGAAAAATGTACATAAATAATCACCATTGTACAGTTCCAGTCTCCCAGGTACTGTTAATGACACTCTTCTACTTCTTCCTGTCCATATACATCTTGTCATGGAGAACATCATCCACTGTCCATCCTCTCGTAACTAGATCAACCTTGATCATGTCCATCCATCAGGTTTTATTTCTTCCTGCAGATCTTTTCCCTTCCACCTGTCTTTCCAAATTTATTCTGGCTGTTCTTGTAGACTCCATTCTCCTCATATGCCCTACCACCGTAGTCTGGATGTGCCGATTTGGTCTAATAGGGATGTCTTAATTCTGGCTTCTTTCCTCACCACCTCATTTCTTAAGTCCACCTTGGTCTTCTGGATTGTGGATACAAGAAATTTCATCTCTGATGCTTGCAGTCTTGAGGAATCTCGTTTTGTGAGGGTGCACGCTTCAATGCCATAGGTCAGTATTGGTATGCAATAGCTGTTAAACATCATCAGTTTTGGCTGGTTTTGGAATCATGTCATTCCGTAAAAGTGTTCTTACTTGTTGGTAGAATTCTGATCCCTTTTGCGCTCTGTTTGTCATTTCCTTTCTGACCAAATTATCACTGGAGAGAGTACACTTCCAAGGTAAGGAAAACTATCCACATACTCTAGCTGGTGGTCTCCTAGTTTTTCACTTGCTGGATGCCCTTCTCTGTTGACTGCCATTACCACTGTCTTGGTCTTGCTGATGTTGAGGTTATATTCCTGGAACTGGGATTTCCATACGTTGAGTCTGGTCTGTACTTCCTCTTCTGTTTCACCCCAAATCATATCAGCAAAGGCCACTACAGTTCACCTAGCTTTACCTTGACATTCCTCATTATATTATGCATAATAGTGATGAACAGTAGTGGGGACAGTGCACTTCCTTGCTGAACTCCACTCTTGGTCTCAAACCCCAATTTGTACACAGCTAATACAGTCTTTGTACAACATAGAATTTTCCTTACCAGTCCTTATCTCTTACAACACTATCGTAGGCCTTTTCTATATCCGGGAATACAATGACCCAAGTTCTTGCCTTTCTCCCAATACTTTTGTATCAGTATGGGGGTGCTAAAAATTAGATCCGTTGCTGATCTGTTACTTCTGAATCCATATTGCTCCTCCTCTAACTATGGTTCAATGATGGTTTTCAATCTCCTTTCTATGATCTTCTCTAGAATTTTTAGCCCATGAGACAGCAGTGTTATTCCTCTATAGTTGGTTTCTGCCTGCTCCAATCTGCAGGTATTTTGTTGTCTGTCCATATGGCATTTAGTATTCTGTGCAGCCATTGTATACCCTGGAAGCCTGCTGCCTTTGTCATGCCCGCATTCACTTCATCTGCACGTGAAGATTTTCCTTTATGCATAGATTTTAAGGCTGTCTCACTTTCTGTCCAGGTGATGGGAGGTTCTTCATTGTAGGCTTGGATTTCTGGTTCTGGATTCTGTTCTTGAACTGATCTATTCAGTAGGTGGTCGAAATGGTTCTTCAGGACTTCTCTCATGTCACTTTCTGTCCTAACCAGATTTCCATTTTCATCTTCAAGTGCCTTTATGGTATTCATAGGTTTCCTTTTACCTCTGATAACATTATACAGTAGTTTCTTATTGCCTCTGCTGTCTTCCTCCAGTTTCTGAGTGAATATATTCCATGCCTTGGTCTTTACTTCTGTAACTGTTCTTTTAACGTCCAGTTTCTACAAAAATTTGTAGCTAAAGTTGTCAAAATATGTAGTTAGATATGTCTTGTTCTTCCTGATATATTTCTGCTTATACAGGTCGTTCACAGAGCGTCTTCCAATTTTCTCTTTTTAGTTAAATATGTAATAAATAAAAAATATGTAACTTAATATCTAAGCTTTATTTGATGTATTTTTGTACACAGGAAAGAAAAGAAAACCAAAAAAGTTAAAAGTGCAGATATTCAACCTTCAATTTTCATTTGGAGGCTGACGCAAGTGTGATAAACAGATGTAACTTGAAAAGAAAATTATCTTACCCTTGGGTAAATAATGCAAGTATCGAGCTCAAATTATTATTATTATTATTATTATTATTATTATTATTATTATTATTATTATTATTATTATTATTATTCCGGGGTTACCCGTGGAGCTGAAAGAGGTTAAAGAAGGTGCTGGGGTGAATGGGTCTAACTACAAAAGAATTGAATTTAAAACTTAAACTGAAGGTTATATTTTGAGAATGTCAAACTTAACAATTTTTCATAACAATGAAACGTCAGGTACAATGACAATTTTAAACAAGACAAGAAAATCCAAAATTTAGTGACTTTTAAAAAATCCGGGCTTCAAGCCCCTCACAATGTTACGTAAGGAATAGGTATTATTCAATGAAGGGCAGAAATCCCTTAATTCATGGAGCACTTGCTCCCAAAATACAATATCAAGCCTCCCAGAGGCACTCTTTACAACACTTGAAAAAGAGCTAATGTGCTCTCAATTTCTCAAGCCTACTCAAGGCAACACCAAAAAATCTTACTCTCTTTGGCCTTCCATGGCCCAACTTACAAATTGAAACTGAGGTATCTCGCACCCAACCTATAGGCCCTTTGCGGAAAGAACAGGTTAAATAAATGGCCCGAAACACAAACTGAATGGAGGCGTACAGTGCTCCAAGATAGTGAAAACTTAAAAACCTAAAGGGCACTAGGCCGGTGAAACAGGGGCTATTCACAAACTACTGAGATGACTCGTATAGAAAGAAATTTACCACATTACAGAATGAAAAACAGTTATAAAAACGTAGTCACCTCAAATCAAGATGAAGGGGAGCTTGAGAGGGTAATTCACTCTCTATCCCCGATTTACAGTTAAAGAGTTTACGAAATTTTTACATTAGCCGAAAGTAGATTTACATTATAGAAAAGTTGGTTACATAGTTAAAGATTCGGACCTTTCCCTTGGGTTAAACTGCGGAGGTAGCAAGAAAGAAAGATGTTATGTGGCCATTACCTTGTGGATGTACTGCTGACCGATGAAAGAGTGCCGCCCACCTTCTGCTTTGACACACACGCTCAATAAGATGATGATCAAGTGGCCAAGAAATGTGAAAATCCGCAGTTTATAAACCCTCAGGGAAAGTTCGAGACCATTCAAGATTGAACTAGCCATACCCTTTCACGTTTATTGGTCAATTTAAAAGTTACACTCAAAATCGAAGAAGAAAAAGAGGAAGAAGACTGTGATTGCTAGAAAATTAATTACAGAAATTAGGGATTGGCTAGATTCAAAACTGGGAGAAATAAAAAGGAAGTATTGCCAACCTAAAAATAAATGAACATCAGTCAGTAAAAAAAACACTTATGAATACAAAACTTCTTTGAATTATAAGTTCTTATACCTCACACTAGGGTGCATGATCATAGTTTTTAGTAGTGACATCTGTGGAAGAATGTCCAAACTTCTTCATGGATAGCAAACAAAACTAGTAAATACACAGTCAGTTCAGGAAACTTCACAATAACAAAATTACATCATATTTTAGTGGTGACATCTGAGTAAATTTCTAAGTTGGTGTAGTTTCAGTGTCACTGTTTCACCAATAAAAGAGTTCATTTAGGTGGTAGATTTAAATGCGCGGCGTTGGGGTGTACCTCCCGGTGCTATTATTATTATTATTATTATTATTATTATTATTATTATTATTATTATTATTATTAGTACTTATGATCTACATCCATTTATTATTATTCTTTACGCAGTCGAATGATGACTTGGCCAACTAGAGAAGTGCCACTTCGCCCAGTCCCGCGTAGAATATCTTGGCCATGTCCTAACCTCTGCAGGCTTAGAAAGGCAACCGGAGAAGAATCGAGCTATCGAAGAAGCTAAGCGCCCGCGGACCAAGCGACAAGTACGTCAGTTTCTTGGCTTGTGTGGATGGTATAGCAGCTTTGTACCACACTTTGAAGAGAGGGCAATAGCACTCACCGATGTACTCCATAACTACTGCCTGTTCCGATGGACCAGTAAGGAAGAGGCATCACTCCAAGGCATTAAGGCTGCAATATGTAACGCTCTCGGTCTAGCCGATCCCGACCCTCAACGGAAGATGTGCCTACAGACGGACGCCAGCGACTCCGGCTTAGGAGCAGTGTTATTCCAGGAAAGGAGTGACGGTGGAAGGGATATCGAGTATGCCAGCAGGAAACTATCTCCCACCGAACAACGCTACTGCACTGCCGAGCAGGAAGCCCTAGCCATGGTGTGGGCCATGGGCAATGATGAAGGGAATTCCTATAGAAGTGTGTTCATCTAATGACAATGCACAAGATTATTATGTAGAAAAAGATGACTTGGAAAAGAAATTTGGCAGCATAACTGAAATTGAAGAGGAATCCCAAAGATGTGTGTCTAAACAAAGAAATAAAGGAGTAACACCATCAATATTGTCTTACAAAGTGTAAACAGATTACGTGAGAGACCCTAGCACATGGGATGAACTGCTGAAAATGGAACCCCCTGAGCGAAAATTATGGTCTACTGCTGCTGAACTGGAACTACATATTCTGAAGGAACGTAAAGTATTGGAATTGACAGATCTTCCGTCTGGAAAGAAAGCGATTTCATGCAAATGGATTTTCAAAGCCGAATGAGGCGGGGTTGGAAACATTCACACGTATGAGGCCCGTTTGGTAGCTCGAGGCTGAGACACTATGAAGGCCAAAGAAATGTGATGGAGGTAGAAAAATATAGTTTTTTGAAATGAAAAATTTCCTGCACATTGAGTCTCCATTGTACGGCTTCAGAGGTAAATTAACAAGGATGAAATGTCCCTTGATAGATTATTTTGCAAACTGTCGAGTATTTTCAGAGTTTTTTTCTACACAAGAGTGGGAGAAATCATGACATAAGTTGCTTGGTAACTTCTAAATGGAAGCACCTGACATTACAAGTAAAACTATGAAACAGCTTAATATTGTACTCGTGTCAATTCCTTGAAGTTACATGAGACCCAAAGTCAAGACGCTAACAGTTTCATTCACAACGTTCTTGACCAGTCTACCTACAACAATCGGCTTTTTAAATCTCCACTTGTGCATGACAACACATTTAAATATTAGTTACGTCAAGAACATGAAAATGAAAATCATGGGTCAAATAAGCCCCAGTTTTAATATCACCCTTTCTCAAGACTTATGATAAAAAAGAAGATCTGTTTCATTTTATTTTTATTTTTGAACATTTTAAGTTAACCAGAATAGAACTGCCATGTTAAAACACATTTAATTTAAATTTATATTTTCAATCTTGACCAACCTACAAGCAACAATCAGTTCAAATCTCCACTTATTGTCGACGACACATCCTGTCACCAGACACGGTACGTCAAGAACTTAATATGATATAGGGGTTACATAAACCCCGATATGTAATCCTCTTTACCGAAAAGAAGATCCATTTTAGTTTTTGGACATTTTTCATATTAGATAGATTAGGACCAAAAAACTTAACTGTATTAACTTATGTTACCCATCTTAAGAGTTCATTAATGTTTGTATATATTGAATATAATGTATATAGTGTATATATTGGTATGTTTATATTGGTTAAAAAGGTCTCAGACCTTGACCTAAAGGTTGTTTACAGGCTGAAGATGTCCAAAATAATGGGTGAAACATGTACCTGACCAAATAAATGTACATAAAATCATGTAGATAATAACCACATTAAACGTGGAAAGTATTGAATAGGTGGTTTTTTAATTAAATTATCCTTGATATCTATACCTAGCACCTGACATGCCGTGATTTTCACACCAGCGTTCCTTGAGATCCACCTTGTAGGCAAGACAGGTTCCCGTGCGCTGGGTGCTTCTATTCCAAAGTTACATCAAACAACTAATACTAATGTCATGATTTTCTCCAAACATGTCTAGAAAAAAAAACCTCAGAAAATGTTTGGACGTTTGCAAAATAATTTTTCAAGGGGCATTTCATTCTTGCAAATTTAAAATAATAAACAGTTTGTTAGAAAAAGTCTCGCAGTAAATCAAAATTACATCACAGTTATTAAGTTACAGTAGACACACTCTAGTTTGGCTACGGTTAGATTAACCGCCGGAAGGCTTTTCCTCAACAGTCTCAAACTGGCTAGCTGGCACGGTCATCTACGTACATGCAGATTTCTGTTCCTTCAGGTAGAAGCTGGTCATTGGTACGGATGTTGAAAAATGGTAATCCATCCTTCTGAGGTCTCCAGCTACTTCCTTTGCCCTGAATTTCAACAAAAAGTCTTCTATTCTGAAGTAGGTTCCTTTCCGTACACGTGAGCTGGTAGTCTTTGGTGACACTGTGAAGCTTTTGCAGAAGTAGTTTGTGGATGACAGAGCCATGTGCTGCAGACAAATTGATGAATAATATGAACAATATTTTTCTCAGAATGTTGCTGTTTTAGAAATCATTCCTTGGATATAGTTTGTCCTACAGCCTCTTGGAATAGATGTCTGTTTTCGACAAGATCAACCAAGTGGTCATTCTTCTGCAAGTGGTGCAACTGTCTGAATTTTTGCATCTAGCATTTCTGAGAACTTTGCCCAATCACCGTTCTTAAAGTTAAAACGATGTCTGAAATTTACTTGTTGTGGTCCATTAATGAAAGTTACCAACACAGGATTGACCTATGGTGTGAATTGGGAATGGGGGAGAATATAGGTTTGGAACATAATTGAAGCAAGCTTTCATTTGCAAATATGAGATCTGGAAAAGACAGACTGAATGGAATGTGCTGGACATGAATCATTCCAAATTATAAATTGGATGAGACGACTCAATTAAATAGAAATATCTTATTGTCATTAAACTAAAATGGGCTGGGGTTGGCCATTTCCAGTCAGAACACACAATATTTGGTACTAATCAGATCATAAGGAATAAAGCGAGACAGCAAGGTGTCAATGTTCAGAGGTTCAGTGATACCCCTAGAAATACCACTCTCTTAATAAAATGGTTTATGACATCAGTTCTCTGTTGCTCTCCGGAACCACAGCAAAGAGGTTCAGTTTCTGGACTGACGGCACAGGGCTGTGAGCTATAAGAAGGGTGCACAAGGCAAGGAGCTATGAGAAAGAAGGAGAACATAGCCCAAGTATCACTGGCAAGTGGACCAGTGATACATGAGCTACATCACGCTGCGCTGAAATTAGCCGAAGCACTGCCTCAAAGAGCGTACTTAAAATCTGCTGCATGTGATAAGGTCTTAAAGGAATTTTAATTTCAAGATTTTATAATAATCATTTCATTGTGCACAATGTGCATAGAGGATCACAATTAGATAATAACGTGATGACTAATGCGCTCTGCATAAGTGTTAGTCCTTGATATACTCGCTAATCGAACAAGACCTTGAAGAACACTTCTGGTTATGATATCTTTCACATACTTGGTCACATAGCCTACACATACAGTTTGTTTGGTTCATGAAATACTTTGTAACTCATAACTATATGTCTCAGTTGGTAGCCCGTTTTCATCCATTTCCGATCCGTCATGGCCTCCGTTGAGTAGAAGTCTTCCCAAATGTGCCCCCTTTTTTTTCCTGTTAGTTTATGCATCACTTTATCATATGCTGCACCTCCTGGTAAAATAAGATTGTATCTCGGGTCCTCAATCAGGAAAGCTCCTCCCACAAACTCATATACAAGTCCAGATCTTGTAGTCTTTGATACACTCAGGATTTGCTTCAGGTACCTGGATTTAATCTTTTCCAGATCTTCTCATTTTCTTCACACTCAGAAATTTTCCTATGATCTCAAACCCATAGGTTAACACTGGTAGTACTTTTACTCGAAAGAGCACCATGGCTATCTCTACTGCAATTTGTGTGGTGTTCTCAATGTCATTCATCACTTTCAGAGCTGCAATCATTCTACCTTCTATATGGATCCTGAAACTGCTACATGTGATCTGCAAGGTTACCCCTAGGTATCTGAAACTGCTAACTCTGCAAAGGTGGTTGTTATTACATGACAATGTGCTCTCCTTCCTTTAGTTTACCTCCTTTCCTAAATATGACTAATTCAGTCTTCAATTCATTAATTTTAATTTCATTCCTGTTTGCCCAGTCCACCAGCAAGTTCATCGCATGTTGTAGTTCTCTTATATCTTCACCCGCATGTCATCAGCATACAAGTACATTTTTGTGTCGGTCTTTTCTTTTATCTCTGACGCTATATCTGAGGTGAAAGCGTTAAATAATATAGGGCTAAATGGATCAGCTTGAAGAACTCCTATAGTCTTTGGCATCCAGTCTGACAACCTAGTGCCATCGTCCACCTGTAATTCTCAGCCAGCACGTTTGATATGAGTGTTGTGACATTAGATGTTCCAATTAACTTCTCCAGCTTATCTGTTTACCCTATCAAATGCCTTGGAATAGTCACTGAATGCCACAAATAATTTGCCTCCTGGCATTTGTAGGGCAAGACGAATGTGATTCAGTAAATTCTCCAGTGCCATCATTGTAGATCTTTTCCGTCTGAAACCAAATTGCTCCTCTGGCAACATTGAATCCAATTTATTCATCACTCTCTTCGTTAGGATCCTCGTCAGGAATTTCAAGCCTTTTTGTTCCATTGCGATCCCTCTGTAAGCATTCGGGTCATCTGTGTCTCCTTTTCCCTTATACATAATTCGGATTGTTGCCGTTCTCCAGTCTGTTGGGACCCTCCCAGTTTTGAGACATTTGTTCAGCAAGGCACTGCACACCGGTAACACTTCCCTGACCGTCTCTTTTAGATGATCATTTCTGACTCCATCTGGTCCTGGTGTTCTATTGCTCCTTCATAGATGGCCCAGACGATTTCATCGTCCGTTATGGGTAGAACCTGGATTATATGTAATGACATATTCTGTTCCCATATATGTAGCTACAAGAAAAGCTAAAATGTTGGCAAATCACACTAAAATGCCCATTATTCCAGGAGTTTAAAGTTACATGTTTTTACAAATTTTGATAAATATTATATATTTTAAATGTTTTGACGGATATTGCACATTTGAAAGAAAACACAATTCTTTTTTCACTAATTTTACATCAATTTAAAACATTTGAAAACTGTTAAAAAAAGCCTGCCTATGTCTAACATCTAAAAATAATTTAATAATTTAAAGTGAAATATTCTGTCAAAGAATCGCATCCCTTAACAATGTTGATGAAGTAACAGTACAGTGTGAAGGATGGGTCAATGACATTACGGAGAAAGACACACAGTGAAAGGTATCCAGTGGATGGGATGACCGCTTCGCAAAATCAAACCCTGAAAGAAAACACTTGCTTGAACCATATTCTGATTTACAGTTAGTGAATCACTATGGCACCAGTCGCATCCAAACTAGCGTCAAAGTTAAAGGGTTTGATTTTGATTGATAGCCACTACCAGTGACATTAAAATCATGTTATGCAGAGTGTAAAAAGCGTACTGGGTGCTCCATGAATTCACAATTAGAACACAATTTAAAAACTGATCTTCACGTGAGAAATAAAAAACTTTCTTCGTTGAGGAAACAAGTTGTTCTTAAACAAGCACTGGCACCTTCGTCTTCTACCAGTGAATTTAATAAAGATTTGTACAAACATACCATGGTGTAAACTTGGAGTGCTGAAGTTTCAAGGATTCCTACGCAAATATTGCAACTTCAGTATTCCGGATGAATCAACACTCCGGAAAATTATTTGAAATCTTGCTACATTGACATGATGGAAACGATTAGATCTGAACTTGGCAATTCATACATGAGGATTGCCGTTGACGAGTCGACCGATGCTTTGGGTCGTTTCATTGCAAATCTCGTAGCAAATAAATTGGATCTGGAGTCTCTGTAAATCTTACTTAATTTACTGCAAACCACTGGAACAGACAAATCATGCTATAGTTTTGTGATTCATCAACAACGGACTTAAAGAGTTAGGGATTAATGAAGAAAACGTGTTAGTATTCTACTCAGGTGCTGGATCCTATATGCAAAAAGCTGCGGTTGCGTTGTCTGTGTTTTACCCCAATACGGATCACTTCACATGTTTGGCACATGGATTACATCGAGTAGCTGAGACTATACATTTTTTTTTTACCTTAAGTGAATGGTTTGGTATCAGCAACAAGAAAATTTTTCCGCAGACCTCCCTATAGCGTGCAATGCTACAAGAAATTATCAGGTGTGCCCTTACCTCCATAGCCTTTATGATCACCAGATGGGGAACGTAGATAGAAGCTTTCAACTTCTTTATTGAAAATTTTGAAGCAGTGAAGTCAGTGGTGGAAACATTTCTTCCTGAAAATGCAGCATCTGTGCATGAATGTATGAGTGCCTTTCAAGATTCAAAGGTGGCTTCATCGATTGCATACATCACAAGTCATTTTAGTTGGATTCTGAACAACATTACAAAGCTTGAAACTTCTGGACTGCCCCTCTATTGAATCTATGTCTATAGTCGAAGATGCAATTAGTAAATTGAGTGTTGTGCCGGGAGTATTCGGTGAGTGTGTTTCAGTAAAATTCAATGATGTATTGAAAAAGAACCCAGGATACAAATTTTTTTTTCAAATGTATGCCAAATACTTAACAGTGAGTCTGTGCAGCTTCTTGAGAATGAGAATGTATCATCCACTATCATTCCTCATTTCAAATACACACCAGTAATTTCATGTGAAGTTGAAAGATCCTTTTCTGTATATAAGAACATAAGAACATTCTAACAGATAGAAGGCATGTGATGACCATAGAAAATTTGGAAAAATATTTAGTTATTAATTGCGCCTTAACGTATCCACAAAGACGCACACGAAATGCTGTGAGTTGGTACAGTTATTTATTCACATCTATTTACAAATTAACACACAAAACCTTAATCACAGTACCACAAACAAAACACTTCACTCCGAGAACATCAACAAAGCCGCCATTCTAGACAACTGCCGATCACTTCAACATGGAGATTGCAATCACTGCATGTCAGCACGAGGTCACATGTATATTCTTGCTACACCTTAACTCTACTGAATAATAACTCGTCATTACCATCAAGACCATCCTCTTATATATGTGCCTGGCCAGGCTTCTAGAAAGCTACAGTACAAAAAATACCTTCTAAAAATTTCTAGAGTGCCTGATACATATATTATAATGTTTAGAATATATTTTACCATCGTCTAGTGCAGCGATGGTGAACCTTTTCCAACTAGTGTGCCATTTTAGGTCGATTATTTTCAACTGTCTACTGTGCCACTTGTTACTTTCGTTTGTAATGGATACAACTCCCGCCTCCACTCACCACCGCCACCACCGACTTCCATCCCTAATTCCAAATTATGTTTCATAATATATTATATTGTAAAATACCAAATAGATGTGATTGCATGTTTCATGGTCGTATTTTGCCAATACCGCAAAAATACTTAGTAGCTATGTCATTTATATTACGTTCATAACTTGTCTTCACAACGTTCATTGTAGAAAATAGCCACTTGCGCGTATGATGACCCAAACAAAGTAAGTAGCGCTGTAGCAAGTTTCTTCATGGCCGAAAATTTTTGTGGGCGGCTGTTCCACTGTTCGAGTGTTAAGTTCTCCAGCTTCTGGAGAGAGTATTCACCATGAACACCACACTCGATTTTCACTAATGCTTCATCAAGTTGTATGAACTTTTTCACCCATACATGCTTTCTTAAAATTCAGTCAACTCCATTTCTAAACTATCAATATCGAACCACTAAAAAAAAAACCTCAGTTGTGCAATATGAGGTTTTGAAATAAAGTGCGATAGTTTCTCCAAATCTCGAAATTGGGATAATTTCTTGGCAACTATTTATCTTACAAAGTTCACAACAATAAACAGTTACTCACTAAGAATAATTTTGTGATGCTGACTACCACACACATGTCAAACTTCAGTCATTCAATGATGTGGGTGAGCAAATGGCTCGTCGGCTGCATCTGACATTTATTCCACTTGATTTCCGGACCTATCAGTGTTGTAGTGTTGGTGTAATGCACGTTCGAATGGAACTAGAATCTAGGTTTTCCGTATTTATTTCTTAAACCTGAAACACTATGAATACACGATGCACGAGATGTATAGTCTATAGTACAAAACGTACATAAACATTTTAATATGTGCATGTGGTGTGCCGCCGAAATCGTGTTCGCGTGTCTCCTAATGACATGCGTGGCATAGGTTCGCCATCTCTGATCTAGTGCCTTTCTGGAAGTCATTGTGTTTCAAAATACCGTAGTGGATTACAAATATATATACAGGTAAGAATAAATTGTATAATATTAATTTACAGGTATTTACATTAACTGAACTCATATAAATATTTATGTACAGCACGTTTCATGACATAACCTCACACGCAATACGATCATTCAACTACGTAAATAATAATACTAATGCTAAATGGATGTACATCACAAGTCATAATAATAATAATAATTATTATTATTCAAGCTCGATACTTGTATTATTTACCCATGGGTGAGAGAATATAGTTTTCAAGTTATATCTGTTTATCACACTTGCGTCAGCATCCCCCCTATAACTTGAAACAATTTCCACACATTGTCACACTCGTCGATTTTTATCCTTGGACGTAGATTGTATCTTCTTTCTTCCTCAATGTCGCTGGATGTGCTCTCCTCGTCCTCTTGACTAGCATGTGCCGTGTCGGCGGTCGGGGTTGCCTCGTTACCAGCCTCTTACACGATGATAGTCAAGGTGTTCTCCTCACAATGAGCAGATGGTGCTGTATCATAAGTAGCCTCTCCTCCAGGCTTACTCTGTGTGCGCAGCGGTTGGGTGACTCGCCGCAACTCCGGTGCGTGGACCTTGACGGGAGGGTTGGTCTTCAGTAAGTAGATCCCATTGCCCAGCTGTTTATCCACCTCGTTGGGACCAACCCACTTAAGTGTGAGACCTGCGTGGAACCCTCCAATCTTATTACTGACTGGGTGGTTACGTCGCAGTACTTGCTGGCCCGGTAGGAAGATCTGCATCTCTTTGACATCTTGAGCCTTGGCCTGGATAAGGGATCTCTTCTCGGCCAAAGCTTGCTTCTCCTTGAAGTTCTGCTGCTGCTGCCACTTTGCCAGGGAATCAGCTGCATCATCTTGACCTGAAGTGGATGGGGACGAATCTCCCAATCCCCAGTGCTATACAGCTGTTGACCAAGAAACAGCTCTGCTGGGGAATAGCCGGTGACACGGTTGATGCGTCACCGCAGGGCAAAGGGTGACTGTGGTATCTGATGGTCCCACAGTCAATGTTCTTTGTCTATCAGGTGGACTCGTAGCATCCTTTTAAGCTCCTGGTTCCATCGTTCTGTTGGATTTGCCCTTGGGTTGTAGATAGGAGTGGTCCAGTGCTCCACAACCCATTCTGTCATTTGCTGCCACTTCGACATGAAGTGAGTCGAACCATAGTGTACAGCTTCATCAATCATGTTCATTCCTAACTTAGCCTTTATCTCCTCATTCCAAGTATCCTCCTGCCATTGTTGTCACCTTTTTGTACCAATGCTCATTCTCGATGATTTCACGTCTGTTACTTCTAACGTATGAATAAGATACATTGAGTCCATCCAGCTCTTACTTCTGTGCAGCAAAGTTGGTCTGAAAGCAGATAAGTGTAAAGATAGTTTTGTTTGGGAGCTGACTTCTTTCTTACATAATAATATTATTGAAACTTTATTAGCTTTGTTGCACCTTGATTCCATTTTTCTCACTACACAATGTTGCTATTCTGGGAGAATACACATCATAATACTTGAAATGAAACTACCTACCTGTTCCAGTTTTGTATTTCCAACCTGACATTCCAATCCCTTAGATTTCTTCCTTACTGACATCATTTTAGTCTTGGAAAGGCTAATTTTCATTTTGTACAGGATTTTCAAGTTCCAATATACAGTATTAGATAGCAGGTTTTCAGCAGAATCTGCCATTAAGATTAATTTGTCGGCATAGGCCAAACTGCTTACTATATTTCCACCTAACTAAAGCCCTCCCTGCCACTGTATACCCTTCAATAGATGATCCAACGTACAACAAAAATCCAAAATAATGGCTTAGTCCAAACCCCTGTAAGTGCCTTGAACCAAGAAATCACTCTTATCATTTCTCACTGCAGTGTAATTGTCAGCATAAAATGCCATTGATTGCTTTGAATAATCTACCTTTAATCCCATAATCCTCCATTATGGCTGAAATCTTTTCCCTTGCTACTCTTTCCTATGCCTTGTCTAGATCTACAAAATATATACATAAGAGTGTACTCCTTTGGTAGCATTTATCAGTTACCTGGAGCATACTGAAAATCATGTTCTGACAGCTCCTATGTGGGATGAATCCACACTGGTTTTCTTCCAACTTACTCTCAACTGCTGATCATATCCACCATGCCAAAATGCCAGTGAACATCTTGCATAGTACACTGGTCATTGAAATACCTCGATAGTTGGTGGAATCCTCCCTGTTCCCATGCTAGTAGATACAATTACGTCTTTTGCTCAATCAGAACCATCTCCAGTTTCCCAGGTATGATGTAAGAGCACTTCTGTCTTCACAGGTGCATTCCTTCCTCTTCAACATTACATCATTCTATGCCTCTTTCTTGAAGATCATTCATTTTGGGTATCAATCATATCCTCGGCCTGCCTCTAGGTTGCTTGCTCTCCAGATCCCTTCCAAATCATTCCCTTGCTACTCTGGATCAATTTTCTTTAGGTGACCAAACTATTTCAATCTTGATGTTGCTAGAGTTGCACAGTGTGGTTCCATTTGGACATCTTTTCACATAATTTCATTTCTAATCTTATCTCGTCTTGTTTTCTGAAGCACTGAACTCAGGAATTTAATTTCTGCTGCTTGGAGTTTGCTATTATCCCTTTTGTTAATGGTGCAAGTTTCCAGTCCATATATTGTTATATATATTGTTATTGGACAGAGTCGTCTTCGATAGAAAAGGCACCTAACTGTCCCAAAGGAGGTTCCTGACTTAGTGGTAAAAAATGGGCTCCTTTCTGAACTCGGGGTGATTTCAGCTGAGCTTTGGCTGTCTTGAGTTACAATGTTGCATTGTGATCATCATAGGCACTTCTGTCTTTGCCAACCAGAGAAGTCTGCTGTAGCAGAAGATGCTATACATAATGATCATCAAGTCATTTTTGATGCAACTTCTGTCATTTATAAAGAGAAACATTCTTGAGATGTTAGAAATCGTTAAACACCCAAATAATTTTTACAAAGGTGACGGCTATACTGGGTGGTCCACCAGCCCCTTGCGATCCAGTTTTATGCATCCCTTCATATTTACTACAATTCTGAAAGACATCAGTCCTTCTCCCTAAACTGGGATAATAGAACAAGATGTGTGTTTACAGGCTAGAAGACAGCAGGGATCGTGAGTGCCACTATTAATTAATTCATTACGGGTACACAATTGGAATTGAGGAAAAGTTCAACCTATTCAATACTAAGTATGTCGTATAAGATGTTTACAACATGTTATTTATTATTTTATTAGTTGAAAGTACCAGTTTCGATGCATCTTAGCATCATTTTCAGCTTGAAGTTACAAGATGGGCAGGATACATTACATATTACTGTGTACAATATATATGCAATACAAAGTAGAGTTGGTTACAATTTTACATTTAGGACTAAATAAACAAAGGATAAAATATGATGGAGTGATGTAATGCATTACAGGTGTTTTATGGTACATTGGTGTTTTATAATAAAAGTTGGTGAGTGAGAGTAAATATCTTGATGTATATGATGATGAAATAAAATTGAATGTGCACACTTCTGTTAATATAAATGGAGATATAAGTCAAGGTCCAGTATAATATATGGTTGGCAAGGCCATCTGATATTTGTTTTTAGCTGGTACACCTTAAGTTGGGTGGTTGAATGAGGTTGAATTTAAATTAAAGTTGTCTCAGCTCAGTACTGATGGTGAAGCCTAAAAAGAAAGAAAAACTTAGTAAAGTGGATTGCTTGAAATAGGGGTAAAGCAAGTTCATGGCCGCATATGACGGAAATGGGACTCGCCTTGTTAAGCTTACTTGTTGTGTGTTTTGAGAAGAAGTGTGGACTGAGCGTGGATGGATGTGAGTGAGTTGGGTGTTTGGTAGAGGGGTGGTGGAAGGGGCGGGAGAGAGAGGAGGGGAGGTGGTGGGAAGGCGAGGTTTAAGGTGGGTCAGAGGGATGCAGTACAATAACAACAACCATTGTTCAGGTTCTGGAGTGTATAGGCTAACTTGAACACTGACTGGGCGGACATTATAATACCGAAAAACATAACGAGTACTTGGCAATGAACACGCAAATGAGGGAAGTACGATACAGTTTTGCATCTGTAGAAAATGATCTTACAATTAACAGAAATATAGGTAGAGGAAAACTATGAAGTGAATTAGAAAGCTTGTACATTTTTTTGGACCAGACCTATAATAAGAATCAGAATCTGTGATGACTAGGGAGCGGATTTTTATGTGCTAGAAATGTGAAAAATATTTTTTTGTGTGTTGAAAAACTTCAAAATATGTGATAACAAATTAAAATTATTTTCCTTTAAATATCACAGAACGGCTCGTGCTCAAGAAGTAAATAAGTATAACATTTTGTATTAGAATATGGTGCTACCTAACATGCTCCTTAAGGCAAATTGGTGTCTGTGTATGGAAACGTGCAGTATGGTATATTAATTTTTTATATGCCAGAGTAGATATTATTATTATATTTGCCTTTATTTGTAGTGGCGAAGTTAGGACTCATGGTCCTCTCTTACACTTAACCACACTTCATTAACATTGTACATCTGAGAGCAATATTCATAATCTTATCTTAAAACTACCATTACAAACTAGAAACAAAATATGAAACAAAATAACATAAACTCTATAAATATTCTTAGTCATGTCTTAAAACTATCGTTACAAATTAAAAGTTGATTGACACTAAATACCATAAGCACAGTAAACGTACATTCATACACACATTCACTCTACCAGATTCATTCAGCCTGGCGGCACACATCGAGGAGATGCTCACGGCAAGACAACTTGAAGGAATTTAAGGATTTTATAGCTCTAATGTTGTGGGGGAGAGAATTCCATATTCTAGCTCCATTTGCAACAAAGGAACGGCTAAGTGCTGCTGACCTGCTGAGAGGGATAGCAAGTGTACTGCCAGAGCGTGTGTTATGCTGGTGGAAAGAGGATAGGAAATTGAGTTGTGAAGATGAGTAGTATGGGATATTCTCTTTTAATACTCGAAAGATTAATACTGCCACGTGGAGGTTTCTATATTGTTCAAATTTTAGAAGAGAAAGTTGTCGATAATAAGGGGTAACATGAACATTATAGCGTAAGGAAAAGATAAATCTAATACACGAGTTCATAGCACGTTGTAATCGGTTTAGTTGTTCTCTCGTGGCATCAATTAGTACTACGTCACAGTAGGAAAATATAGGAAGGATAAGAGTATTTATAAGCCTAATTCTCATGTTTCGTGGCAGCATATTTTGATGATATTTTAGTGGGTGAAGGGACGCGTACACTTTTCTACAGATATTTATAATGTGCTCTCCCCAGTTAAGATTCTAGTTTATAATTACACCAAGATTTCTTACAGAGTTTTCGTACGGAATAATTTTACCAGATAAAGTTAGTGGAGGAATGTTTTTGTTTTTTGCCGCACTGATTTGTTTCGTCTGCCCAACAATAATAGCTTTAGATTTTGATGGATTAATTAAAATACAGTTTTCATGAGCGTATGCACAGATATTATTTAAGTCAGAGTTCATATAACCTATTGCTTGATTGATGTCTGAAATTTTGGAATGATAATAGATCTGTAGATCGTCAGCATACAAGTGGTATTTACAGTGTCTTAGCCGTGTCGATGTATTGTTAATATAGATAACAAAGAGAAGTACAGAGCCTTGTAGTTCTCCTGAAAATTTCACTACCCATTCGGATGACCTATTCTGAATAATTGCGCGTTGTTTTCGTTCTGTAAGATATGAGAGAAAGAATTCTAGAGCTGTCTGTCCAAGGTGAAGCGATTTCAATTTAGCAACCAGTACGTCTATATTTACTGTGTCAAAAGCACTGCTAAAATCAAGAAGTGTAAGTAACGTCACCTGCCTTTCGTCCATAGCGCGTCTCATGTTGTCTGTAACTTTCAGCAGGGCAGTGGCCGCACTGTGTCCCTTTTTGAAACCCGATTGTAAAGGGTCAAGTAGTTTGTATTTATTTAAATAGTCGGTTAATTGCACGTGTACTATGCGTTCAAGAGGCTTGGAGAGAGATGAAAGTATACAAACAGGTCGATAATCTGTTATAAGTACAGGTGAGGAAGTTTTGGGAACAGGATTTATAATGGCATTTTTCCACATTTTTGGAAAGAGGCCACTTGTGAGGCACGTGTTGTATATATGAGTAATGGCAGGAAGAATAATTGTCAATGATGTGTTGTATTATGAGTATGGGTATTTCATCAGGTCCTACAGCAGATGATGTGATTGATAATACCTCGCGTTTCACATCAATCTCTGTGACTTCGCGAAATTCAAAGAATGGCCTATTTGGTGGTGGCTGGTTCAGAAGAGATTTTATAGTCTGTGATATTGTGTGTATTTCCGGTTTAATTTTTACTTCAGAAAAATGAGCATTCAATCTCTCCAGAGAGATGTCTGGATTACATGGCTGGGGTAAAGCTTTCCCAATTCCAATGGAACGAAGTTGTTTCCAAGTGTTTGACACATTTAAATTTCCAGCCAGGTGATTGTAAAAAAGAAAATTTCTTATTTCGAATTATTACTTTAATTCTATTCCGAAGTGTCCGATACTGTTCAAGCGCTCTGGAAGAGTGTGTGCGTTTGTAGAGCCGGTGTAACGCGTCACGGTGAGACATCATTTGTTTAATGTCATCGGTCAGCCATGGAGGAGGAGGTCGGGAGACTTTGGCCGTACGCTTAGGTGCATGTTTATCAAGGAGACCAAGTATAAGTGAATTTAAAGTTTCAACTTTCTTATCAATACCGTTTATATTTTTTACGTCATCCCAAGGACTATTCAAGGCGTCAACTCTCAGATGATCTAAGTTTATATGTTTAATGTCCCTGAATGTGATGTATCTGGACTTATACTTCGCTACTTTGAGCGAGTAAGATAAGTATATTAAGTCATGTGACGATATGCTAGGGGTAGGAATTTGTCCATGTGATACTATTTTCTGTGGGTTGTTAGTGACCATTAAGTCAATTAGTGTATGTGAAGATGAGGTATGATTTGTCGGTTTTAGTGGAAGTATTGTCATGTCACACGTCTGGAAAATACTTAAGAGTTGCTTTGTATCTCCAGCCTGTTCCAGTAAATTAGTATTGAAGTCTCCAAATATTAAAATATGTTCATAAGCAGGTGTTAGTCTCTGCAGGATGTCTTCAATGTCTGAGAGGTGACTTACCCGTGGTGGCCGATAAAAAAAACTCCTATTAGGGCTTTAACTGTTGTCACAGTTATCTCGGCAAAAATTAACTTAGGTCTCGGGTCAGCACAGTGGTCAGATGTGCATACGATTTTACATTTAATATCATCTCTACAGTACAAGGCTACTCCTCCACCTCTTTTATCTATTCGGTCATGCCTGTAAATATTATAGCCCGTTATGTGTACCACACTACTAGGGATAGTTGCGCGTAACCAGCTCTCACTGATACAAGCTACGTGTACATTACTGTTTTCAAGGAGAGCGTTAGCTCCTCATGGTGAACAGGTAGGGATTGAGAATTTAAATGAATGCAGTTCAGTGAACGTGCGTTGGGCTGAAATACTTTCACTAATGAGCCTTGGCAGCGGGGTGTCTCCGTTCTCGGATAGGAGAGGTTAGGGGTAGTGGGACAGTCAGGTCCACAGCTGGTAGTGGTTACAACAGTACTCATCACACAAAGCAGAATACCAAGAAGAATACATGCTTCTTACCTGCGTAGTTCCTCTGATATCGCGCCGACTTTTCATGCACTCAATTACATTCACACTCAATAATAAAACACTATAATACAAACTTAAATTAATCCACATTGTCGTTACTTCACACTGTTTCACCCCCTAGCTGCTTGAATAACATTGTTAAGGTCAGCTCGTGTGGTCACTTGAATTTTCTTCCCATCAGAACTTAGAATAATGATACGTCCATCCTTAGTCCATACAGATTTCTGACCAAAGTGGTCACGCACGGCGTCTAGTATGTCCTTTCTCGTTGCTGTTAGCGATTCTGTTTTCAGCATACCCGATCCCTTCAGCGATTTCTTTGCACGCCAGATACGGTCACGTTCGTGATATCGCGTGAACTTAATTATGATGGGCCTCTTCCTCCCGTCACTACCTCAGCTGTTGTTCTCCTTGGTTTCCCAATCCTGTGACAGCAATCTAAATTGTCAAGTCTATTCCTAGGTGGGTTTTCACAACACCGAACACCTTGTCATAGACGTCCTCGTTTGGAGCTTCTGCCACCCCGTGGAGTAACAAACAGTTTCTCCTGCTGTACTGCTCTGCTTCGTCGATTAGGTCGTCCTGTTTGGAGATCTGGTTGTGCATTTGGGTAAGTTCGGACTTCACCTCCTTGAGCTCCTCAGTGACAGCAGCTCTGAAAGACTGGAACTCAAGGGCGAGTGCGTCTAGGGAAACATCGCCGGGGTTGGTAGCACTGCTGTTGGCGGTGCGCATTGCTTTCTCAAAGCGAGCTTGGATGTCGTTTAGCTTTTCTTCGAATGAAGAAATCCGCTTGTTCAATGACTTTGGAGACATTGTGAATGAATGTATGTAGCCACTGAGTGTTATTTAGTTATGAAACTTGATCTAGTACACACGAATTGCAGTTAAACTTGCTGATTTGCTAGGTGGTTTACGGAGCTCTCTCACATGCACTTCTTCACTGCCGCCATTTTCAATAACGTATTTGATGCACTCACAACTTTGAACATCCATCACGTAGCTTCATATGCGTTTCAAAATAAAGATGTCAACTACTCAAGTAGCAGGCTTCTTATTGGGAAGGCAGGCATTCCAAGTACAGGGCAACGTGCTGTTATTAGCCGGCAGGATATTCCACTTAGGTGAGAGAATCAGCCCCTTCATATTATGAATGGTTATTTTTTTTAAAGGTAATGTTTTGTTTAAATATGGCAAAAGCAACCTATCATCTTTGAAAAAATGGTACCAGTTCGTACTCGTCCATCACACGCTGAAATATTAGTAGCTAGAAGTAATCTCGGAATTGCAGTGAACAAAGGTCATCTCCAAATTGTCCATCACAAAAATGCATGCACCGGGCGAGTTGGCCGTGCGCGTAGAGGCGCGCGGCTGTGAGCTTGCATCCGGGAGATAGTAGGTTCGAATCCCACTATCGGCAGCCCTGAAAATGGTTTTCCGTGGTTTCCCATTTTCACACCAGGCAAATGCTGGGGCTGTACCTTAATTAAGGCCACGGCCGCTTCCTTCCAACTCCCAGGCCTTTCCTATCCCATCGTCGCCATAAGACCTATCTGTGTCGGTGCGACGTAAAGCCCATAGCAAAAAAAAAAAAAATGCATGCTGATTATTTCTAAAGAACGCCTTATACTACAAAAAGAATCTCTCCACATCACAGGAGATCAGACGTGCATAGTTAAAGAGAGGAATGTCACCAACACTAATGCCATCAATTTTGCCAACATGAGGACCCTCTAATACATTATAGAAATTTGGCACATTGTATGAAATCCTCTGTTTTTCCTGAACAAATTTTGATATTGAACCTTTAACAGTCCCTGTACCTGCAATGCCGGGAGTGAATCTAATTTATTTTCAACAGCGCGCACCTCCTTCACTGTTTTGGATAACACGTTAGTGGATTTTTCAAGTATGTCTATAGTTTTACACAAGAAGCTTAGATTTGCAGATATAAATGCCAAATCATTTTTCAAAGAGCTGTCTTTCAGTATCTCTTGAAGAATCTCAATTAACGACGCGTCGTTTTTATCTAGTGCATTCACAACGGATGCAAAACTTTTGAAATTGTCTGCGTAGTATACCACAGCGCTAAGCTAGGTACTCCACCACGTAACAGTAGGCTGAGGAGGAAGCACAAGATCCGGGTTTTTCTCGTTAAACAGATCGATTCTTGAGAGTGCTTTTACAAAGACTTTTTTGCCATCAGACACTAATTTATCCAGTTGAGGATACTGAGCCCGCACAGTTTCATATAAGCTATGTAGAGCATGAACAATGCAAGTTACGTGTATCTATGTATCATTTTTGAAAAGCTCACAGATAGGCCTTTAGCTGCCTTTTTAATGTAAGCTGCACTATCAGTAAGGAAAAGCAATACATGGTCATATTTTATACCTTTTGGCCAAAGTAAGTGCATGGCTTCATTGAATAACCTTGCTACAGTGACATGGTTTGCAGCAAGCATTTCTTTACACGCTAGCAAATAAGAATGTTCACAAGCTGTTTTGTCATTCTTCAACACACCAACTACATCATTTCCTACTTTTCTGCCACTTGAATCTGTGGTTTCGTCAATGCTCGCCCACAGTTTTTTGCTATCACATACTGCCCGAATTCTCTGTAAAGTTTCTTCGTAACATTTTGGGAGATTAGTTTTTCCTTAATGTGGATTCGTCTGGAGGCCCGAAATTAATATACTTTGTTAGGAAATTTCTCAGTCCCGGTTATTTATTTTGCTAAGAGGAATATCGGCGCAAACAAATGCTCTACACACATCTAAATAATATTGGGAATATTTAGAAGGGCCTGCATTTGAAGTAGTTGCTTCAGCTATTAGTAATTATTGCACATGCGAAGCAGCCACGGTGTGCTTATTCTCAGACAAATGCTGGGTTACTTGAGAACGTTGATCTGCACTTACTGTTTTACCACACGGTTGGCAAAATAATACTTTTCCATCAGTAGTGAAAATACTTTCAAATTTCACTACATATTGTTGAAGACGCGACCTTCACTCAACTTCTCTTTTGGCGTTATTTTGCAGGTTACGACACACGCATTTATGATGAATCACTGTTTCAATAAAAGGTATACCAGCAGACACTGAAGGAAATATTTCTTAGAAGTCCATACGAAATCACATGACCACGGGAATGATATATGTATCCAAACAGCTAACCTTACTCTTAGGAGTGATGAAATCCCACTACCTAATGGTGGGGTAATATTCTTCCCAGTTTCCCATGCCGTAACAGTATTACGTCACCTTATCTCTCCGTGATTGCCTTTTGCTGATATTCTATGAACAAAACCCGAGCTGGCTGACTCATAAAAATGAGATGGAATGACATCATGCAAGGAAACATCTTGTGCAGCAAATCAAATCGCTGTCTAAATGTAATGACGTAGCCAGTGACCAGCAAGTTTTAGAACTTCAGGAGGGAAGTCTATAAATAGCCGAAACATTCGGATACATGATATTAAATACACAGTTAAAAACAATACCGTAATCGTAAAATGAAAGTATGAGCATCATTTTATAACACAGAAGCATTTTCAATTTTATTGATTAACAAATATTGCCGATTTATGTGCTTATTATAGATTTTCTTATAATATTTATTTACATTTAAAAAATGTGAAAAAATGTGTCTTAATGTGAAATAAGGTTCAGTTTTTACATTTGGGGATGCACAATAGGAATAATGAACTTTGTAACTTGCATTAAAACTTACGCAAAAAAAAAAAAAAAAAAGAATGTAATTGCATAAAAATTCGCTCGCTGATGAGGACTCTGAGGTCAGAAGTTCGTTACATGAAATGATGCCAAACTTATTGGAAGCTGTCAGTTCAGGTAATAATAAAATTCCTCATATTTAAATCTATATGTTTGAAAGCTCCCTCCACCTCGCCAAGTACTGGGCCCGCCCTTGCTACTTTAAGGTGATACTCCGGAGATAAAGATATTTTTACCTAATGCATGGATTTTCATGAAACTTTGTGGGAATGTCAGTTACATAAAAGTAGAGATATCACGAACATTTCTTTCATGTACAGTTAACAGCTTTTCCCAAATTTTTGTTTTTGAAATTTTTAATTCCATATTTTCATGAAATTTAATTAACATGTTGTAACCGTCCAGGCTTCTCCAGCCCTACTAATTTAATAATATCATTTTACGCGATATCATTTGATATCAAGTTTATCCGCCATCGGCGATTATTTGTAATAACATATTTATTCAACGTCAATCATTTGTAATCAACGCTTTTTGGAATCATATTGTATATATAATAACATTGTTTTATTATTTAAATTATTATATTATGTAGGATAAGAATTCATTATGTTGTAAATACGGTCAATACGTTGAGACATAGTTGTTTTCATTTCATCTCATGTTTGTGTATACGGAGGGTTATTCTTGAAGCTTGGGATTTTGCGTTATTCATGGGTTTATTTTATGACCAAGGCTAGTAAATAGCGACCTAGTCGCGAGGCTTGCAACCTGTTCAGCTATATCATCGCCACGCCTTCTGGACTTGGCGAGGAAGAAGAAAAGGGGAGTTGATGCTTCGAGCTATCGAATCAGATACTTCGTTGTATATGAGTTTTGAGATTGAACTGTTACCAAGAGTGGGGGTGAGCCCGGATATATACTGTTTCTCTACACGAGAACGGACCTTACCTTACGACATTACAACCTTACAACCTAACTACGGATACTCCATCACTACTACTTCTACTGTGAACATCTACTTTGTACGACGTGATGTGATTTTTGAAACAGTGTGTGGTCGCTTTGCGACATAGTTATTTTTGTACAATGTGTTATCGCTTCGATACAGTACTCAGGTGCGGTAATGTTATCGGATCTGCGTGACACGAAACAAGCTTACGGCTTGTGTTATTTTCAGTAAATATTATGGACGAAGAACTATGTTTAGTTCAAGTCTACGGAATTTTTGTACAAGTCTGTACCGTATAAATAGTGTAGCTCAGTTGGTTTGAGATTTCTACTAATATGGAAAAATTCATATCTCTGAATTTTCTCCTCTTATGATCAAAGCTGATCAGTTTTTACAAGTATAGGGCCAATGTCTAATTTAAAGACTAGGCAAGTAGGGAGTGTTAGTCCAGATAGCCCGTACCATATCAGAGAAGGAAAGAAGGATGTCCATGGAGCAGAGTCTACATCGAGAAGAAGAGAACGAGTAACGACGGAAACCAGATGACGTCAACGAAAGCTGCAATTGGTGAGCTTCAATTAGATAAAGCAAACAATGGTAAATTCAGTAAATTATAAATTCCTCCACGCTTTAAGGAAACTTTTCCGATTCATCTCATTTTTTTGTATAATAAATTCATTTGGATTTTATATTGCGTTAATTTTCTTTCTTAAGCGATACTTAATGGTTAATTATTTAAAATCCTACCCCTGTGATTTAAGTGTAAGTCTCTATGCTAGTAAATATAAATTTTGGTTTACAGTTTTATTTAAAACTGTAACCATGGCGCCCAAACATTACGTAGAGAAATGAGGAACCATGGAATGTTAATTGTTTCTATTTGTGTGGCAATTTGCGGGCAAGCCACAAATAGTTTACTTAATATTCATGTGTCCCAAGATAATAACTTTCATCTCCCCAAGTGTTGTTTTGACGAGGGGAACGGTTACAATGTTAATGTAAATTCGTAATTAGGTACATACCTGCCAACCCTTCTGATTTACCCGGAAACTTTCCGGTTTTTAACTCGTCTTCCGATTTTCCGATTTATTTTTACTTCCTATTTTTGACCTATATACCCTCTAGTACGGCCAATACTCTTCCCCTGGAATAAAGGATAAATTCTTATGTGCTTTTGTAATTTACGAAAGCTCATTTTCAAGCATATTTATTTGATGCTTTATTTCGTGAGTGTTTTGTCCGTCGCCTTCTTGTATCGTGTTTACCGCTCACCACAGCAGCGTGTGCGCTTTATACAACTGGGGATACGGGATGGCAATCGTCCTGCAAGCAAGAGAGGCTAGCGTCGCGACTCAGTTAATCGGGACGAAAGAACGAGTTTCTCATTGTGTGGTTCACGCGCTGTTAACATTGTTTCTGTACGTAGTTTTGTTGCTCTTGTAGGCCACTTTTTTTTTCCTTTCTTGCATTTCTATGCATTCTCCCCTCTGTCAAAGTCGTATGTTAATAATGTATGGGACATATTGAATTGTTTTATATGTGGTAGTTTCGCGTATTTAAGTGCATAATTTTTATGAGTTGAATGTTTTTAGGGGGGTTGTGTCGGTGACAGTTTCTGGTATTTTCTCTTCTCGTTATGGCTTAAAATATAACAAACGTTATCTCCAAGTGTTCAGTGATACCTATAAATTTCCGTTCATTTTACCGTCTGATAAAGGAAATTACCATATTCTCTCGCATAATTAACACCCTTGCATAATTTACGCATCCCAATATTTTTGGGTCCAAAGTGGAGAAAAAGAAATGTTCACGTATTTGATGCACTCACAACTTTGAACATCCATCACGTAGCTTCATATGCGTTTCGAAATAAAGATGTCAACTACTCAAGTAGCAGGCTTCTTATTGCGAAGGCAGGCATTCCAAATACAGGGCAACGTGCTGTTATTAGCCGGCAGGAAATTTCACTTAGGTGAGAGAATCAGCCCCTTCATATAAGTTCTGGGCAAATCTCCATTAATTTATTCACTAATTCACCATGACTTTGGAAAATCATTGGATTAAATTTTCTGGAAATTTCCTTTACCAATTTTTGGAGAATTCTGCAATATTTCCTGTACCGGGCGGTACACCTCCACGCCGCAAATTCAAATATTGCGCCAGTTGAAACCTCTCTACAGGAGAAACTCTGAACTTTAAAATCTGTATTAAATCAAAGGTTTCTCGGAAGATGTCTCTACTGTAAATTTTGAAGTGTTCTGAATTATGTCTATTTTGATTTTTATTTGTTTGCTCTGTAGCAAGAAGTGTGGACATTCTCTTCTAGATGGCACTAATTAAGAACTATAATTGTGCACCCTAGTGTGAAGTGAAAGAACTGTTTTTTTGAAGAAATTTGGTATTCATAAGTTTGTTCTTTGTTAAATTTCTTTTAGTCATTTTTTGGGTTGGCAGTATAACCCTTCTCTTTCCGCCAGTTTTGAATTTAACCAATCAGTAATTTCTGTAATTAATTTTCCTCCAATCATAGCTTTCTTCCTCAGGTTTCTATGTGTAATTCCTAGTCTACCAATAAAGTTGAAGGGGTGTGTCTTTTTCATTCTTGAAAGGTCTCGAATTTTCCACGAGGGTATAAAAACTGCTGATTTTCTGGTCTTGGGGCACTTCAGTAACATCTTTCGCATTGTGTGAACATATATAGCAGGGGGCGGAAAGCGCCTCTTTCTCCAAGCAGCAGTTCATCTACAAGGTAATGGCCTGTTAACATATTCATTTCTTGCTAGCTCAGGAGTTTAACTCTCGGGGAGGGTTCGAAACCTTTAGTATGTAAACTAACCTTTTAAAATGTAAATTCTTTTCTGTCTATCTATAAATTACAAATCTGTAAAGCGGGGATAGAGAGTGCTTCACCCTCTCGAACTCCCCTTCATTTTGAATTTGAGGTGACTCTGTTTTCGTAACCGTTTTTCTCTTCCTTCTTAAAATCTTAAACTTATTTGCCAACTAGTCACCTCCCTAGTATGGGATTAGCCCCTGTATAACTGGCCGAGTGCCCCCTAGGTTTTAAGAAGGTTCATGTAGGAGTGCAAGCTACGCCTCCAGTCAATTTGGTTTTTTGGGCCATTTAATTAAACCCAGAGTTTGTTTTCTTCATGTGAAGGCCCTGTAGGTTGGGTACAAGATACCCCTGTTTCACTGTATGTGTGCCTTAAGGGCAGATAGGAATGAAGGTTGTTGTAGCCTTTGATAGGCTTGTAAAATTGAGAGCGGGTCTGCTCTTTTCATCTTAACATTGTAATTAGGAGCAAGTGCTCCTCGTACTTAGGGGTTTTCTGCCCTTTAGCTATTGTGGTGGTGAGCTGAGAGCTCAGAAATTAATCTTGGTGCTTGAAGCCCAAATCTTGTAACAATTGTAATTTCTTAAATTGTTTTCCTGCTACTTGGTACCTGTTACTCTGTTGTTGTTATCTGTTGATTTTGAAAAGAAAATATAACCTTTGTTAAAGTTTTAAATTAACTTTAATTTCGTAAGTTGAGACCTATTCCCGCCCACACCTTCTTTCACCTCTAACTACCACGGATAACTCCGTAACGTTTCCATTTCTAAAATTCTGTCACAATACTCAGAAAATTCACTTGCAAAATACTTGGAAAATCTCGGAACATTATCGTAAGAAAATCCATTCAACATTTACATGGAAAATTCTTTACATTTTCACTGGAAAATTCATTTAACCTTTAATTTGGAAATTGATTAACTTTTAATTTGGAAATTCTTTGGTAAGTTTCCCCTCCTTCACACATTACGTTCGACTGTATTCTTTTATTGAGAATTTTAAACGATTATTCACTTACTAATTTACTGTGGATAGGTAGCAGAGTATCACATAGCGAAACGCGCTACCAACAGAAACTAAAACTCCACATGACAATAAACCACTTGAAAAATCACCAAAAGAATTAACACTTGCTGAAACACATGGATAAGCTGTCACACAATTACACAATCTCTCCCAATTATTTATCAGCAGATTATATTATAGTATCATAGGTTATCATTATTATTGTTCCGGGGTTACCCGTGAGACGCAGAGGTGAAAGAAGGTGCTGGGGTGAATGGGTCTGACTACAATGTCAAGAAAAGAATTTAAAAACTTAACTGAAGGTTATATTTTTGAGAAACAACAAATGTAACAGCTTTTCACTTGGTGAGATAACAATGACAGTTCAGATACAAGACTTAGGAAAAATCCAAGATATCGGAACTTTAACACACTTGGGCTACAAGCCCCTAGTTTTACAATTTTTGAGCTCTAAACTCAAATTTACAAAAAGCACAAAGTTACACAAGGGCAGAAATACCTCAATACATTGAGCGCTTGCTCCCAACTTGCAATATCAAGCCTCACAGAGGCATTTTTACAACACTTGAAAAGAGCTGACGTGCTCTCAGTTTTCCAAACCTATTCAAGGCAACACAACATGAAAAGCTTACAAGGCACTATTTACAAATAGAAATCTTATTACACAGAGATATATAGTACCCAACCTACGGGGCCTTAGTGAAAAAGAACAGGTTAAATAAACGGCCGGAGTACAACTTGAATGGAGTCGAAGATTGAGCTCCAAAAAGATTTAAAGACCTATAGGGCACTTGGCCAACGAAACAGGGGCTAATCCCAAACTACTGAGGTTGCACGGATGGAGATAACATTAATACATTGGAGAGACAAAAACGTAGCACCTCAGACTAAGATGATGGGGAGCTCAAGAGGGTATATCACTCTCTATACCCGGTTTACAGTTAAAGATTTATGAAATTTTTTACATGAGCCGAAAGGATATTTACATTTTGGAGAAGTTGGTTACATAGTTAAAGTTTCGAACCTTTCCCTCGGGTTAAACTGCAGTGCCAGCGAGAAATAAAGATGTTATGCGGCCATTACCTTGTCGCTGTACTGCTGCCTGATGAAAGAGGCGCCTCCCGCCTCCTGCTTGACACACACACTCTAGTTCAGATGACGATTAATTGGTCAAGAGACGAGAAAATCCGCAGTTTATAAACCGTCAGGGAAGGTTCGAGATCATTCATGAATAATCAAGACACACCCACAGAATTTTATTGGTTGAGTTCAAAAGTGACACTCAGAATTGGAGAAGAAGCCTGTGATAGCTGGAAAATTAATTATAGAAATTGATTGGTTGGATTCAAAACTGGCGGAAAGAAAAGATCAATATTGCCAACCCAAAAATAAAGGAACATCAATTAGTAAAAAAAACTTATGAATACAAAACTTCTTCAAATGAAATGTCCTTACGCTTCGCACCAGGGTGCATGATCATAGTTTTTTGTAGTTACATCTGTTGAAGAAATTCCAAACTTCTTGATGAATGGCAAACAAAAGAAGTAGAATTTCATACAGTACATGAAATTTCACAATAACAAAATTACGTGAAATTACAGTGGTGACATCATCTGAGTAGGTTTATGAGTTGGTCCAGTTTCAATTTCACGATTCCTCCAGTAGAGGAGTTCTTTTAGGCGCAAGATTTAAATGTGCAGCGTAGAGGTGTACTTCCCGGTACGATTGTTATTATAATGATTATTATATCTCCCTTCAGAATTAAGTTGAAGACCCTCACATTATTTGCAGATAATAGCAATAAACCACCATGACCTGTGATGAATGACCAAAATAGGGTGAATGAAAAAATAGAAGAAACAAGCATCACCACCATCAGTTAGGGATACAACGAAGAATGCACTCATAACCTCAGGGAAAGGAAAAACAACCCAAACAAATAATTGAGTCTTTACTTTACACAATATAAGTTGTTGAGCGAAAGTTTATTATTATTCCCTGAATAATTAACCATAGCACCATAAATCTCAGTATCCTTACGACTAATATGTACCCCAGCGGTCATCATGTTGTCTAATATCATAAAATTTTCTCATTGCAATTGTCGCTCACATTTAACTCTCAACAACAAGTTTAAATGGTTCCGATTCATTATTATTATATTCCTGATCATCTCGATGAGCTGCCTACTGTCCACAGCTATCACCTTCCCTTCTAAGGTTAGTCTTATTTCAGAAGTCATTTCTTTACCTCAAGCTTTGATTTAATTATTGTTTTAACATAATCCCATAATTTATTATTAGAGTCATGAATTTTTAATGAAGTCGCACATTATTATTATTATTATTATTATTATTATTATTATTATTATTATTATTATTATTATCCTTCATTTCCCTGTAATTCATTTCGAAGACCTTAATTACACGTAATCTCGTGAAATTCACTAACAACTGAAGTTATCAATCACTGAATCGACACAGCAATATTCCAAGAAATGTACAAAATGAAATCAGTGAAACAATGAATCAATGACTACCATCACCACAACTTAAATACTACATCTCTAACTAATCTACGTTTCATTATATAAGAATACAGTCAGACTGGCAATCTACTGAAAGAGAAGAAAATGTGACAAGAGTACTTATTATTCCGATGTAAATCTCCGGTGTCTTGAATATAGGTGTAGGTAGATGTAGGTTCCTCCTCCGGATTAGGGCGGGTTGTAGATGAACAAATTCATCGTGCTGGCTCATACACATCGGCTTGACACATCAGGATTCCTGTGCAGTCAAATAATGTAGAATGACTCTAGCGGTGTTTTAGAGTTCCCCAGGATTTCCTTCTTGGTCGGTCCATGATGACTGCTCCCTTCGTTGATGTTGCTGAAAATAAAATTTATTATTAAAATTTGATCCCCACTTGTTGTAGACTAACGGTTTGCCATACTGTACTTAATTGGCACAATGACGAACACTGTTGTTCAACCCTACAGAAAGCGTCAAATCTTGACCTTATTTATCAATTTACAGCACTTCGTTGAGTTGTCGGAATCTCGAATAGTCTACTATATTACTGTTGAAAACGATGTTCCTCGGCCAGGTTTATTCTCAAAGATTCCATTTCAATGATAATCTTCCCTCGTAATTCCTAATAGAACATTCCATAAGTTTCTGCGGCAAAAATTGATGTAACGTCGCGTACTGACTGTCCGTGGTTTGGAAACTTCCACCCAGGCAAATGTGCGGCAATAATATATCGCACTAGGCTGCTCCGTTACAACCACAGCCTTACTAAAACCACACTGTTCCTCCTCTTTCCAGAATGATTCTCTGACTATAGAACAGCTTCACTAATTCTCATTGGTCGTCGGCTATTCTGCGACGTGATTCATTCTTCCAAATTTGGAGGAGATCTTTCTGGAATCTCACTCCCCTTTCACCTCCGGCTCTCGCTATGTGACGTAAACCCTGTGACGTATGATGACCTTCACCACCTGACACAGTTTCCTCTCGTCCGCAGCGGAACGGCACGGTAATCAGCTGGTGCTCGCTCGCGCGTAGACCCGTGTTACATTTCAAGAATTGAACCAACTTCTCCAAAATCCAATAAAATACCATTTGAACGGGTACAATATAGACTACAAAACTTGGTGCTCAGGATACATTTAAATTTAAAGACTTAATCATCCACAAAACTCATTGTGAGGCTACCCTTACAACATTTAAATTCTAGTGCGTGTCCGCATAGACTGCAAGTTTGGTGCTGAAGATATAACATGACTTAAAGACATTATATTTTTTAAAATCCAAATATGTAACAATATTAAGCGTTGTCCTTGTGTTTATTTTCCAAGGAACTGAGGATGTCTCCATAGGAGTCAAAACATGTATTCCCACTAATATATAACTCAATATAAGAGAGAAAGTGTTGAACAGGTGGACCCTTTCAATTGAGAATTGGATAGTGTCAACACGGATATGGAAACAGTGAAATTCGTCAATTGTCGTACTGCTGATCTCCTCATTCGTTTTATGTGTGAGAGTGGATTAATCAAGGGTATGTAAGTTTCAAGTGTTCTGTTACTCAAGGAACTTACGTTCGTTTTTTATTCATTTGTGACATTTTCGGCTTAATACAATATTTTGTTTTATAATTCATTTTCACATTGTTTTGTTGAATTAATTATTTTGTTTTATTTTCAATTTCTTTTACACTTGATTTGTTCAGAGTGTACCGGAACACAAGTACCTTGTTATACTTCCTCTTAAAATAAAAACCACCACCACCTGCTTGCTCCTCTTTCTGTTTCAGTTCTCCTTTTATTTGTAATGTCAGGATAGAACAGAAGGCCTTGCTTACCTAAAAGTGTCTAGTTAACATGACTGGATAACTATGTAGTATAATTCTGTCGATAATCTTACAGTATAATGTAGCACTTACGTAGTTGATTACTATCAACCTGTCAGTGTGGAGCATGTACAACTAGCTCAGATCATGTTTGTAATTCCTGCTGCTCAAAACTTGCAGTATTGTTGTGTTTGTAACTCTTGAATGCCCAAATGATTTATTTTAGAATATTTGTGCATTTTGTCAGTTGACCCATATTATTGAAAGGTAACAAGCTACCCAGACCAATTATTTCAAAACTGAGGCCGTTACATATACGTAACACCAGGTGCTGGTGTAGTTAGAACTACCAATCAAATTGGTAATTAGTAAATTATATCTGTAGTGTATGTTCATTTGTTCTGATTTATGTAAAATACGTCAAATATCATATGTACACTAGAGAATATTGGAACAATTATAGAAAAGTATATTCAAACCTGAAATATCACTTACCAGTATCAATGTCACATAAAATATCATTATGAGCTTGCTCATGTTACTTCCTATGGAATTAACTTGTGAAATCCTTACATCAAATGTTCCATTTTTTCAATACCGTGAATTGTCTTTATTGTTAAGAGTGCATAAAAATATATTAATGAGGCATGCTTCGTCCCTCCTTCGATACATATTCAGTCACAAACAAGAAGGATTAAAAATATAGTAAAGACGTAATAGAACCATCAGATAAAAAGTCTTTGCATCTTGTTGCAACGCATTCTAGTACAGCTCTCAGTTAGCTCCTACACTCCTTGTGAATTGGATGGCACGGGACGGGTGAGGAGGTGAATGACCAGATAGGCACACACTTAATACTTCACGTTTTACTTATTAATTTCGTTAATTGTTGTTGCGTTGCAACAAGATGCAAAGACTTTATCTAATGGTTCTATTATATTATTACTTTTTTAAATGGTTCTTGTTGGTGACTGACCTCTCGAAAGCGGAACGGAACATGTCTCATACGTTTTTATGTAGTCTTAACAATAAAGACAATTCACAGTATTGTAAAGGTGGAACATTTGTTGTAAGGATTTCACAAGTTAATACTTGACAACAATACGGGCTCAAATATGAAATTTCACTTGTAATTCTATGGTATGGTGTGAAGCATGCTACACAAAGTCCCTCATCAAATCATGAACACACGGTTTGAACACTGCTTTTGCACATTTCAGTATCATACCTCTTTCTCGTCTTTCCTGGAATTTCAATGAGAAGATGATTCCGTCCTTGATATCTCGAGTCTTCATTCTGACTCACTTTCCCTGTACGCCCTGCTGATGGGCGACTAGCTCCCTTTGGCTCAACACCGAGAGATTGCACATAGTACTAAGCCACTTCGCTCTTAAATTCTGGAGAGATGCATCAAGAAGCCAGGAAAATATGACTCGCCTCCATTTCTTGCTTCTTGTTGCACATGACATTTTCATCCTTGAGGTCCATTCTTCCCAGGAATTTGTTGTAAATAGAAGTACATGGATATGATTAGTGAGACATTCCGAACAGTGGCAGTAAGCAGGTTCAGGATATAGAAAGAGAATGGGTGGCATACAAGGATGCTGTAGTAGAAACAGAAAGGGAATTCGTAGGAACAACTGTGTGTAAAGGTGGGGAAAAAGCAAACATCTTGGTGAAATGATGAAGTGAGAGCAGCTTGTAAATGTAAAAAAGAAGGCTTATCAGAAATGGCTCCAAACAATGGCTCATGCAGACAGGGAATTGTACGTAGATGAAAGAAACAGAGCGAAACAAGTAGTTGTTGGATCCAAAAAGAAGTCTTGGGGAGATTATGGTAATAACCTGGAAAGGATAGGTCAAACAGCAGGCAAACCTTTCTGGACAGTAATAAAGAATCTTAGGAAGGGAGGGTAAAAAGAAATGATCAGTGTTTTGGGTAATTGATGTGAACTCATACTAGATCCCAGGGAATCACTGGACAGGTGGAGGGAATATTTTGAACATCTTCTCAACGTAAAAGGCATCTACCTGGTGGTGTCACGAACAACCAAGCTCATGGGGAGGAGGAAAATGATGTTGGTGATATTACGCTTGAGGAAGTGGAAAAGGTGGTAAATAAACTCCATTTTCATAAAGCAGCAGGAATAGATGAAATTAGACCTGAAATGGTGGAGTATAGTGGGAAGGCAGGGATGAAATGGCTTCATAGAGTAATAAGATTAGCATGGAGTGTTCGTAAGGTAACCTTCAGATTGGACAAAAGCAGTAAATGCACCCATCTATAAGCAAGGGAACAGCAAGGATTGCAACAACTATTGAGGTATCTCATTGATCAGTATACCAGGCAAAGTATTCACTGGCATCTTGGAAGGGAGGGTGCGATCAGTGGTTGAGAGGAAGTTTGATGAAAACCAGTGTGATTTCAGACCACAGAGGGGTTGTTGGGATCAGATTTTCAGTATGCGCCAGGTAATTGAAAAATGCTTTTTTCTGCAGCTTCAGCTTGTCTATGTTCTATCCACAAAGCAGCCAGAAAGAAATCAATCAGGTGGAATATCAATCGTATGGTCCATTTTTTTAGTACAAGCAAGAATTCGATACATTGCAATAACTCAATCTAAAAAATCCACTCCTCCCAAATTTTCATTGTATGAGAGGACAATCTGAGGGCAATCTACAAAAGATTTTCTTTTGTTTTCCAGCACCTGCAACGACACGTAACACACTGTCTCAGCCCCTACCTCACTAGAAGCTAAAATAACAGGCTTCTTGTCGTACCATTTAACAATGGCTACTTGACTGTCATCTCTCACTAACATATCATGGGTTTCTCTTCCTGCCCTTCTCATTTCAGAATCAGTCCGAAGCTCATCAGTCGGTATCCCGTTGTTTTTATACAAAGTTCCTGTGCCTTGTACTTCACGCTCAGAATGGAGAATATCCGACAGATGTACTGAAGTGAAAAATCTGTCCATGTATACTGCCGAGCCAGGTGGTAGAGATCTACATAATCGAATTACCACTTTTACACCAATATCCAGATTGTGAAATGCAGCATCATTCAGAATACTATCTCCCTTTCCTTCATACAAAAAAAAGTTGACTGGTAGCCCATCTGGAGCAGCACAGACAAAATTTTTCAGGCCACATGGATTTGGGTTTCCTCTGACAAACTGATGCATAACTACCTGCCCCTAGAATGGTACTATTTCTTTATCAATTAAATATTTGTCACTTGATGGGTTATCTAGGCAAGCCTGCTGAATGCTTTTGATCAGTGGTTTCAACTTCCAATACTAATCACTCACTTTTTCATTTGCATCCACTTCTGTGTCATCTACAAGTAATGGTGGCAGCAAAAAAGTTTCTCATCACTTCTATTGAATCCCTTTGTCACGTAGGTGTCTGCAGTCTGTAAACTCCATCAGTGTGGCAAATATGTTGCTTCCAACATATGTCGAATCTTGAGAGAGGGGGGAGTATTTTCAGCTCTTGTACAGGTTCTGGTGGAGGTGTTGGGGGAAATGGTTCAAATACATCAGACCTCTTCCAGATACCCTCGTAGTGGACACTTTCTTGATCATTTTCTTCTTCACCATCATCTTCATCCTTCTCTTGAACACGTGTCCCGTCGGGGGTGGGGGTACAGGAAGTAAAGTGACGAAAGTTCTTTCATCTTCGTCGTCAGAAAGGTCTGACATATTGGACATATCCCCATTGACAATTTCCAGAATTGCATTGGAATCAAGGCCTAAAAATAACCAAATATTGTATAAAATATTACTTCAAGTGAGACCCACTGTGACCTATTGGATACATCATTACAAGATATGCCACTGTTCATTACACTTTGCTGATTGCTATAAAATTATTCATGAATGAAATTGTAGAATCATTACTACTCTTTTTAAGAATACTAGAACTATTATTATTACTGGAGAACTGTACTTACTTTCACTGTGATGCAATTTCTGCCAATAACTTGTGGACTCCATTTTGTAAGCATTCATTGTGACCAACTGTGGCGAGATAAGTGTCTGAAAATCAGTGTAGCCGATGCCGCACTCTCTGAAATAGTATTGGAATCATTAGTAGCGGCCTGCACTGCTTGGCGACTGAGATAAAAAATTGGGAACCTATGTAACCTATAGATTACGCAGGGCCCGAGGAGGTTAAAACCCTAAGCTTGTGGCCCAAAGGCACAGATGCTAAGCCTATTCTACAGCGGGTGACTAAACGAGAAACATCGAATACCAAGAGAGTGTTAAGAATTTTAGATGTTTTAGAAACTTTAGTCATACCATACCAAGTTGAATAGGGATTGTTACGGAGGTTCCGTGGTTCAGAGAGGGGTGAAAGAAGGTGTGGGCTTGAATAGGTCTAACTACGATGTCAAAAATTAATTTAAAACTTTAAATAAAGGTTATATTTCTTTTCATAAAATCAAACTTAAGAACAGTGTATCAGGTACAATGACAATTTTGATATAAAAATAGTAAACCCCAGAATAGGGAATTTAACACTTTTGGGCTTCAAGACCCTAATTTACAACTTTACAATGTCGCCAATATAGCGTTTACTTTGACACCAGATTCCAGAGCACTTTGCTCCAACTGTTACAATTACAGCCTTCCAAAGGCCCCACACAATATTGCATAAATACCAGAAAAGAGCTCACATGCTCTCCAAATTTAACCAAGGAAACTGCGCTCCCAATTTCTGACAGACTATTCAAGGCAACATTACACAAAAATCTTACAATTTCTGACCTCTCTAGGGCCAACCTACCATTTACAATTTATTTACACAGGGGTTTCTATTACCCAAACTACTGGGCCTTCTTGAAAAGGAAGAACAGGTTAAATTACTGGCCCAAGCTACAGAGATAGAAAACTAGTGGCCATTTCCTGGGTTGGATGAAGAATGTGTCGTATTAACACACACACTCAGTAAGTCGACGATCAATAAGACAAGGTAGCTTGAAAAAGCTGCAACTTCCATATCCGATAGGATGGTTCGAGAAGGTTCTGGAGTAAATCCGGACACACCCTCTCATTTTTATTGGCCGAATATAAATCTACAAGACGCCTGTGATAGGCTGAAAAATGAATACAAAAATTTCTAATTGTCCAGATTCAAAAGCTGGCGGGATGAGGAGGAAGTGCAGCAAACCTTGAAATATCAAAATAAATAAAAGTTGATTTAGTTGAGAAAACATAAGAACACACAACTTCTTTAAATCACTTGTTCTTCCACCTTGCACCAGAGTGCATGACCAGAATGTTTTTGTAAGAACATCTAAGGTATGGAGAAATGTTTCAGACTACTTGCTGTACACCAAAACAAAACAAATAAATCCAGTTAGTTTAGGAAACACTAAAATAAAACAATACTCTGTTATTTATCAGTGACATCTTCAGATTAATGTCCCAACTTCATGCACTAGCTGTTTTATGATTTGTATGAGAGATAGCGTTCCTTAAGACGCTTCTTTTGAATGTGCGGAGTTGAGGTGTACTTCCCAGTACAGGGATCAACAGATGGTAGACACTCTTTGTTCCCTTACGTTAAATATTTCCCAGTAGGGAATCAGAACTGAGTCCTCAGTCTGGCTGAAACTTCTACATTTAAATTACCAAATTTAGAAATTTACGTGAAATAAAAGAGGTTTTATTTTATTTTATTTTATTTTATTTTATTTATTTCATTTCAATATAGGCACCTGAGCCAAGGCTCTTCTTGGTGCAATACAAATAAATGACAATGGCAGCTATATTCACAATCTGATTACAAAATAAAATACAGTAAGTATATAATTTAACATGGTATAAGAGATAAGATAGGACAAAGCTTCCTAACCATAATTACCATACTACTTCAGGTATTTAGTTAAATTACTTTTGAAGATAGATAAAGTTGGTAACATTTTTATATTTTTTGGAAGCGAGTTATACATAGTTATAGAAAAATGCCAAAGAGAGTTTTGACCATAACTAGTGGAATGAATCTGATTGTAATGAATATTATAAATAATTCTTGTTTCATAATTATGAATCTGTGAATTGGTAATTACTAATGTGTTTGAGCGGACTAATTTGTTTTGAATTTTATAGATCATAATTATAGAAGCCTTTATGCAGAGGTTTGGAAGTGATAATATATTACAATATTTATACAGATCTTTAGTCGGTGTCAGAATGGGCAGTTTGAAAATTATTTTTAGTGCTCTCTTCCTAAGGACCTCTACCTTTCCAAATAATTCTTTATTACAGCATGCCCAGACATGTATCATATAAGAGATGTGGCTTTCAATAAGAGCATAGTAAATACCCTTCAACAACCCACGAGAAAACTTATATCGCAATCTACTGAGGATACCAATCACAGGGATAATTTTATTAGATAGTCTCCACGTGATTACTCCACGACAGATTTTCATCTATAATCAGTCCTAAGAATTTAGTACTGTGCACTTTCATTACTCTTTGATTGAAGAAAAGCAGATTTTTATCCAAATTTAATACATATAAAGGTTTGTGAAAATTTATGTAGTTTGTTTTTGTTAGATTTATCGTTAATCGGTTGGAATTAAGCCATGTTTCAAGTAATCGAATATCCTGCTGCATATTTTGTTCGAGTTCCTGATTGCTAGAGCCTGTATAAAAAAATATTAGTGTCATCAGCAAAAATGGATAGTCTTCCATTTAATTTAAGGTGACCAATATCATTAATGAAGATAAGAAACAATAAAGGCCCAAGCACAGAACCCTGAGGCACACCAATTGAGATCACCTTCACATTACTCTGATTATTATTACATGTAACAAACTGCTCCCTATTAGAGAGGTAATCAACAAACCAATCCAATGCAATGCCTCTAATGCCTGCTGCTTCTAATTTATGTAATAAAATTTTATGATCAACTGTGTCAAAAGCCTTTTTAAGATCTATAAATAAACCAGCTGCTAACATACCTGAGTCATAAGCTTGTTGTAGTTTAATAATAATATCCTCAATAGCATTACTGGTACTCGAGTGTGGTAGGAAACCATACTGAAATTGATAAAAATATTTATTATTTAACAAAAAATCTAATAATCTTTTTTTAACCACTTGTTCTAAAATCTTAGATAAAGGAGGTAGTACGGAGATTGGTCTGTAATTACTTACATCAAATTTATCCATGCCTTTATAGATTGGTACAACTCTGGCGATTTTAAGTTTGGCTGGTACTTTACCCTCTGATAGAGATTTGTTAACTAATTTTGTGATGTGAGGTATAATAAATTTGGAGAGTCTCTTTACAAGAATATTACTAATACCAAAACAGTCAACACTACAACTGTTTTTAAGATTATTAATTATTTGTTCAATTTCATTTTCATTAGTAGGGGTTAAAAATAAGGAATTAGATGGGCCAGGCTCAAGGTGAGGGTATTTACACTGAGGAATTTTCTTAGCTAAAGACAGACCCATATCAGTGAAATAGTTATTAAATATAGTAGAAATTTGACTAGAATCAGTCACCAACTTATCATTTACTTTCAGTTGTATTTCTTCATTGTTACTGTTATTAGTTGTTAGAATATTATTAATAACTTTCCACTGATTATTTGTGCTGTTTAACTTATTGATATAATAATAATTTTCTAGATCTCTTCATTCTAGTAACCCTGTTACGTATGTCTTTATAGTCTTGTATTAACTGCTGTGAAACATAGCCACATCCCATACTAAATCTCATCTGTTGTCTTTTAATTTTATAATATAATTTATTTTTTTGTTTGATTAAATTCAACAGCTCTGAAGTAAACCATGGGCAAAAGGGTCTAACTTTCTTATTTAGATTAGGACTTTCAGTTTTAACTAAAGCAGTACTTTCTTTAAAATATGTCATTAATTTATTTGTTATGATATCCGAGCTATCCTCTTCATTTATAGTTAATGGCGTTTGAGACATGTATTTTTCCATAGATGGGACATGGTATTTTGTAGGTTGAATTACATAATTTCTTTGTGTATTCATTTTGGGTGTAATATTAATATCCAAGATTAATAAATTGTGATCACTCAGATCATTTATTATGTTATATATTTTATATTTGCAGACTATGTTTATGTAAAAATGATCTATAAGTGTACTAGTTGTCAATGAAATTCTAGTAGGAAAGACAGTGTTACATGAACTCTGATTATAACACCCACAGAGATTCTGAAGCTCAGTAGATATATGACTATTTTCTAATTTATTTATATTAAAGTCACCAACAGTAATACAAAATGTTTTACCACTTTTATTCCAAATATCTTCTAAACATTTTAGAAAATCTTTGGAAAATTTGGTATGAGGGTTATATACTGGTACTAAGTGAGGTTAAAACCTTTCCCTCTAGTTATCTGCAGGAGCTATCACATGTTCATTAAAATTGTGCCATTATCTTGCTTTGCTGGGCCTTCTGAACACCACCTGCAGCCCCTGCCGTCTTGGTACATGCCGTAATCGAATAACTGGAGCAAGATGAAGACAATACGGCCCTAAAGCACCCAGCTTTTATAGTCTTTTTTGAGGGGAAGATTCCAGAATTCTTTACTGATAGGCTGGATTCCTGTACACACCCCCAGTTTTAATTGGCAAGCAAAATTATTTACAAAATTCTGATATGTTGATTGATACTGGAGAAGGAACCTGCAGGAGTGTTGACAACTTTGATACATGAACAAAAAATCTTCAAACACTAAGGTTAGCAAACTGTCAAAATACAAATTTCTTAATAAATTATAGTTCCACCCGCTAGGGGGAGCAATTAAACTGAGAAACAAACAGTTGAAAGCCAAACTATCTTGTACTCCATCAGTTTGAGGTACATTACTTAAATGGCCTTATAGATGGCGCGCAGTTTAACTGGCTGGAGAAGGTGTACCCCCAGTACAGTTACCATCCAATCTAGCCAGTGGTGACCTTCATTATCAGCATGTTATATGCCAGGGTAGTGACCCTGGTGGAGGTGGTTTTCCTGAAGCCCTGTACTTCTGGAAGACTTAACACGGTGGCCCCTTGAAAGTCCAGTGTGTGCACGACTTTGAGGTAGAATGACCCATATGTCTGGCATCGATAGTCTTGCTGACAGTCAAATTTGCATAGATCTCATGTCCTGCACATCCTGTGGTCAGTTGCTACTGACATGACCAGTACGAGGTCTGATAACATCGCTGTCATGTGCTACTCTGTACTGTTACATTCATCGGGCCGATTGCAGTGTTATTCTGCCAGAATGGCAGCCATCTCTTTTTCAGTTGCTCATAATTGTATTTCATTGGAAATTAAAACAGACCCTTTTACCCGGAGACTTAACTTTGGCACCAGTGAAGATGATATATGATCTAATTACTCTACCTTATTCAGGATCATGGCTATGATTTACACATATGTTAAGGATGGGGCAAATAATTGCTGATGTAAGTAATTGGGAGGAAGACCAGAAATGTATTCATAGCAAAATATGAGGCCTAAATGAGCAATGCACATTGATAAAACTCTTCTTGCAAGTGACTCTGTAGGGGTTCCCTTCTCGGGAATGCGGAGTGGCAACGATAGGGTCCATAGCTTAGTTTGGTGTGCTTCTACTTGTACCAGACATTTCATCTTTGCTACCTGAACTCCCTTGGTCAACTCTTGTTTACTTTTGACATGGACAGTATTAGGTTTATGAGGCCTAGGGAATCTTTCATTTTCGTGCCCTTGGTGTTCCTTTCCTTTCTTTTGCCTATATTTTCATTCTTCAAAGGGTCAAATTCTTTCTCCTCTTCTGATGAGGATTATGAGATGATGTCTTCTGATGAGAGTTACAAGAGGATGGTTGCGTAGTTGTGGAGGTTTGGAAAGTGGGGGTAGAATGAGGTGGATTGTAACCAATATTAAATATACTGTTCGTAGTAGAATTAAAATATATGATGCTGAAATTCCACCTGCAAATACTAGATCTTGTTGGGGTGGGGGGGTACTTTCTTCACTGAGTATTGCAGACAGATTACTATTCCATGCCAGGGACTTTGATGTGGTTTTGTGCCTTTGCCTCTCATATTCTCTATGAAGTATTTCCATTATACTTTGTTTTGCCTCTCCAGTCAATTTGTAATCGTGTTGTGTTGCCATTCTCGGCAGCACAGTCAGTTGGACTTAGTATTGTCCCAAAATAACATGTTTGATTCTGACCAAGGTGAATGATATTTAAATGTGTTTAAATGCAAATGTTCCATATCTGTGGTTTCCAGAACACTTCTGTGGAACAAAATTTCAACTGAGCATCTATTTACGTCTATAAACTTTCATGTCATGAATGCATATTAATGGTTTGTGATACCTTTTGTTGTCAGACTTACGTTCTTCTCGGGTTCTTATAAGCCTGGGAAAGTGTGTTCTATTATAGGGTTTGTGGTAATGAAAAATTATTTATTCCTGGGATGAAAATTATTTTGCTTCTCAGAAGAACTGTTACAACTACACACATTTTTGTATAAGGGCAACTTAATCCTTGTTCCACATTGCTTTAATAAATGGTGTAAGCTGAAGTTATGTTAAGGGTTATGTCTCAGTTGTTAAAATTCTTCTGTTTCAGGCCGAGTTGGAGGTATTAGGTAGTGGACGGGCAGATGAACTGAGCAAGGAAGAATCTCGCATCATGGCTCCAACAGAGGCAGATGATAAACCTCCACCTCCGAGAGTCCGTGTATGTGTTAAAATTAACTATTTAAACTTACTTTTTTGAAAATAGACGAATGACTTTAATAATGTTTAATGTTCAAACCAGGTTATCTGTCATGGAATTCAGTTCTGCTTTAATTCTGTTCTGGTGTTGTGCATCGAAGTTATGTTTGGAGATAGAGTAATACAGTGACCATCAACACCAGTTTATGGGGACTCAACCGAGGTGCACATAACGAACTGGTAGGAAGAACAGGTTATATTCCCAGAACTCTACCGCCCAGCTGAGTGGCTCAGGCAGTTAAGGCCTTTTGACTCCAACTTGGCAGGTTTGATCCTGAATCAGTCCAGTTGTATTTGAAGATGCTCAAATACATTAGCCTTGTGCCATTTACTGGCACATAAACAAACTCTTGCAGGACTAAATTCTGGCACCTCAGTATCTCTGAAAACTGGAAAAGTAGCAAGCGGGACGTAAAGCCCATAACATTATTACTATTATTATTATTATTAGAACTCTACCAGTCCTTCCTGATTGAGATGGCTCCTTTTTTTTTTTTCAATAGGAATGTTTTAGGAAACAACCTCATTATCATTTAAGTGGGGGGGATATGAAAAAGCAGGCGATGGTTTTTCCTTTTACTATAATGTCATAGCAGCTGCTGAAAATTATTTCTATTGTTGTTTATGCGGACCTGGTATTTTTGAAGGAAATTCTATGACACATGTTGTATTTCAGCTTCTATTTCACTCATCACTCCAACTTGAGTTTTCCAAGGCCTTGGCTGTCTGCAGTTAGTTCCTACCGCAGTGCATAATAACAATGACGATATTAATAATATCGTAACATTCATTTTATTCAGTTATCCAGAAGTTAAGTCATTAATTTACTGTTGAAGTCTACAAGATGCCTGTCTACCACTGTTGTTAGTAATATCGTTAGTATTAATAATGTTATGTGCTCAAGTGACTGTAAGCCCGATCAGAGCCACCTTCGGTATTTCCTGGAAGAGGTGAGTGAGACAGGCCAGAGTCCTCCCACCCGGCTTGGGGCAAGGCCAGCTTGTCCCTATTTTATGCTTCCTTCTTCTTTCTCCATGGGCCTTCTGGAATGCGAAATGAGAATATTCCTTCTCTATACACAACAACTGCATCGCAGAGATTCCAGTACTTCAAAAGCAGGGATATAAAAAGGAGAATAGCCGTGAAAAAGGGAGTTGAGTTGAGAGTTGGACAACAGTAGTGCTTTTTGCTGTCAGAGTTGTGGGTGGTGAGTATTTCACCATAGTTATTGTCAGTAGTGTTGGAATGTTGTTAAGTTTTGGAGCAGAACAGCAGTGGTTGTTCTTGGTTTGAGTGAGTGAGAGGTAGCAGTGCTCATCGTCGTTATTGCTGCCAAGTGTATTGTAGGAGTACCCACTTTTTAACAGATGTATTAGTTTCACCTTTCAATACAAATCGTGATATACATTAAATCACAAAGGATGACAAGACATATTAAAATGTAGAACATGTTTTGTCCCTCTTGTGGGATACCTTCAGCTACATACATTTCAATGATAAAAATATACATACATGAATTTAAAATAGCACTGTTGAGGTCATGATTGGGACGAGTTGGTGGAGGAAGAATGGTACAAGGACAGGATGAGATGGAGGAGGCTCATATACCACACCCGGGAAACTGGAGATGGTTTAGGATGATGATGATGATGATTGTTGCATTAAGATTGAAGTTGGAAAGTTTTTTGTCAAAAGACTTGTTATTTTATCTTAAGTCCACTAAATAAATGCATGAACAAAAATGCCACTGCAAAAAGTAAACACTGTCACAAGACACACGTAACATGAGAATACATTAAAATATTAAATGCTGTTTCATTAAAAGTGGACTGTATAAAAATTGTTTACCATGAGGCATGGCTTATATTAACTTAAATACTTTACTCTTGATAGTTGAAACACATTTTAAAGCACTTATAAGTAGCACACACATTTTGATGATATAGGTATTAATTACAGAGAATTAAGGCTTGTTCTTACTTATGTCAAAGATGAAGACAGCAGTTTATCCCACAACAGTCCATGTACAAGATGCCATAATGGTGGGAGGCTGAAGCAGCAGAGTTCAAAGAAATTAAATCATAAAGCCTTGCCAACACTGAAATATACAAGGATTAAGGAATAAATATCAAACAAAAACACAAATACAATATGTAACATACTGACCCATCCTTGAAACACTGTTTCAGCAAGGAAAATTATAGAACTTGAACCCAAATCATACACAAAAAAAGGCATAACGAAATACAATCTTAAAAATACAAGACATTGAGTAACACTGAATACATTTCACTTCACATCAGAGTTTTCAATTTCTTAGTTGTCACAATTTACACTTAAACATGGCTTGAATTTACACACGTCTGAAGTGAAGTCTTCACTGTCGTTTCCTCAGAGTCTATAGTCTATAGTCTTTGTTGTTATGGGGGTTTCGTAGATCACAGAGAGGTGAAAGAAGGTGCGGGCTTGAATGGGTCTATCTACGATATCAAAATTCATATAAAACTTTAAAATAAAGGTTACATTTCTTTTCAAATCAAACTTAACAACAGTGTACCAGGTACAATGACAATTTTGATATAAAAATAGAAAACCCCAGAATGGGGAATTTAACACTTTTGGGCGAAGCTTGCACTCCTAATACACTTTTGAAACCTACTTGGCACTAGGCCGCTTACGCAAGAGCTAATCCCAAACTAAGGATGTGACACGATAAGAAAACTTTATTACATTACGAAGAGAAGAAAAACGGTTATGAAACGTAGTCACCTCAAAACAATATGAGTGGGAGCTCGAGAGGGTTAGGCACTCTCTATCCCAATTTATAGTTAAAGAGGTGGAATTTTTACCAAATGTCTATTACATTTTAAAGATAGGTTACATGAGAAAAGTTTCGAACCTGCCCCGAGGGTTAAACTGCTGAGCTAGCAAGAAATAAAGTTATTAAACGGCCATTACCTAGTGGGTGAACTGCTGCCCGAAGAAAGAGGCGCTTCCCTCCCCTGCTACATAATCACACACTAAGCAAGATGTCGATGAAGTGGCCCCGAGACAAGAAAATCAGCAGTTTAAATACCCTCGTGGAACATTCGAGACCTTTCAAGAATGACTACCCACACCCCCCTCAACTTCATTGGATAGCTTAAAGCAACATCTACCGGGCGAGTTGGCCGTGCGCGTAGAGGCGCGCGGCTGTGAGCTTGCATCCGGGAGATAGTAGGTTCGAATCCCACTGTCAGCAGCCCTGAAAATGGTTTTCCGTGGTTTCCCATTTTCACACCAGGCAAATGCTGGGGCTGTACCTTAATTAAGGCCACGGCCGCTTCCTTCCAACTCCTAGGCCTTTCCTATCCCATCGTCGCCATAAGACCTATCTGTGTCGGTGCGACGTAAAGCTCATAGCAAAAAAAAAAAAAAAAAAAAAAAGCAACATCTCCATTTCGGAGAAGACATACGTTATTGGTCAAAAATTAGAGAAATTCGGGATTGGCTAAATTCAAAACAAGCGGAAAGAGAAGGGTTATACTGCCAACCTCAAAAATGACTGAAAGAAATTTAACAAAGAACAAACTTATGAATACCAAATTTCTTCAAAAAAACAGTTCCTTCACTTCGCACTAGGGTGCACAATTATAGTTCTTAAGTAGTGCCATCTAGAAGAGAATGTCCACACTTCTTGCTACAGAGCAAACAAATACAAATCGAAATAGACATAGTTCAGAACACTTCAAAATTTACAGTAGAGACATCTTCCGAGAAACCTTTGATTTAATACAGATTTTAAAGTTCAGAGTTTCTCCTGTAGAGAGGTTTCAACTGGCGCAATATTTGAATTCGCGGCGTGGAGGTGTACCCTCCCGGTACAGACCTCCCCCCCAAAAGTCCTTCCAAGGGGTGACACAGGAGAAAACAAAAATTTGTTAAAAAAAAGTCCAAGTTTTTTGCAGATAGGATGAAGAAAAATGTAGCAGAGAAAATACCAATTTTTTTCAGTAGTCAGAGATCTCTTAATATAGGTTTGATATTGCTGGATGCGACTATATTAAGTCCAGTTTTTAAACTTTTGTTGTAGATTTTGATGAAAGGTCTCTATGGTTGTTGTAGTTGAATTTCAAAGGAAAACTTTAATTCTTGGAAGAAGAGAAATAAAAAATTTCTACGTCCACCAGATGTTGATGTTGAATCCAGGAACGTAGTAATTGTGGATATGGCATGTCCACGTAGCACGTAGAAATACATTAGTTGCCGATTACTTTGACGGCCAGACCAGCCGCCGCTGCTTGTGTCCAGAGGAGGCCGCTCGGATCCCTCAAGTACCCTGAGATACACCTCTCCCGCTACTATGAGAGGGGCAGTGGTGGTGAAGCACGCCGCGCACGCGGCGATAGTTTACAGACCGCGGGCAGTTAGCAGGTGGTGCGCCACACATCAGCCTTGGCCGGAAGGAGGGCTCACTGGTTGACCTCGCTGGAGTAGAGCGGGCCCATACTCCACCACAGTGGCGGTACGGCGCCGCACGGCTGCGGGGGCACTGAAACATTAAGATCTCGGCGGCAGAATTTTGTTGGACCATAATGATTTTAGGGTACAGTCTTTGTGGTGAGGCTGACGGGCCAGCGGCGTGGAAGATTTTATTTCATTTTAATTAGGCACTGGTGTGTTTGAGCAGGAGACGGGAGCTTGGTAATGGCCTAGGAGGACAGGGCAGCAGTTTAACTGACAGGGGAGGTTGTACAATGAATATTTAAAAACAAAGGACATAATTTCAAGGGCAGAAGGCCTCAAAATGAAACCAAAATATAACCTTCAGATTTCTTTCAAAATTACACGGAGCAAGTTAACACGGAAATTACACAGGTTTCACCTGCGACAGGTGAACCCTAAATATCCTCTCGGTGGCTGGATTGCTTAATAATAAAGTAACGGGTGTGAGGAAATCGAGAATAATACATGGCCCATGAAATCTGGGGGCAAGCTTGCCCGCGGGAACAAAATTCTTGACCATTATTTGGTCGCCTACTTTCAAATTGGTGGGTCTCCGTCCACGATCATATCTTTCCCTAACCTTTTCATGAGACACTTTAAGATTGGCCTTAGCCTTCTTCCAAAGATCTTTAATGTTCTTCGGGTCTATTGTTTCAGGTAGAATATCACTAAGAGACCAAAGGTTAGAGAACGGCATGTTGGGAACAAACTTGAACATCAAGGAAGCTGGAGTAAACTTACGAGATTCATGAACCGCCAAATTCAAAGCAAAAGCTAACCAATGCAGGGATGTGTCCCACCTAGAATGATCTTCATGATGATATGCAATCAGCGCCGACCTCAGATTACGATTGACCCGTTCAGCCAGAGATGGTTGAGGATAGTAAGCAGAAGTTGTTACATGAGAGATAGCTAGATCGAAACAAAATTTACAAAAGAGATTGGATGTGAAAGCTTTCGCATTATCGGACACAATATATTGACACGGACCAAAAGAAGCAAAGATAGAATTTAAACAGGCAATGGTGGACTGAGCGGTAGCTAGCTTAGTCGGAAACAACCATGAGAATCTAGTGAAGCCATCTACACACACAAGGATGAACTTGTTGGCATTCCCCTTTGACTGGGGAAAGGGTCCGACGTAGTCGATATACAGACGTTCCATTGGGCGCGATGCTTGATGAGAAGACAATAGGCCTATCTTGGTGGACATGGTGGGTTTACTAAGCAAGCAAGATTTACAAGCCTTTACTGGTTCACGAATTTCACCGTCCATACCTTTCCAAATAAACAACTCCCGGATCTTTTCACGGGTTTTGAAGATACCTAAATGCCCCCCTAATGGGGTCTCATGATAGTACTTGAAGATCATGGGAACAAGAACGGTTGGAACCACCACCTTCATCTTTATATCATGCCTCGACGGGCAACATAAAACACCATTCCTCAATACATAAGGGACAACATGTTCCCCAGAAGAAAGGGTTTCCATGATAGGGGCCAGCGTCGGATCTTCACGCTGATATTTCTCAAGGTCCCTAAACAACATTGGAGCATCAGTTAAAATGGCATTAACCTCAGGTAGTATGGACTCGGGAGGTGAAGAACTATGAACCTGTTCAAGGGGCTCTACATCATTCGAAAACATTCGGCTTAGTCCGTCCGCCACAACATTTTCAGTACCTCTTATATGCATAACATCAAATTGGAAGGCAGAAATTCGGATGGCCCACCGGGCTATACGACTAGTACGACGCGGCCTACCTAAGACCCAACTTAAGGCTTGGTTATCGGACTCCAAGTCGAACTTGACATGTTCCAGATAAAGGCGGAACTTTTCTAGCGCAAACAAGACAGCCAAACCCTCAAGTTCATAGATGGGATACTTGGCTTCTTGAGCCGAAAGTGTCCTAGATGCGTAGGTTCAGTCTCTTGACGAAGGATTGCTGCCACCGCCGACGACGACGCGTCGGTTTGGACGATGAATTTCTTAGAGAAATCGGGCATAGCGAGGACAGGGGCATTACAGAGAGCTAATTTGAGGTCTTCGAAAGCAGCTTGTTTTGAAGGTCCCCACTCCAATTTGATGCCTTTCCTACGTTGTAAGTTCAAGGGCGCCGCTCTATTGGCGAAATTTGGAATATTTTTCCTGAAGATATTCACCATACCAATGAACCTGGCAATACCTTTGATGTCCTTGGGAGGGTTGAAATCACGGATGGCGTGTGTTCTGGAATGATCCACTGCGACACCATCGGGTATGCCCTAGGAATGACATGGAAGGCTTAGCGAAGGCGACTTTGGACAACTTCACCGTTAACCCAGCCTTACGAAGGCGACTAAGAACTTCTTTCAGATGATCTAAATGTTCTTCGAAGGTCTCTGAAAATACGACATCATCGAGATAGTGGTACAAGTATTCAAACTTGATGTCGGAGAAGACCCTGTCTAGCAGTCTAGTGAGCATAGCTGCTCCCGTGGGGAACCCGAAAGGCACACGGTTGTATTCATACAAATTCCAATCCGTGGCAAATGCTGTCGGGTGCTTGGATTCCTCTGCTAATGGAATCAAGTTATAAGCCTGGTTGAGGTCCAAGATGGTGAAGAACTTAGCTTTACGAAACCATGAAAAACAAGAATGAAGGTCGGGAAGGGGCACAGATTGTAACACCACCTTCCGATTGAGAGCCCTATAATCAATCACAGGCCTGAAGCCACCTTGCGGTTTCGGAACAAGGAAAATAGGCGATGAATACGCCGACTTAGAGGGCCGAATAATGCCATCTTTTAACATTTGATCAATGATCTCCTTCAGAGCCTTCAGTTTAGGCGGAGATAGTCTATAAGGTGGAAATCGGACGGGGATGGAATCCGTAACCTCAATCTTGTATTCAATAAGGTCAGTAACCCCAAGAGTATCCGAGAAAACCTCTGGAAACGACTGACACAGCTTACGAATACTATGAGCCTGCTCCTCAAGTAGATGTCTAAGATCGAACAACATCTCATTCTGGGTAGGCGAAATAGATGAACATGACACAGAACTACATTTTAGCAAAGGGATTTTGGAATTACTGTCAAATTTGAAAGTGCACGACTTGCTCTGAAGATCGAGCACTAGACCAGTATAGGACATGAAGTCTGCTCCCAATATAATGGGGCAAGACAAGTGCTTTGCCACCAATAGTTTAACTTTCCAAGTAAATTTAGAAATACGAATTTTTGCCTTTAAGGAACCTAAAATTTCTAATGGAGAAGAATTAGCCGAAACATGTTGAACTGAAGACGATCAAAAATCAGGAAGTTTACAAATAGATTTTAATTTGGAATACCACTCAGCCGAAATAATGGAACAAACACTGCCAGAATCTAATAGAGCTGTTACAGGTTCATGATTTAATTCAATCTTGAGAAAAGGAACAGGTGCGGGGGTATCCGCCTCAATCCTAAGACATTCTTTGGGACCTTCAAAAGGTAAATTTGAAGACTGAGTTTTCCCTGAAATTTCGACATGTTTACTTGGGGCTGAGCCTCGGGAAGATGGGTTAGCTGACTCAGCGAAGCCACTAGTCACTTATTATTATTGACCTTGATGGAAGTTGCACCAGAAGTTGAGCAGGAGGGGGTGTTGCTAGCATTAGGGCAGTTCTTGGCAATATGTGAAAACGTGCCGCATTTAAAGCAGCCTTGGGATGAACCTGCTCCATTATTTGTCCCACTAGATTTGATCAATGGACATTTATTGCGAAGATGGTCAGGCGACCCGCAAGCGTAACATTTACGGGGTGTGATTGGTCGGCGAGGTGGAGGCCGAAAACTACTAGAGGATGGAGGGGGTTCTTTCGCGACATGCAAGGTATCAGCGTATCTAACTCCTTCGGCTGAGACAGCCATAGCCTCTAACTCGGCAAAAGTTTGCGGACGCGACGCAAAACATAAGTATGATCTGTAAGGTGGTGAAATTCCTTCCACAAAAGCGTGTACAATTTGATCTTCAGGGAAATGTAGAGCAAATACTCTAGTGTAAAACTTAATCTCTTGGATGAAGTCTGCCAAATTTTCATCCAACCGTTGTATCCGGTAGTAGTAGTTTTGAATGAGCGATGACCTAGCTCGAGCGGGGATAAAATTTTGCAGATCATTCATCCCTATGCGATTGGTGTTCTCTCCGACAAGATAGTTAGGGCAATTGCTGAACAGTCATCCATAGAAGATTTCCATGCCCATCTGTTGGCAAAATTTGACGCGGAGATAGAGAAAAAACCAGGGCATGATCCTGAAACTCTACTAAAAACCTTAAGAATGAAATTACGTCACTGGTAGAGTTAACAGAAAACTTAGAAATACCTCTGAGCAACATTGCTAAAGGATGGGGCAAACTGCTGAAACCCGGGGACGTAGTAGGAAGGGGCCTAAGTGGCGGAGAAGCAGATTCAGAAGGAGCATTATTTAATACGAAGGGTGGAATGGACGTGCGACGATCGGACACAGTTTCTAATGGGGCAGATGTTCGTTTGGTAGCCTCCGCAGTATTACCTCCTTCCTCTTTAGAGGAATCCTCCCCACTTACGATATTTACTACTATAGGCTGTTAATAAACTTAACCATGATAGGTTAATATTGTGTTTGGTCCGTATAGACTGGTCTGAATGTATAATATAACTATTTATAATAGTTCATTTAATTCTGCCTTGATCAATATACTCATTAAATGAAAGAAACATTATTAATTAAACCATACATGTTTCGGGAAATCTCAGCCATTCCCTTCATCAGTGGTTAGATCAAAGAATAACACAATATGACACAATCTTTTGTTTTACAATTTGAAGGAGTATTGTGTCCCAATACATCATATCAAAGAGTAAAGAGAACTTATGAAATATTATAAAAATGATCAATACATACAGTTTTGGTTGAACTGAATGAGAACACTATACAAATTTAGGATCTTCAAGTTCTTCTTTTTGTTCCTTAAATGATTATATGCTAGCCTAAACAGTGGGTTCTTCTGTACTTTTCTCATTTAAACTTGATTCAGAATTACATTTTTGTGTAAGGTAAATTTCTAAATTTTCCAAAACATTCATCAGTTTTCCCTTTTTGGTCGAATGTAATAATTTCATGTCATTGGAAATGTCTGTAAATTTATGATTCATTTCAACCATATGTTCTCCCATTGTCGAATATCTTTTATGTTTGACCACATTAACGTGTTCTTTGTACCTTATAGCCAAACTTCTTCTGGACTGTCCTATGTATCGTTGTTTACATGTTTGGCATGTTAATTTGTAAATTCCTGATTTATTAAATATACATTTATTCTCTATTTTGTCTGAATTGAAAATATTTTTGAAAGAACACTATAAGTTTTATAGCCAGATGCACCTAATTAATACTATTGACTTTTGTAACAGAATTAAAAACATTGAGCTAACAGACTACTACACGATACATAGTTTGGATATCAAAGATATGTACTCCAACATTCCTATTGTAGATACTATAAAAATAGTAAGAAAGAATTTAATGCAACACAGCAAATTAAGCAAGGTGGAAATTGAAGAATTTTTAACATTACTAGAATTTACTTTGGAAAATAACTATTTTGTTTTTGACAACAAAATTTACTAACAGTCTAAAGGCCTAGCAATGGGTTCGCCGGCTTCAGGTATTTTAGCTAACATATTCATGGATTACATGGAATATAATAAAATAGTGGATAAAATAGATGGATTGATTACATGGTTGAGATACGTCTATGATATATTTGTTATTATCGATGAATGAAAGGTTAAACCTGATGGTATATGTTACGGAGTATAGTGGATGTGCAGAGGTGAAAGAAGGTGCGGGGGTGAACAGGTCTCAAAATACGAAATTAAAGTTAAGATAAAATTTAACAAGGTTATATTTTCTTTTCAAGATTAAGAAATAACAAATAGAACAGGTACTCAAGTAGCCGAAACACAATTCGAAAATGTACAATTACAGTGATTACAGGATTTGGGCTCCTAGAGCCAGACACAGAATTCTTGAGCTATAAGCCCAACCTTACGATATATAGAATTCAACAAAGGGGCAGAAGACCCCTATCATGCCCAGGAGCACTTGCTCCCAATTACACAGCAAAGCCTCCTCGAGGCGCGCAGAAAACAAAATTTTAGAAAGAGCAACCTGCTCTTAAGTTCGAGCCTATCAAAGGCCACACCAAACTCCACTTTCAAGTTGTCCTCCAAGGACATGAAAACAGGGGTAAAAATACCCAACCTACTGAGGCCTATTAAGTAAAGAAACAGGTCAATTACATGGCCTCTAAAATACCAACTTGAGAGGAGGCATTCTTGCACTCCTAATACACTTTATATAAAACCTACTTGGCACTAGGCCGTTACTGCAAGGGCTAATCCCATACTAGAGAGGTGACTTATAGAAGGAGACAATTTACATTACATTAAGGAAGAAACGGTTGAGAAAATAAGTTCACCTCAACGCAATATGAGTGGCAGCTCGAGAGGGTTAAGCACTCTCTATCCCAATATGTAGTTTAAAAGATAGAATTGATACTAGGTGTCTTTACATTTTAGGGGAAAAGTTACATGGTAGAAAGGCTTCGGACCTGCCCCGAGAGTTAAACTGGTGAGCTAGCAAGAAAAGAAATTATTAAACGGCCATTACCTGGTGGATGAACTGCTGCCCGAAGAAAGAGGCGCTTCCCGCCCCCTGCTACGAACTTTACACACTGATAGATGTTACTGAAGTGGCGCGGAGACCCGAAAATCAGCAGTTTATATACCCTCGTGGAAAGTTCGAGGCGTTTCAGGAATGAGAACACCCTCCCACAAGAATTTTATTGGCTAACCACGAAAACCCCTACACAAGATGAAGAAGAAACACATTATTGGTGGAAAATTAATTACAGAAATTCCTTATTGGTTAAATTCAAAACTGGCGGAAAGAAAGGGTTAATATTGCCAACTTAAACAATAACTGAAAGAAATTTAACAAAGAACAAACTTATGAACACAAAATTTCTCCAAAAACATAGTTCTTTCACTTCGCACTAGGGTGCATAATTGTAGTTCTTCAGTAGTGCCATCTGGAAGAGAATGTCCACACTTCTTACTACAGGCAAAACAAAATACATCGAAAACGACCCAGTTCAGAAACTTCAAAATTTACAAGTAGTGACATATTCTGAGAAACTTGAAAATTAACACAGTAGATAAAGTTCAGACTTCCTCCAGTAGAGGAGTTTCAACTGGCGTAAGGTTTGAATTAGCGGCGTGGAGGTGCACCACCCGGTGCAGTATATTACAGTATTTAAACACTTTGGATAGACAAGTGCATTTTACGATGGAATATGAAAATGATAGGACTTTAAATTATTTAGATTTGACAGTTACTAGAAATTCTGGTCATTTTGATTTTCAAATTTTCAGAAAAGCTACTCAAACAGATACTGTTATCAGAAATGACTCCAATCATCCAGGTCAACATAAAAAGGCAACATTTTACAGTTTAATTAATAGAGCTATGAACATACCTATGTCTAAGAAGAATCATAATAGAGAGATAAATATAATCCATCAAATCGCTCGTAGCAACGGATATTCCAACAGATTTATTAATAGAATGATAAATAAAGTGAAAAATGAACCTAAAACAACTTTAATTAAAGAGCGAAAAGAGAAAAAGAAATTCGTAGTTCTAACTTTTCGAAATAAGCACTCTTATCAACTGGCTAAAATTTTCAGGTAAAAGAACATCAATGTCACATACAAAACGGATAATAATACTAATAAGATAATTTTCAATTCAGATAATATAGAGAATAAATGTATATTTAATAAATCAGGAATTTACAAATTAACATGCCAAACATGTAAACAACGATACATAGGACCGTCCGGAAGAAGTTTGGCTATAAGGTACAAAGAACACGTTAATGTGGTCAAACATAAAAGATATTCGACAATGGGAGAACATATGGTTGAAATGAATCATAAATTTACAGACATTTCCATTGACATGAAATTATTACATTCGACCAAAAAGGGAAAACTGATGAATGTTTTGGAAAATTTAGAAATTTACCTTACACAAAAATGTAATTCTGAATCAAGTTTAAATGAGAAAAGTACATAGGATAACCCACTGTTTAGGCTAGCATATAATCATTTAAGGAACAAAAAGAAGAAGAAAAGAAGAAAAACTTGAAGATCCTAAATTTGTATAGTGTTCTCATTCAGTTCAACCAAAATTGTATGTATTGATCATTTTTATAATATTTCATAAGTTCTCTTTACTCTTAGATATGGTGTATTGGGACACAATACTTCTTCAAATTGTAAAACAAAAGATTGTGTCATATTGTGTTATTCTTTGATCTAACCACTGATGAAGGGAATGGTTGAGATTTCCCGAAACATGTATGGTTTAATTAATAATGTTTCTTTCATTTAATGAGTGTATTGATCAAGGCGGATTTAAATAAACTATTATAAATAGTTATATTATACCATAGGCCGGTCGGTACAATCTGGCCTGTACTCTTTTGAGTATATTAGGAGATGGATCACTTACTTCAAAAAACTAACTACAGATGCTAGCTCAGTAGCATTATCAGTGATCGTGGAGAGAGCGTCATCGACTCTTTTTCTCCCAAAGGCAAATCAAGGGAATCTTTTAACTTATTGGTGTCTACCGCAACCGTGCCTCCAGATTGAACATTTCTAATGGTTAATTCATAAATTAATTCCTCCTTGCGCAAATAGCCGGGATGGAGGACGTCGCGAGAGCCAGACATGATGACAGAAAAATTTTAGAAAAATAAAAAAAAATTCCAGCAACTGAGAAAATTGTTAGAGTTTGAAACGAAAACAACGTTTAGCCATCAAAAGGGGCTAAATTGAGACCCATTCAACCACGGTTTGCTACCACTTGTTACAATGTTTTGTGGATTTGCAGAGGTGAAAGAAGGTGCTGGGTGGAATAGGTCTCAACTTACGAAATTAAAGTTAATTTAAAACTTTAACCAAGATTATATTTTCTTTTCAAAATCAACAGATAACAACAATAGAGTAACAGGTACCAAGCAGCAGGAAAACAATTTAAGAAATTACATTAGTTACAAGATTTGGGCTTCGAGCCCCAAGATTAATTTCTGAGCTCTCAGCTCACCACCACAATACCTAAGGGGCGGAAAACCCCTAAGTACAAGGAGCACTTGCTCCTAATTACAGTGTTAAGAAAAAGAGCAGACCCGCTCTCAATTTGATAAGCCTATCAAAGGCTACAACAAAATTCATTTCTGTCTGCCCTTAAGGCACACCAAGAAGTGTGTGTGTGTAAGTGTAAGAGAGGGCCGTGAGCCCTAACATCGCCACGTACAAAGGCATAAAATAAATAAATAATAAATAAGAAACAGGGGTATTAGACACACAACCTACAGGGCCTTTACATGAGGAAAATAAAACATCAGGTTAAGTTACTGGCCCATAATACAAAATAGAATGGAGGCGAAGCTTGCACTCCTAATACACTTTTGAAACCTACTCGGCACTAGGCCGCTTACGCAAGGGCTAATCCCATACTAAGGATGTGACACGATAAGAAAACTTTATTACATTACGAAGAGAAGAAAAACGGTTATGAAACGTAGTCACCTCTAAACAATATGATATGGAGCTCGAGAGGGTTAGGCACTCTCTATCCCAATTTATAGTTAAAGAGGCGGAATTTTTACCAAATGTCTATTACATTTTAAAGATAGGTTGCATGAGAAAAGTTTCGAACCTGCCCCGAGGGTTAAACTGCTGAGCTAGCAAGAAATAAAGTTATTAAACGGCCATTACCTAGTGGATGAACTGCTGCCCGAAGAAAGAGGCGCTTCCCGCCCCTGCTACATAATCACACACTAAGCAAGATGTCGATGAATTGGCCCCGAGACAAGAAAATCAGCAGTTTAAATACCCTCGTGGAACATTCGAGACCTTTCAAGAATGAGTACCCACACCCCCCTCAACTTTATTGGATAGCTTAAAGCAACATCTCCATATCGGAGAAGACATACGTTATTGGTCAAAAATTAATTAGAGAAATTCGGGATTGGCTAAATTCAAAACAAGCGGAAAGAAGGGTTATACTGCCAACCCCAAATATGACTGAAAGAAATTTAACAAAGAATATACTTATAAATACCAATTTCACTTTGCACTAGGGTGCACAATTATAGTTCTTAAGTAGTGCCATCTAGAAGAGAATGTCCACACTTCTTGCTACAGAGCAAACAAATACAAATCAAAATAGACATAGTTCAGAACACTTCAAAATTTACAGTAGAGACATCTTCCGAGAAACCTTTGATTTAATACAGATTTTAAAGTTCAGAGTTTCTCCTGTAGAGAGGTTTCAACTGGCGCAATATTTGAATTCGCGGCGTGGAGGTGTACCGCCCGGTACAATTATTATTATTATTATTATTATTATTATTATTATTATTATTATTATTATTATTATTATTACATTCATATGAAATATTATGATCGTACATTATATGCAAATAGCTGCAGTTCCTGGTTTGCTTTAAGCATACCTGCCAACCTTTCCGATTTACCCGGAAACTTTGAGTTTTTTAACTCTTCTTATGATTTTCCATTTTTTTTAATTGTTTCTATTTTTGACGAATATAACCTCCATTACAATCAATACTCTTCTTCTAGGATAAAGGATAATTTCTTACGTGCTTGTGTAATTTACTCAACCTCATTTTCAAGTGTTTTTATTTGATGGTTTATTTTGCGAGTGTATCGCCCGTCACCTTCGTGTATCGTGTTTTCTGCTCGCTACAGTAGCATGTATGCTTTATGGCTGGGGATTTGGGAAGGCAATCGTCCCACAAGCGAGAGAGGCTAGCGAGCGCTAGTGACTCAGTTAATTGGGATGAAAAATTGAGTTTCTTATCGTGTGCATCGCACACTGTTAACATCGTTTCTGTGTGTATTTTCGTTGGAGTTGTATGGCACGTGTTTTTCCTAGTAGTTCTGTCTTTTCCCTGTGTCATTGTCGTATGTTAATAATGTATGAAACATACCATAGCGATCTGTTTTTTATGTGGTAGTTTCGCGTATTTCAGTGCATCTTTTTTATTCTTACTTCATAATTTTAATGAGTGCTATGTATTTCAGGGCGTTGTGTCTTTGACAGTTTCTGGTATTTTTTTTCAGGTTATGGCCAAAAAGCATAACAAATGTTATCTTCAAGTGTTCAGAAATACCTATAAAATTTCCGTTCATTTTCCGGTCTAATGAAGGATACTATTACGCGAATCAGCTTGGGAGATAAATTTTATTTTGAGTTATCCAAATTTTGAGATGTAGAGAATACCGTTTTTTAGCATGTATAGCACACGAATCATATGTATCTACGGGCTTTTACCGAATACATTATGTTTAACAGTACTTTAAAAAATACAAAGAAACTCTATTTTACGGCATCACTTTAATTATAACACTTATTATAGTAACTTTTTAGAAGACAGGATGCAGTACATACAGTAGTGAAACTGGAAACATAGCTCCGTTAACACGTTTGGAAAAAAATCCGTTAGTCTCTTCTGTTTGTTGCGGTTAACCTTTCCTCCCTTCACGTTGAAACTTCTCATCATTAACACACGGCCGAGTTTCGTAAATGGAGCTTGTCATCTGCGACTTCTAGGCTTGCTTTCATACGAGACTGGTAATTAACTGATACCCGAGAAAGTGCCATGATTTGCCGATCACTGGAAGTTTGAGTTTTTCGGTTCCCGTCATATTAGTTTCCAGCTTCACTGTAACCCTTTCTTTACTTCTTAACTGTTGCTCACAAACAACAGATGCCGTATTGCACAGTTAATGTTACACAAATTTTGAGTTACGGAGTATTTTTTGCTTCAAGGTAGGAGATGTTTGCATCGAGAAATCGAGATATTCGTATAACCGAATTTCGAGAATAGAGAAATTAATACACTTGAAAAATAGGACAAACAGCTGGAAAATCTAAGGTAGTTGGAGATGCTGAAAATATGAGTAATGTAGGTTTGAGATATCGAGGTTCAACTGTATAATTATTCTTATGTATGTGTCATAAATGAGAGTGATTAGGTACATTTTCTCGTAACCATTTTAATGGGTTTTTTTAGTTTAAGATTTAAAATTTAATGGTCAGTTCACATTGTAACTGTAGATATGTATGCCTTTTATCCTGTCCTTTTTTAACTTAGACCGTGGCGCAATGTATGTGATGAAATCCAAGAGAAAAAAAATCTTATTTTTGATTTCTAAATGTTGGCAACTATTGTTTTAAGTAAAAAATGGTTACTAATGTCTATTTCACACACATTGAACACTCAACAATTTACTTTTTGCTTTAATAATATGATGCAAGAAACTATCTATTAATATTTAGACATGTTTATGACCTGCTCTAGCAAATGTGCTTGGGGAGGCACAAAGGGTGTACACTAGGATGTCCCTTATTTTTCAAAGTTTTAATTCTGCAATGCATAGGTTATTGTTTTATTCATTTGGGCCTAAAACACCCGGAAACAATTTCTTTCCTTATTTGGAACAGTGCAACCCGTACCGACTCGCGCGCAAACATGTCCATGTAAGTTGCGTCACAAGAGTGGCGCGCTTTCATTGTTATTGTCACTTAGTTTTCGCTTATCGGGTAGCTAGCATGGATTGTTTTATATTTCAAAGATGTCAGTGGAACTAAGATGCAATAAAAGAATTATTTTCTTGGTTGGTGAAGTAAATCACGAAATAACAGGCGCAAAATTACTATCTAATCGTCAAATTCTCGCAGTTCTATTTTTCAGCATACGTGAGGTTAAGTTGACTGTTAGTGAAAGCTCAAATCTTGTCATTTGGGAGTGCAATATATTCTGAGAAAAGGCTAGAATACCTACCAGAGCTGTGCCTAATTGTGTTAAGAAGTTATTGGGTCTTTATCAGGTGTGGCGAGAACTGCAAAAAAAAAATAGCATGAAGATTCAGGATTTACATAGGCACTGCGAGGAGAACTTTCAACTTTAATTAGATCACTTATTCAATATCGCATATGCTGATGCTCTTGAAAGAATAAAAATCGAAGAAGATAAAATATTTTTGCAAAAGCACAAGCGGGTGTTGAAAAAAAGTTGGCTGAAATTGAAGAAAGGGCCAGGCTGAGAAAACTCGCAGAAGATAAAAAGAAACTAAAGCAAATGCCTTCCGCGAGCTCATTGGAATCTGCAACTTTACAGACCTTTGATACATATAAAGACGTAGAAGAACAATCTACAAGCTCTGAAGAAAGCCTGGAAGAATCTCTGCCATCCACATCTCAATCTGTAAGTTCTTTAGCTACATCGACAAGAAGAGGAAGAAAAGATTTTTATCACATCTAAATTAGTTGCAACTTTAGACAGATGTCAACTAAGCATTTGAGATTCTGTTTATATAATTCAGTCTGTAGTAGAAGCACTTGGTCTTAGTTCTGACAATTACCCGATCAACAAATCTTCTATTCAACGCATTCGAACACAAATGAGAAAAGGTAGAGCGGGATCCATTAAATCCGATTTTCAGAATAACGTGCCCGAAGTAGTTATGGTTCATTGGGATGGAAAATTGTTATCTGCTCCGGACGTAAGAAGTTCTAAAGAAGAACGCCTACCAATTATTATTTCATATGACGAGAAAGAACAGCTTCTTGCTGTGCCGAAGTTAGACAACTCTTCCGGCAAAGAGCAAGAGAAAGCAGTATCCAAAGCCCTTCACCCATTGAGCCCGGCATATTTGTTGGATTGAAACTGCATTGGCGCTGGGATTATTTTGGAGGAAATATAGTGGCGCTTCATATCATGAGAAATTTCTTAGTTACAAGACCATTAAAGATTTAAATATACATAAACACAAAAGGCTTCCATACCACAAACTGCGGAACAAGGAATACAGTAAAACACTTTATTTTATTAGCATCACGGGACCGTAGACCTACTCAGTCCGCCTGCTGAGCTGTAACCCAGTTTTCTCTTTGCACTTTCTCTTCGATTTCCACATCTATTTGTAATTCAGGAGCATTGCTCACACTAGTACTAATATTACTACTAATTTCACTGAAAAAATTACATTCCTAATCATCATTACTTCCTAAAAGGGGTTATATATCGGTAAATATCAGTTCTATACTGGCAGCCATCTTGTTTACAAGCGAATCTCAAAGGTAGAGATAGCCCACTTCAAACTAATATTACCAAGCGCACTATCGATATACAGTACCTGGCCACTTGATTAGACTCAACATAAATATCTTCATTTTTCTAACAAAATGTTATATTAACAGAATTTTAATGGAATATTATACATTCACTAATGGATAGCATTACAGTATGTTTAATTTGCAATGTCATACCCAGTTTTAAGACTGAAATTCTAATATTTAGTCAGTCCACCCTTAGCTTTTATGACTACTTGCACCCTGCGAGGCATACTTGCAATGCAAGATGAAGCTGCTGCTGACAACTTTTCATTATGGTTCCAATGAAATATGATCTTTTCAAGTAGTTGAAGCTTGGTAGTGATACACTCTTTACCAATTTCACGTTTCAGACATTGCCACACATTCTCAATCGGGTTCAAATCGGGTGAATTACCAGGCCAATTCAAAAGAGGAATTCCTTTCTCTTTCAGAAAAGCTTTAATAGATTTTGCTGGGTGGCATGGAGCCCCATCTTGCATGAAAATCTTGTTTTCACCTTCACTAAACCAGTCCTTCAATTGCGGGATCAGTCTCTTTTCAAGTATTTGTCTGTACTCATCCTGACGCATTATACCCTCCACAATCTGAACACGTCCCATTCCCTTTCCACTTATCACTGACCAAATCATGACCTTGGTAGGATGTTTTACTCTTTGCTGGACGCAATTCTTCTCATACTTTTCACTAGACAATCTTCTTACAAACCGGGATTTCTCACTTGACACCTCAAAAGTTGATTCATCACTGAAGCAAACCTAGAAATTGAGATGATGTGTATGAAATTTAAAGTTGTAAATACTCGTTGGAATTTTCCTAGCTAAAACATCATTTGTTAAGGAATATAAGGATCTTACCCTTTTCCAGTCTTCTTCTGTCAAATGTTGGTGTTTTCTTGCCCACTGTAGCCTCCGTTTCATCATTCGCTCAGTAAGTTTGACTTTCTTAGCTGGTCGACGACATCGGTACCCCAAGCTGCAAGTACGTCGACGCACTGTTCTCTCAGAAACATTGATACCACTGTTGTTCAGTTCTTGGGTTATAGTAGCATAAGAAGCCCTTCTGTTTCCTTTCACAATTTTGACGAGCAAACGTTCTGCTCTTGGAGTCAGAATTTTCTTCCTACCACATTTCCCTCTTCTGTTCTTCGGGTAATCTATCCCAGTTTTATTTGTATTGCTTATACGACGCACAGAAGCCTGCGATATTCCTGAATGGGAAGCAATTTCTCGTTGTGTCAGATTTCCATGCTGCAAAAGTCCCTTCACAAACTCAATTTTGCAAGGAGAAAGGTCCTGAGACTTCCCCATAACTCTGTTATCAAGAAATTGTTTGATTTCCCAAGTAACAAATTTAAAACCACTGCTACCTCATAAAGTTCCTGTTATCAACACAGATTTAGCGTAAATATCTAAAATACAGCAAGACAAACTGTTAAAGTTAATTATCAGTAAACCAAACACACATCTGACACAAAAAACCGCGGGAATTATAACCTCCTATGTTTATGGCAAGGTAGGTACTAAGTTAATAAAGTAAAAAAGGCGGGAATTTGTAAAGATAATAAGTTCCAAAACTCGCATTATTATCAACTATACCATGTCTTACAATGCAAGTATCAACAATGGATTTGCTGTCACATAAATCCAAGAATTAGGGTGTCAAATGAAAATAATTGCTAAAAAGGTCCTTGAGTCTAATAATGTGGCCAGGTACTGTATATTACCAAAGAGCATATAACATTGCAAAGAAAGAGTCCCTACACAAATCACAAATGCAACTCGCTCTGCCATCTCTTGAGGAAAAGTAGAATTACGTACTAAAATGAGACAACGGAACAGTTCCGTGGTCCGGCGTTTGGTCCACCGAGACGAAGCACGGAACGGTTCCGTGGCTCGGGCCCAATGAGTTCGTGACTAGAACCTGGATGATAAGGTACCAATAATGTGCTGTGATACGACAGCGTCTAATACAGGACGTTTGAACGGAGCTTGTGTGCTTTTAGAGCAAAAACTAGAGAGAGAGAGTTGTTACTCTTTCCTTGCTGCCATCATATTTATGAACTGGTGCTCAAAAGTGTGTTTGAATTGAAGATCCAACAAATCACTAGCAGTCTGATATTTCGCTGTTCAAAAAAGTTTAGAGACAACTGGAAGAATGTTAATCCCAGTGCCATCGAACCGTGCACTGATTTTGACCAACATCTCTGTGAGGCAAATATTATTGAATTGGTGACATTTTTTAACAATGAGCTGGCAAAATCGACGGTAGGAGATGATTATCGCGAGCACATTGAGCTCGCTATTATGAGGTCGCTATTGTTTTTCTGGGTGGAGACATTAAAAATAGAATAAAAATCAGACCTCCTGGTGCAATGCATCAAGCACAATGGATGGCAAGAGCTATTTACTCCCTAAAAATGTGTTTACTGCAGTCCCAGTTTAAAATGAGTGCTAAGGACAAACAAAGCTTTACAAGATGTTTGTTTATTCATTGTGGCAGTTTACGTGAAGCGCTGGCTTGGATGTAGTTTGGCGATAAAAGCGCCGAATCAAGATTTTTGTATTTTAAAGGCCTTAAAAGATTACGAGATAGTTGACCAGTTGATTTCCAATGCGGCTTTAAACAAGTTCGGTCAACACTTGTGGTACTTGTCAGAGGAAACAGCCATCCTTTCATTTTTTGATGATGTTGATGAGCAGGTGATAAAAATCATTGTTATCCGTATTGAAGATACTGAATGTAGGATGCTAAAAGGTTTGTTCTTTCCACCTATTCAATACATATAAATTTTATAAATTAGGAATTTATTATTGACTAGCAAATGTACCCGTGCTTCGCTACGGCGTTCAACATTGTATTCGAATATCGAAGTAAACAGTGTACATGCAGTAAATAAGATTGTTTTAAAATTGCATCTCTCTTAGCGTTATGCGAGAAAGAGCATGGGGATGTCCCCATACGTTGTTTCCAATGTAAAGTGTTTGTTACGGATTTGTGATATAACGGCAGGCTCACTTGCCTACTGCCATTCACAATCGAGTTGGGAAGTTTACATTATAATTGGAGGCCCCATTGCCTACTGCGCGGTCACAATCAAGTTGGGAGTGTTCGTTACAATGGCAGGCCCCATTTCCTACTCCCAAACAGATTACAGTCGAGGAGATTTTATTATAATGGCAGGCAAATTCCCTACCACCATTCAAAATTGAGTTGTGCCGTTATCATTATAATGTCAGGCCGATTTTCCTACTGCCAGCCAGCTTACTGCCAGTCACACCAAGTTGGTGAGTTTCCATCAAAATAGCAGGCCACTATGCCTAATGCTAGTCACATTTTAGATGAGGACATTTGTTTATAATGGCGGGCAACCTTGCCTTCTGCCAAACACAATCGGGTAGGGAAGTTTTACACAAAACTGCATGCTCACTTGCCTCTGCAAGTCAAATCGAGAAGCGAACTATTCATTACAATTGTAGACCTTCCTTACTAATGACAGTTACACAGGAATTGGAGAAGGGCCCTTTTATACAGCCAGTCAAAGTCGGTGTGGGAGGTACTGATTACATTAGCAGACCCACCCTTTCTCGATCGCTACAAATCGACATCAGTGAATATATATAGATCGACATACGAAAGTATATGCGTGGTTACAATATTGAAGACCTTGATTTACAGATTAAGTGCTACTAAACGTACGTCATATCGACAAAGAATTATACTATAAGACACGCCGGATTTAGTGCCCTAAATGGCTGGTCCTATGATATGTCATCTATTCTAGGGTCAGACTGAGTTAGAAACGTGGAACAGGGTAACGTTTTTGTAAGATTATCTCACATTACATTACTTTTCGGATAATTATGTGACAGCTACATACATAGCATTTGGCTCACATATGGCTACTGGGTGGGCCAATTTTCGTGAAGAGTTTGAAGATTCTGTATTTCATGTAAGTAATCGAAAGTATGAATTATGCTTGTGAAAATTCCAAACTGACTTAACATCGATTAATAGAGAAAAATCAAGCGTAAAAGGGATACAGATATGGCAAAAAGTCATAAGACCAAGGTTGTAGATCATTCCAAATTGAACGGAGATTGTGCAATCTGTTATGTGATAGGAATTTCCGAAGGTCTGCACCATCATTAAAATTGCCTGCATATTTTGATATTCTTCGGGGATAAAAAGTGAAAAATGTAATAATCTAGGATGTTTTCCGTTCGTTACAGGCTAAAACGTATAATTTTGTCAAATTTCAATTATCTTCTTTTTTTCTTCTGGCAGATTATGCCGCAATCTGGATTTTGGGCAAGGCGGTTAAAAATTAGGACTTTCAGGAAACTAAACAAAAAATTGTGCAGATGGTCATTATTACCCCTTTAATGGAAAGCTGTACGAAAATTTCGCCAAAATAGTCAGTGTAGTGGCACACAGTCGTTATGATTTGACTTATATAAATAAGGAATCTGCTCCATGTAAAACACCTTTGTGGCTATGTCCGCTGGACTTAACCTGCAAAACTGACCATTCATGGTATCTCTCTTATTAATCCTCCTGACGAAAAAATGCACATGAAAAAATGGTTTAGAGGTGGAATTCCATCACGTTTGGTCGATTTCCAGTCAGGTTGGTCTTGTTCTGTATATATTGTGGAAGAGTAAAATCACCATTTCGGTTCCCTATAAACCGCCAGTCCATTCCGGAACATGAAATGTTATTTACGTTTAATACCTACCTTTGGACAGGTGGATGCTAAATATAAATTTTGGTTCGAATGTCTTCAGTAGTTTTCCAGTTGTAAGGAATACGCTTTACACGCACCCGGTCGTGAGTTAAGTCCGATGGGACTTGTACAGAAAAACGGTCCGTTAATGATATCTCCCTTATTAATCCTCGTATCGAAATGATGCACATGAGAAAAAAGGTTTAGAAATTAATTTCTACCAAGGCTGGTAGATTTAAATTAACGTTGGTTGTGTATATTTTGTGGAAGTGCAAAATCCAGTTTCTGTTTCGTATAAACCCCCAGTCAGTTCAGGGATTTAGAAACAATATTTGCCCTAAAACCTGTCAAGGACAGGCGTATTCTAAATATGAGTCTTGGTGGAAATACATCCAGTAGTTTGTAGCACTCGCGTACATACGGCGTAATTAAGGAAGAAAATAATACAGTTAAGAAAGTTGAAAGTAATAGAAAATGTATTATAACTGAGGACAGCCGGATAACGACAAATATGTAAATGCCAAGTGAATGTATTGGAAAATCAAATGCCCCTCAATAAATTATGCTAGTGTGAGTTATGGATATAATAAAGCGGTGACAGAGGAGAAATTTAGGTCCAGTGATTCCTAGGTAAACAAATAATAATAAGATGACTAATGGTGTTATTACTTAATCTATTCGAGGGCGGTTATAACAACCAAGGATATTCCGCCAATATCCCGCAGGTAGGCCGATTGACGCCTATCTTGTCTTCTACCCAAGGAACAACCACGAATTTAAAAGCATGATGAGAAAAATGGCAATACGTTACTTCCCTGCTGGCATGCAGTCAGAAACTTTGCCATGGTAACCTGTAGGTTCGTTGTCGGTCTGTCTGTCACTCAATGCAGAGCATGATACCAGCGGACAATTATAAATTTCTCCGTCATGTGAAGAGTAAGGTAAATTATGAACATAACGAAAGTTGTTTATAATGAAGAGACGTTTCCCGTACGGTGAACGAAGTTTACAGAAAATCAATAGTATAAGAGACAATGGAGGAAAACCAGAATGGTTTTCCTCCATTGTCTCTTATAAACCCCCCGTCTTTTCAAAGATTTTAAAATGATATGCATATCGAAACCTTCCCCGGGATGAGTATACTCTAAATATGAAGTTTGGTTGAGATCTATCTAGCCGTTTCGACGTGATGGTGGAAAAACCATTCTGGTTTTCCTATAAACCCCCCGTATATTCAAAGATTTTAAAATGATATACATGTCGAAACCTTCCCCGGGATGAGTATACTCTAAATATGCAGTTTGGTTGAGATCTATCTAGCCGTTTCGACGTGATGGTGGAAAAACCATTCTGATTTTCCTATAAACCCCCCGTCTATTCAAAGATTTTAAAATGGTATGCATATCAAAACCTTCCCCGGGATGAGTATACTCTAAATATTAAGTTTGGTCGAGATCTATCCAGCCGTTTCGACGTGATGGTGGAAAAACCATTCTGGTTTTCCTATAAACCCCCCGTCTATTCAAAGATTTTAAAATGATATGCATATCGAAACCTTCCCCGGGATGGGTATGCTCTAAATGTGAAGTTTGGTTGAAATCTATCCAGCCGTTTCGACGTGATGGTGGAACAGACAAACAAACAGACAGACAAACAGACAGACAAACAGACAAACAAACAGACACGAAACGTAAAAACCACCGATTCGGTCTTGAGTTGACCTAAAACGGATAAATATCTGAAAAATTGGCAAAACAAAAGAAATTACAGACAGCGGACCCCCTACAATTTTATTTATATAGATTCCACTTGAGACATGTTTCGCCCTTCATTGAGGGCATCATCAGTCAAAATATCACCTCAAGGTAAAAAATCAGGTAACTGGTTAGTAGTTGACATGTACAAATTAATACATACTATTAATACAATTACAATTAATACAATTAATACAATTGCCGTTCAAACGCACCGAATACGCATGAATCTCCATCCACACTGACCAGTCTCCGTACCGATCTCGGCGCTGCAACTGGAAAACTTTCAGCTTGATGCCTATAAAACCTCATTTGGCTATGAAATATTTCCCTACCCCCGGTGATTTTAACTAAAATAAACTGCTCTACATATTTCTGAAATGTCAAGGCTAAATCCTTCTTCCAACCTCTAAAATATCAGGACGCACTTGGTACTGAAAAATTTTTTTTTTATCCTTGCACACCAGCTGCTCTTGTGTAATTTATGTATATAATTGTAAATTCTCAACTATTCAATTAGATAATGTAATTACTATATAGTTACCAACTATTGACATTAGTTTTTATTACAAACATTTACGCTGAATGTTATAATGTAAATATTTTAAAACTTTATCTCAACTGTTCAATTGAACAATGTAAATACTGTATAGTTACCAACCTTTGACATTCATTTTTGGTTACAAACATTGACGCCGAACACTACACCTTTTCTCCCTTAATTGTTAAAATGTAAATATTTTTAAACTTTTTTTTTTTTTTCCTATGATTGCGTCAACTGTTTCTCCAGAGCACCACTGCCGAACTCTACTATGTTAATTTTAGGCATTGATGCTGACTTTTCATCTATAAACCTATATGTTCAACCATCACTTTTGTACAACTATTTCCCATACTTAATTTTTGTAATTGTATTAATAGTATGTATTAATTTGTACATGTCAACTACTAACCAGTTACCTGATTTTTTACCTTGAGGTGATATTTTGACTGATGATGCCCTCAATGAAGGGCGAAACATGTCTCAAGTGGAATCAATAATAAATTCCTAATTTATAAAATTTATATGTATTGAATAGGTGGAAAAAACAAACCTTTTAGCATCCTACGTTGATGAGCAGACCAAAGGAAACATTGTAGAAAACTTACAAAAATAAAGCTTTGGTGATTCCAGAAAGAGATATGTTCCATCAAAAAAAGAGATGTCTGGCTCTCTATGTGGTACGTAGTAGACTAGTAGTGTTTAATCTGGTGTTTAATTTAGAACTTATTTTTTTCATTCATAGGCACTAAAAGTACTTTTTATGTTGTTTCAAGGAAATCTTTGAGTGATTTTGTTTCTGTCAACATTAAAGATTTATTTTCACGACTGAAACTTGACAGTGGTTTCCTTCAAGAAATTGTATCTTCATGGAAAGACAACATGGCGTTTGTGGAAGCTGAAAAGGAGGTTTCTACCTTAAAAGCAATTAATGACACAGCTGAAAGAGCTGTTAAATTAATGACAGACTTTCATTGTTTCATTACCGCAGCAGATGAAGAACAGAAGCAGTTCTTATTACATTGTGTGCAAGAACATAGAAAAATTTACCCAGACTGTAAAAAAAGAAACTTTGAAGAGGAAATACCCAAATGAATAACTATAAAAATTGTATCTTTTTTGTTTCTTACAAGAAGAGCATTACATAAATTTCTGTTTTCATTTATATTTCTCTAAAATAATTTTAGGTGATCATCTACAACTACATTTAAGAGACACTTTAAGCAGCTATTTTCTAAAAATTTTAGGCCACGTCGGCACGGGTTAGAATTAATGTAGGAAGTTGAAATTCTGTACCTGGGTAACTAATAGACTAATAAACACAATAACGGGGTATGCATTTCAATAAATGAAAAAAAAAAAAATTCCCTTTTAATGGACACCCTAGTGTACATCCTTCTTACATTGTTTGCAAATGTATCTGGTCTTACTCCTTTTACCACCTTGACTGGTACTAATCTTGCTGCATACAGAACAGTTGTGTTCTCCCCCCCCCCCAGCAAAACAGTAAGGGGTTTCGTTGCCCGCCCACGGGAGCTGAATTGCCGCTTGGTCACCAAGCCACTCGGCAGCTAGTTCCTCAACTAATGAAATTGTGAAGTCTTGATAGGGGTTTGTCTGTATTATCTTTATACAGAATGTACAAGTTGATTATCATTCTTCCAAATATGTGAAATGTCACTATTTTCCAATACATTAGTGTCCGGCGCTCATGTAAATAACAATACAGCATTTGATCTGATGAGTCAACTCCGCCCATATACAGGGTGGTGCACGAAATGTCATACAGTGGAAATTGTTCATAGAAAATGTAATATACAACATATTAAATACAAAATGGCGTTACAACATTCACCGACATGTGCATGGGTAGTCCGTGTGCAGTACATGTTCAATATGTCCACCTTCTCGGTGTTCAACAGCTTCGAGAAGAACTCGCATGTTCGTGATCACTCTACGACACAAATCCTCACTCAACCCTCGGAAGAAAGTCGCAATGGCCGCTTGCAATTGCTGTACATTTTCTGGTTTTTGGTGGTAGATTGTCTCTTTCAAATATCCCCACAGGAGGAAGTCGCAGGGATTGAGGTCGGGGCTATGCGGTGGCTAGATTGAGCCGCTCTGAAAACGCTTGGGATATCGAGACATCACATGGGGCCCGAAATGTTCATTCAGGAAGTCCAGAACAACATTTATTGTGTGTGGACAATCTCCGTCTTGCATGAACCATTGTCTCTATTGGTAGTCGTGATGCAAAGAGTTCTGGAAGGAAACTGTTTGTCAACATATCCAAGTAACGCGCACTATTGACAAAAAGATTGGCCCAATAATTCCATGACTGGAAATTGCAGCACACACACACACACTCTCACACTCACTCTCTCTCTCTCTCTCTCTCTCTCTCTCTCTCTCTCTCTCTCTCTCTCTCTCTCTCTCTTTCACACCATGACTTTCAACCTCGTGCACAATAGCAGGCCGTTCTTTCACCCAAAACCGGGCATTCTGTTTGTTCACTGCACCGTTGAAATAGACGTGTGCCTCATCACTCAACCATGTGTTGTGCAATATGGGATCACGGATCACCTTCTGCAATAGCCCACGCAGCAAACTGTACTCGCTGTTGCTTCTCAAGCACCGTTAGTTTATGACCTATTGTCATTTTGTATGGAAACACGTCAAGGTCAGACTGCAGTATTCTCTGAAATGACTGATGAGAGATGCCCAGCTGAACACATGCAGTTCTGGTGGGTTTGGAGGGGCTCCGATCCCCAGCCGCTCTCACAGCAGCAACATTCTCCGGTGAGAGGAACCAGCTTGAGGTGGGGCCGTTTTATCTGCAGTATGTTGCCTTCTGTTTCAGATTCTGTGGCCAGTCTGTATACCGTCTGCCGGCAAGGCGCCCTTCGAGTACGGAAATGAACACGAAACCTTTCCTGGGTCCGAGCTACGCTCTTTGTTTCCCCATAAGACAACACTATCTTCACCTTCTGTTCACACGTCAATCTCCCTTTGTTCGCCATGGTGTATAACTGGCAGCCGGATACGCATGCGCGACATGTGATGCTGCCTTTCGGATCTCGCATGAAATAAGGTTTGTGTTCACGAAAAGACATGGTTGTGAGCCCAGGTTTACACATTTTATAAAACATTTCCTATGTATGACATTTTGTGCGCCATCCTGAAAGAATTGTACTGCTGAATAACAGACGGCTTGCTGGTTATAAATAACTTGTTTCCTTTCTTCTTTGATTTCATTTCTCTTTTTACCTCGGCCTTTGTAGACTCGAGAAGTACTTGCTTTTTCTGCGATCTTTTTGCCGACTGTCTACCATCAGCATAAATCCTTTGCGGCGATATTTAGTTTGTCCAACAGAAAATGTTTGCTTCATAGGAGAGGGTATTCCTTTCCGATTACTACGTAACGTGTCAGTTAGATGTGTCAGTTTTGAATACAAAGCCTTAGCTAGAGTAATTGAGGTAAAGAAGTTGCCTATGAACACATGGAATCCCTTATTCAAGTAATTTCCCATTTCCAACAACTTCATCACAACTGTATAACCAAGCCCGTTTTTTCCACTGTCACTATTTTCATCTTGATCCCTCTCACTTTTGTAGCAAAAAAATGACAAGCAGTAATGCGTAACACTCTCATAGAGTAACCACATCTTGATTCCCCACTTGTGGTGGTGCTTGTTGGGCATATATTGTAACAGCTGCGTATGGTTTTTCATCCCAACTAAACTCTCGTCAATCGACAGTTGTTCGTTTGGGATGTAGTAACGTCTGAAAACTATTGGCATGATCAATTATAGGACTAAATTGAGCACAGGGCTCATAGCCGGGCTGTCCCGGTTTTGGTAATGTTTTGAGTGTCTACCATGTGAAAAAATTTCAGAATTGACTGGAATCTGTTTCTAGCAAACATTTTGCTAAACCATGGAATGTGTTGGGAAGATTTGGTACTCCAATACAACTCAATTGTTGGTTTTTTTTTTTTTTTTTTTTAACCCATGTTCACTAAGACAGCAAGGAAAGCTTTCATCTCAACAAAGCTTACAGGTCTCCAAACACGATTCCTGCTGTCTTTTCCAAATTTATGGCGATTTTTCTGAATAAAATTTCTTGCGTACATGTTTGTGTAGGTCACTAACATGTTCAAGAAAGACATAGTGTTTGTTTTTGATTTTGAAATAAAGCAACTTGGTGCCTTCAATACTTTATTGCATTTGATATGTCTTAATGATATGATCTCACAACTTGATGACGGACATGACTGTTGCATGCGTAACCATTTTCAACAATACAAAATCATCTGACCAATCGGAAATAGGCTTAGAAAGTGCCAACTTCAATTAATGAAATAATTTTACAAAAATGAAAAGTCTCTTCATAACATCTTGCCCCCCTTGAAAGGAGTTCTTTCAACTAAACTATTGTAACATTGTAATCTTATACCTATTGTAAAAACACTTATTCTGAACATATGCATTAATACAAAACTCTATACATACATATTTTTATCATTAAAAGAAAATAATATTGAAATTATATCTTTGATGAAAAATAACACAAAGTTAAAGATATCACAGGAAATCTTGAATTCAGTTCTCCTTGTCATCCCCTTCAATGGGAAGAGGGCATATTTTCTTGATGCTTCGGGTGAAAGTTCCACCAGCCGTCCGAACGGTGACAACCCTCACCTCACCCTCTCATCCAGGGTGAACTTGAACTATCCTACCTCTGGGCCACTCTAGAGGAGGGATGTTGTCCTCAATTAATAGCACCAAAGAATCAACATCAATACATCGATTGGTATCATGCCACTTGACACGTTTTTGCAATTCCTGCAAGTATTCTCGCTGCCATCTCTGCCACAACCGCTGCCGAATTGCATGTAGCAGTTGCTCTGGGGGACAATGCTTCAGACGACGATGTTCATTTTCCATGATCATTCTGGTGATGTGATGATTTGCTGGTAGAAACACAGGATGTCTCTGTTCTGATGTTAGCTCCGAAAAACGAAGCCTTCCTCCAACCTTAATCAATCCGTCACTATCCAGAAACGGACTGAGTGACTTTAGAGAACTCTTCTTTGGGAGGTCTTGATTATTAATTAAGCAATGTAGTACTTGAGGGAATGCTTCTAATTGTGTCCATTTGACTACCTGCTTCTCTGCTTTACAAGTTTCTTGTATTTCTAGTGAACCTTTTTTCCTTTCTGGCAGCTTGAGTTTGCAATTATAAATGAATCTTTGACAATATGCTACTATACGGCATAATTTCGGAAATGACGAGAATTTATTCAGTAGAATGCTGGTTGATGTTGCTGTCAAAGTAACTGCTGTGACCTTCAGCTCTGGTAGTTCTGTTTTGAATTCTTCTGAATGCTCCGGTTGTTGATGTTGTGTGCGAAGCCAAGAAGGTCCACTCCACCACAGCTTTTTATCTTTGAGTTCTGCTGAAGTAATTCCTCTTGAGAGAAGATCAGCTGGATTTTCAGTCGAAGGAACATGCTTCCAGGTGGTTGAATCAGTGGCTTCTTGAATCTTTGCAATCCTGTTTGCCACAAATGTCTTCAGCAGCCTTGGCTCAGTGTTGATCCATCCCAAAACAGTTGTACTGTCACTCCATAATCTGATCTGACCAATTTTTTCTTTCAAAGCACTCACTGTTGTTTTGACAAGTTGTGCAAGAAGAAAGGCTGCCTCCACTTCGAGTCTTGGCAACGAAATGGTTTTTAAAGGAGCTACTTTCGTCTTCGCACAAAGTAAATTGGAAATGTAGAGACCACTTTGCGTTTGACAAACTGCATAAATGCATGCTCCAAAAGCCTTCTCTGAAGCATCACTAAATCCAAACAAATCAAAAGAGCCAGAGCAATTCCCAGGATTTATGTTTCTCATAATTCTGATGTTGTTCAGTCTTTCTAATGACGCATAATACTCGCTCCAAATCTGAAGGTGCTCTCGAGACAATGGCTGATCCCATTCAAATCCATCTACCCATAAGTGTTGCATCAACATCTTCCCTTTGATCAGTACTGGACCCACGAGTCCTAGTGGATCAAAAATCTGTGCAATTTTTGAGGCGACTTCTCTTTTGGATTTTGGTGACTGCTTTGCCAGCTCAACTCGAAACTTAAGGCAATCTTGTGCTGAGTCCCAGAGGAGTCCAAGAGTCTTACTAGCTTCACCTTTGTCTAAAACCAGTAAAGTCCCGTCGTCGCTTTTGCTCTCCAAATCCTGCAAGATCTCTTTGCTGTTGGACCTCCATTTCCTCAAATGCAGTCCACCACTCTTGAGTATATTTTGTATTTGCCGCCGTAGCCCGATCACGTCTTCTAGAATGTCTCCTCCACTTAAGCAGTCATCCATATAAAAATCATCGCGAATAGCCTTTGCTGCTGCTGGAAATTCATTTTCATGAAGAGTAGCCAATTCATTTAGGCACCTCATGGCATGGTAAGGTGCTGATGCTGTTCCATATGTTACTGTATTCAACTGATAGATTCTCACAGGGGCTGAAGATTCCTCTTTCCACAAAATCTGCTGGAATGCTCGATCTTCAGGGTGGATGAGGATTTGCCGAAACATCTTTTCCACATCTGCCGTCATGACGTACTTATGGCTGCGAAATCTAAGTACAATGTGAAAAAGATCTCGCTGTAAATTAGGTCCTGTCATGAGCTTGTCATTGAGTGATGTCCCGAGTGATGTTTTTGCCGAGGCATCAAATACCACTCTGACCTTTGTGGTGTCACTATCTGGACGTACCACTGGTTGATGGGGTATGAAGTATGAATTTGGTACATCTTGATTTTGGTTTGTTTCAATCAAGCTCATATGCCCTAGTTTTTCATATTCATCCATGAAATCTGCATAAGCTGTCTTGAGTTCGGGGTGTCTGCTTAACCTCTTGACTAATGATTCTAGTCTGTTTAGTGCGTGCTTTCTTGATTCTCCGAGGATGACATCTGGCTTGATAGGGAGCCTTACGATGAATCTACCTGTTGTATCTCGAAGCGGTGTCTGTGAACTGTCTTTCACATATTCTTTCTTCTGATGTGTAATGTTGAATCTCCGGAATTGCTTCTTGTTTCCAAAATTTCTCCATCTGATCTGATAATTGTTGATTGCTAATTTTCATGCATGTTGTTGTTGATCCTTGTTTGTTCTCAAAAACTTCACCACCTATAATCCAGCCTAATCGGGTGTTTTGCAGAGCTGGTTGTCTTTCAGCTTCATTCTTGGGTGGACCTATGACTATTTTCCAATAAAGTCCAGCACCAATTAACATGTCGATGTCTCCAGGCTTGTTGAATGTGGGGTCTGCCAAGCGAATATCCTTTGGAATAATAATCTTGTCCTTCTTGATCTCCAACTGTGGCAATCGTCCTGTTATAGTTGGCAAAACTAGAAATTCTGCTTCCACCTCAAATCCGTCATTCCTTGAAGCGAGATGTACTCTCGTGATCCTTTTTGTTTCCACTTTGGAACAATCTACTCCAATGATCTGTGTGTTTGTCTTGACATTCGGTAAACCAAGTTTCTTATACAGACCTTCCTTTATTAGATTCGACTGAGATCCCGGATCCAGTAAGGCTCGGCTTGTCATTCTTCTTCCGTGAACATCTTTCACATCAATTAAAGCTGTTGACAAAAGTATTTGTGATGTTATTCCTTTCGCGAAGCTCACATTGAGTGAAGCAGGTGAATGCTGAAATTCGACACACAGGTTTATGGGCACTTGATTTTCTTTAACATTTTGTTTCTGTTTGTCATCTTCCTCAGCATGTAAAAGTGTGTTGTGAAGAAGTCCACATTTCTTGCATTTTGATCCTCTGCAATTTCTTGCAATATGTCCTGGTTTCAAACAGTTATGACACTGTCCTTTTTCTTGAAGCAGTTTTCTTCTGTCTTCAACTGATCGTTTAATTAATTCTTCACATGTAAAAATGAGGTGACTTCCACCACACAGATTACAGCTTGCCTGAGATGTCGTCATAACAACTTTCTTACTAGGTTGTCTGTCCTTCGGATTTGCCTTCGTGTTCAATGCCTTGGTTTTGTTATGATTTAAAAGCATGTATGATTGGGAACGCTCAGTTAAAAATTTCAAGAAATCATCCAATGTTGGCATCTGCTCTGGAGTGTTGCCTTTCACCCTTTCCTGCCAGTCTCTTTGCTCAATGAAATCCAGCTGCTTCTTTGCGAGATGAATAACCAATGTGTCCCAATATTGTACCGGTTGCTTCATTGCTTTTAATGAAGCCATGTGAGTTTGAATATGAAATTGTACCTGCCTGAGTGATTCAGATTTGTTCTCTTTAAAAACTGTAGGAAACTTGAAAAGTTCATCTAGATGTGTCTCGATTATCATCATTTGATTATCATATGTATCTACAAGCAAGTTCCACGCACTTGTGTAGTTTTCTTCTGAAATGGTAAAACCTTGAATGACTTTGCGTGCCTCGCCCTGCAGAAGACCGATCAGATACTGATATTTTTGGATGTTTGTTAGTTGAGTATCATTATGAATGGTTGACTCAAAACTGTTCTTAAAAAGCAACCATTTTGTGAATTCGCCGTTAAATTCCGGTAATTTAATTTCTGGTAGTTTATGTATTCTTCTGTTATGATGTTGTGGAACTTCCCGTTGATGAACGGCGTTGTTTACTGCCATGTTCATTTGAGCTAGTAAATTATTTTGAACATCCTCTGCTTCATCTAATATCGTTCGCAGTTGTGTAACTGCGCGGAAATAAATAGATTCAAAAAGCTCTCGCTGTCCGTCACATTCCTCTTGAAACTGTAGTGCAGCTGTTTCATCAGTGATCTCTGTTTCCTCAATTTTAATTTGTACTTCTTCAAAAGAATTCCATAGCTCTTCACATTTTTAAATTCTAACCTTCGCCTCTGATTTTGACGTGTCAGCTGTAATCGACTTTATTATTCTTGTTAACGTGCCTTTTACTCGACTACGCGATTGTTTCAATTTCGTTAGCTGCGACATATTGAAATTAAGGTTATGCTGTGAAAGTTCGAAAGGATTGCGTGAAGGTTATGTATAAGTTCAAAGGAATCGTGTTGCTGAATTGATGTTATATGACAAAGGAATTTGGATCTTTTATACTTATGACAACAGGAGGATCAATGGGCTTGAATTATTTGTTTTATTATTATTATGATGTTGATCACTGCATGTTTATGTTACGAAAACGTGCGCTGAGAGAAAGAGGCTAGAATCTAAGAGTACCGTATGTATAGCAAGGATGGTGTATATGTCAAAGAGACTCACGCTCTCACGGAGATTCTTGCCTTGAGCGGCGAGGAGAATGTAAATCTTGAAATCTTGTCTTTACTTCTTTGGATGTACCAAGTACGAAAACTCGAATCGTACTTGCCTGATTACTGATTTATGCTGTAATCCGTTGAAGTTGTTGGCTTCAGCGGTCTGATCTTCGTTATGAACGAGAATGCAATATCCGTGAATGATTCCACGAATTCGAGATGTGTTGTATTTTTGCTCCGATGCTTAACCTCAATTGCGACGCATTGTTTTCACTTCTGCATTTCACATTTCATGATCTTGCTTGTATTGAACATCTCAGGTTATCGAGAGCCGTGCTGTTGGGCGCCAATGTTTGTTTTTGATTTTGAAGTAAAGCAACTTGGTGCCTTCAATACTTTATTGCATTTGATATGTCTTAATGATACGATCTCACAACTTGATGACGGACATGACTGTTGCATGCGTAACCATTTTCAACAATACAAAATCATCTGACCAATCGGAAATAGGCTTAGAAAGAGCCAACTTCAATTAATGAAATAATTTTACAAAAATGAAAAGTCTCTTCATAACACATAGGAAAGAAAATATCAAAATATGAGATAGGAGAAGAATTCCGAGGTGGACAGTGTTTACTGCTGGGAATTTCATTGAATGCGAAGGAATCACTGTGTAAGGGGTCATTGCCCTCAACAATCTCGTCCCACCCGTCACTGTCACATTCAGATTCACTGCTGGAGACATCAGGAGAGACGGGGGGTGGCCACGACCGCGGGGTGGCTGAGTTGTAGATGTAGTTTCACCAGTGGCAGGAGGGTCGTCCTCCTCAAACAATGACGAGATCGACCTATTTATAGAACTGTTTGTTACGTTGTTCCGAAAACTCTTACTGGAAGTAGCAATAGGGGAATACGTTGAGTTTGAATAACTGTTTTCTACGTCAGTTTCACTAACTTCTAAAGACTAACTTGTTTGTAATTTGTCAAACTCACTATCACTAAGGAAATAATCATCTGCAACGAGATGTTGAATGGTATTTTCACTCAATGGCGAACGACTCATCTCACACACAGGAAAGGAATAATGCACTGACAGCGACAGTGACAAATAGTGAACTGAGAGAAAGACAGCAGGGCTAGGCGGGAAGCGGTAGAAGATCGTAGCTCGCCACGTGCCAGCACCTTGCAGCAGACTTACTCCCGCCCACTACTACAATAAAACATCAGCTTCTACAAGGTTATCAGTGCTACCAACTTTAAAACTTGTATATAGTCTTATTTAATCCTATACTAGTCCAAAACATGTATTATTTATTATTAACACGAATAAATAACTTAGAAAATATTTTTTACAGGAATGTGCGATCAATCAGACGTTGGCGTTTTTAGACTGAACCTCGAATGTCCGATCAATCGGTTAAAGGGTTAAATGAATGGGGCGGGTGTACCTCCCGGTACAATTTACAAAGCGAAGACTGGAAAGCATCTACAGCTGTTGCTTTATGGATCAGCTGCTAGAGGAATTTACAGTGGAGAGGGAACCAACAAAAGGAGGTCGCCTACCTTCAGGAGGAGACAGCTTGAGACTTTCTTGACATCATTTCCCTAAACTAGTACCTCAGACGCAGTCAAAGCAGAAACCACAACGGCGGTGTTTTGTGTGTCAGCACGCAAAGAAGAGACCACCCAAAAGAACACACTAAGTTAATGTGTATCGAGTGTGATTTAGTTTAGTGAATTCTTCATTTGTTCCAATATATCACTCGTAAGCGGACGTATATAGTACCAAAACATTCTACATTCTAAGGAGAAAACTTTTCTGATAGATACTGTCATCTTAACAGACAAATTCACAACTTCTTCTAGCAGTATTTGCCACTAAAGTAGACCAGATGATATACTGACTGTGGCGGAAGAGATAGGTGCACACCTGTCAATCTATCTTCACCTACCTGTTTGAGTGTTAAAGATGGATTCTGAAACATGGCAAATCTACTGGCTGTTTTTAAATCTTGATAACTTGTTAAAACAGTGAATAATGCGTATCCGATATTTTATCCTATTTTGTAAAGTTTCTTACATGATCACAGGATTTTTTCTTTCCTTAATGGAGAAACACTTTGTTGTTTGTGTTCCAGTCACACTCGAAAGTGAAACTGTTGGTGCGCAGTCATGCTGTACGTGAGGAGACTTCGCCCCCTCCTGATCCTGATGCTCACCATCAGCATACACAGCCACCTACACCTGTTGTGGAGTCTCCACCTCAACCGCTGCAACAATCGCATAATCTGTCTGTGAATCGACCAAGTTCAAGGCATAAATTGAGACATCAGGGATCATCACAGGGCAGCATGGACAGTTCATCACCTTGCCTATCTCGTGGTTAGTTTTTTAAAATTTATTTATTTATTTATTTATTTATTTATTTATTTATCTATTTATTTATTTATTTATTTATTTTAAACCCTATTGATTATTCTTTTAGTTCTGTCTTTCTGTTGTAGTCTTCTTTCTAATCTACACTTACGTTTGTTTTGTACATAGGATATAAAAACTACAAATTTATATGAATTAACTCTCAGTTTTCTTCACAAATTCATGCCCTAGAATTTGGATGTGAGGGATATGTAGAGATTTTTGGAACAAAATTAGCAGTTGCACCTGGCAGTGACAGGTTGGTGTTTGTGAAATGTAGAAACTGGCCTTCCATACTCTCTTCGGTGGAGTGCTTACCAAGCAAATCCAAGACATTTCTTCACCCCTTAATGTGATTAATGCTATAATCAATACATGTGACAGGTAATGCATGTGGAATAGCTTTCGAGTTCGGAGGAGACAATGCCAGCAGCTGTAGTGAGAGTAGGTGTACTGTATTGGTGGACTGTTAACACCGACACTAAGGCCATCTGGCAGAGATGAGAGAGAGACCCCTCCCCCACTCTCACTTTATTCAGCACCGGAAGTTACGTGTATTGTTATTGCCATTGATGCTCTCACGTCCCGTACTTATAGACATTATACTGTGTAGGCTTTTGGGCTTATGCTCTGTCAAGAAAATAAGGTGAAATTCCTTACGTTTTGCAGAGAACTGTGCTCTGCGTCATCAGAAGAAATCTCGACTGTCCACGAGAAAGGCTTCTTAAACAATGTCTCTTTAAATTTAGACGTTATAATAGAAGTGGGAGTGGTACATTCATTTGCCACCAGATGGCTTCCAGGACATGGCACAGCGCTGGCGTTCGAAGCGGAAACTGACTGAACCATCAGAATCAGCCTAAGAGGTTCACATAATATGTGTGAGTAACATATGGCACTGGTTACAGCGATTTGCAGATTCATAGAGCCCTGCATCCCAGATAAACGACCAAGCAAAGCTCACAGAAGGAAGAAGTGAAGGGAACTGCCTGCTTGCCCCTACATTCACAACATCATAGATTGAATTGCCAAAACTGCGTTTGGCACCGCCACTAAAATTGCTCACAGTCTGAGTAAAAGCAAGGACAAATTTTCCCCACTTTTACATCCTAGGGTATACGAAACTCCCTGTACTTGCAGTAAGGTATGCATCGGCATAACATGCCGGCCCATTGGTACCCGTATCAAGGAACATGAATGTAATATTCGTCTCAACCAGCCAGACAAATCAGCAATAGCTGAGCACGCTGTATCGGCGGGTCATGATGTCATGTTCCAAGATGCTCGAGCTCTTATCCACACTAGACACTACAGGTCCAGGATTATGCAGGAAGCTGTGGAAATACATAGAAATCCTAACAGTTTCAACAGGGACACCGGCTATCAATTAAGTAATAACCGATTGCCAGCCATTTAGAATTTACGTAGGTAGTTCCCTTCCCTGTCCATTCACTATTGTTATTTCATCTTAGTGTTTTCCAAATTCGTACGTTCCTCATCGCCAAATGTTTCATTCCAGGCTTGTGTCAATGTTTTGTTTTCGAATATGGGGCAAACTGGTGCAGCTTTCAAACAAGATACTTAGAGGATTACAACGCATCTAAGCACAACAAACACTCCGCTATGAGTATTCATATGAAAGAAACGGGGCATAGCTTCACCACAATAGACCAGGACTTTCAGATCTTAAAGATTATTAATAAAGGTAGTTTCATGACTGAATTCGAAAACTACTACATCTTTTTAGACCAACACCTCAATAAGAATCAAAACCTAAATGACATCGTAGAAACAAAGAGCCCGGTCAGGGAACAAATTCCTAACCTATTGTCATCTCTTAACGTAAATAGTAATAATTTTTTTAAAATCTTTAACTATAAACCCGGTATTAATACCCCTATATCAACAGCAGCCAATGTCCGTTCGCCTGGCCCCACCCCTTCCCCCACTGGTACCAATAGCGATCTTAACGCCTCGCCCACCTCTCTTCACCCAACATACTCCCCGCCAACAATGACACACTCCTACAATACGAGATGCAGAGGTAAAGCGACTGTTACACCACCTCACACAAGCAACACAGCCAGACTTCTCTCCTAAAGTCTGAAGGGTAAGTGTCAAGAAGATTAATTCCATTAATGAACTTTCCCAATATAGCATTCATACACTTTTTCGTTTATTTCACAGACTTCAACACACTCCACAAGCCATCACACTTACACCCATAATCCAGTTGAACTCTCCTTCAGACTCGCACGGAGATAACTTCAAAAACTTCATGACCTAGACAACATACTGCATGTTTAAGAGAAGATGGAATAATTTGTTATTTAAATGAGACTTGATCAAGCATCCAACAGGGCCTCTCAAACGCCCAAAATCTCACGCGTGCAAATCGAGGCGCAAGAGCACCGTGCATCGGTCCTGCTCGGCTCGCCTCGGACCAACGCTTCGTCTCTGGTCTATTCGGCTAAGCTCGGCTCAACTCGGCTCGGATTTGGAGCGGTGCGGAGCAAGTGAGGAAGAGGGAGACAGGGGGAGTGAGTGAGACAGGCGTGGGGAAATAGAGAGACGGCGCTATTGCTCCAAATGGAGGAGTGGGGGTTTGCACTCTGGTCAACCAAGCAAAGTCATCTTTTACACCGTGCACAGTGCATGCACCAGGCGTATACAACCCTGAGAGGGCCTGCTTTACGATCTTGCCATCTAACAGGCCCTTCACTTCAAATTTAAAAAAATAGAGATTCTCTTTCTGTAACCCTTTGGGGTCCAATTGATTTTCGACCTGCATCCTGCACAGGTCCAATTTGACATTAGACAAATATGGGCAGGAAGTACTCATATAAGTAAAAAGCTGAACTTTTACATTTATAATGCGAACAGTAAATTTATTATCAGTCAAGTTAACCGCATTATCAGCAATATTTTTTCGAAAGTATGGTACTTCCGGAAGCATTTGTTCGGGTGTAGTCCTGGGTTCTCTGGACAGGTCTCACAAAAAAAAAAAGATGTCTCCTTTCTGCCTCCTTTCACTTTCCTGTCGGAACTCACGACACAGACCTTGGTTTTTTTGTCCTGTCGAGCATCTATGATGTGTAGCTTCCTGTTTAGTCAAAGTTCTTCGTCACAGCTGCTCCGTTGGCCGTGCTTATGGACATTTTTGTTCCTAGCGTCCCCAACAAGCCCCATAATAACTCGGGCCCTGAAAGTCTTATGATTCATCTCGGGCTTATTTTCTGCCTTTTGTTGCAAGTTATATAGGTGAAAACTATTCACCAAAGCTACCGCCAACACCCAGAAGTACAGTTTCCTCCACCACTTCAGACTTTTCACTACAAAACCATAAGATGAGCAGTAGTGATCTGCGTGATCGACCTCTCCCATTTTTGATGGTTATGAATTTCATGTTTTTGGTCCGTATTGAACAATATATAAGTAATAATAATAATAACTTAAATGTTTCCACCTTTTCATTACAATATATTCACAAGATTACAAAATTATACGGTACTAGTTTCGACCCATCTAGGGGTCATCATCAGCCGTATTGGAGCAAAGATCATTGTCTTAGGATTTCGCCACAAATGATCTTTGCTCCAATACGGCTGATGATGACCCCTAGATGGGTCGAAACTAGTACCGTATAATTTTGTAATCTTGTGAATATATTGTATTGAAAAGGTGGAAACATTTAAGTTATTATTATTATTACTCTCCCATTTTGCCTGTGTAATCTGTAATGGCAACAGGCTTCAAAATTCTTTCTTCTCCTTGCCCATTCCGGTTGTGTCTGACTACCTCCACCATTGCTGCATTGTGCCATGTACTAAGAACTGACACAGTGCGCTTATCTTTTCACGAAAATACCATAAACTTTTCTTCCTTCCACAAAGCACGGATTTCATGCTTCTTCAGATTTAGTCTCCTATCTTTCAGCTGAGGTGGTAGTCCCTTCCGATTCAGTAGCACAGTCCCAGTTAGGTGAATTTTCCTTTTCAACAGTTCTCTTGCCAGTTCCATACTAGTATAAAATCGATCAGTAAACAAATGATAACCTACAGCTTGAGTAACTTGAAGTACATCTGTCACCAGCTATAAAACTATTCTGCTGCCAAATGTCAAACCAGGGAAGAGTTAAGTTAGCGTAGTAAACGAGTCAAAGTAAGGAATCATGGACAAAATGTACCCATTCAGTGCATCAGCAATAACATATATCCTAATCCCCCACTTTGTAGGTTTTTGTGGACTATACATTTTGAATAGGACACGCCCCTTGAAGCTTACAGTCGATTCGTCAGCTGACAGATACTGACTTGGCCTATAACATTGCAAGAATGACTTCCCTACACATTCTAAGACACTTCTAACTTGACTCGTTCTTGTTACCATTGTTGATGCACTTGATTGTGGAGGGGGTGAAACATGAAAGCCCCAGAATATCTGAAGAAATAGTTTTCGAGAAAAAATGTCCTTACAAAAGGTCGGTGAAGTGAGCCACAAGTCTGAAAAATGTTCTTTTAGAGTTTTCCTTTTTGTACGTGCCGTACTCAGAAGAACACCATGAAATGCCATCATTTCAGCGACGCTAACATCGACCCAGTTCCACCATATGGAATATTGCTGTAATGGCATATGTTTGGTAATACATTCTCTTACATACCTGTTAGTTTCCTGACGTATTTCAGAGAACACTGAAACCGGGAACAGCAACAAAAAGAAATCCAAAGGAGTTACCAGCTTCTTTCCTGTAATAGGAGGTATGTATCCCATAGCACTGTTGTGAGAATACTTTGAAAAAACACGGTCACCTTCTTCATAAACTTTCCATTCGTCACCCCCTACATCAGCACCTTCGCCACTACCTTCCATGACATTTTCCTCCTCCTCACTCGAAATATCATTCTCAGATTTGGGAATACTAATGTCACCATCAGAATCTGTCAGCAAGTCATTGTCAATATCGCCACTGTCACATAACTGTTTGTAAATATCATCAGGATCCATGCCGCGGCTGGTGGACGCCATGTTGATAACGAAAGTAAACACAGCAGTGACAGTGATGAACTATCTTCAAAGAAATCACAATTCAGCTTAAAGGAATGAATGGCAGTAGGCAAGAGAGAAATGCCAAGGCTGTATACTGCGTAAAGCTCGGCACCATTTCTGCTCCAGCATACGAAATATATAACCTTAAAGTTGTGTCGGACTAGGTCCGACGTAGGACCGGAACTGAAAATGAATGATATCGGACTGAGTCCAACATTGGACCCCAAAGGATTAAGGAAGTGATGTTGATCTATAGAAGATTTTGGTTATCCCAAAAACCATATAAGCTGAACGTGTTTGATCTCCTTATATATGCTAAAAGAAATATGTAGATGTTGTGATCCAATAGACTTCAATTGCCGTCCCAGTATTGGCATTATGAGAGTTGATATATTTGCAATATCTCCATTAGATGTGAACATGAGTAGGACATCCCATTAGAACTTTAAAAGACTGTGGACCCTGCCCTGAATGAAGCTTGTAGATTAATCACATGATGCCTGAAACCTACCCCTGTTGAGAAGCTATACTGTCTTGCTAGCGTTGCACCTCCAAGTATTTGTCGAGAAATCGCTGCTGATCAACGACTGAAGGTTGTGAACGTTGAAGCTTACCTGCTGTTTGGTCATCATCAATCTCAATCTAGGCTGAAATCCAGAAAAAGTTTCCTCCAGACATCAAAGCCCTTGAAAGGACCACCAGATAAGGCAAGACTTTCCTTGTGGAAATCTAAGCAGCAAGAATGGATGGAGCCGCGTGAACATCTTCCGGCTGGCTACAATGAAGACTGGAGTGTTTGGAGGTCCCTAAGGGGATCGGTACAGAAAACAACCTTCAAAAATTTGATTTTTCAAAGTATTTGTTAATGTTTAACTACACTCTTCTAGTTCATTTTGGTGAAAGAATTATTTAAATATCTGTACTAGTTTAGGAGTTATGATTTAAAATGCTAGACATTGCATAGGCTATTTAGAGAACTCTGAACGTTCTGAGATAAGGCCTGGCGAATGGCACATAAAACATACATTGGTGAGGGTGACAAAGTCCTTCAGAGTTGTGTCAGATATGCGACCTGATGGTCCTAGTGTATCAATCACCAACGCTGAATGTGTTGGACATGTTCAAAAACATATGGGCACACGACTGAGAAATCTGAAGAAAGAATTCAAGGGGAAAAACTTTCAGATGGCAAATTACTGTCTGGAAAAAACAGACTGACAGATTCTGCAATAAATACTTTGACGACCTACAGTGGAAATGCCATAAGAAGTTACTCAACATCAGTAAATGATATAAGAACTGTTATCTGGGCTATTTGGTACCATAAAAACTCATTTGATGAAAATCCACTTCATTACTTCTGCCCAAAAGGAGATAATTCTTGATGCCTGTACCAGTGAGCTGTCACTGCAGGTAGAGTTCAATAATACAAACACAGAAACATATTACCTTCAGCTATTATGGATGTGATTAAGCCTGTTTTCAAGGATTTAGTTGCTACTGAACCGTTGAAAAGGTGTTTAGGAGGCCATACACAGAATGCTAATGAGTCTCTCAATGCTAGAATTTGGAAAATGTGCCCAAAATCTGGATTCTGTGGAAAGACAATTGTGAAGATTGCCACAAATTATGCAGTTCTGATATTTAGTGATGGAGTGAAGAATAAGTTGGCTGTTCTGCCTTAAATGGGCATGAATCCTGGTGTCTTTTGTGAACGTGCAATGCTACAAGAGGACGTGATGCATATAAAATCTGCTGAAAAAGGGTATGAGAAGCCACAAAATAGGCCAGACAAAGCAGAAGAAGATTAATAATGGAAAATGAAGCTGAGAAAACTGCTTTAGACGGAACATCCTATGCCCCTGGAGCATTTTAACAGCCACTGGAAGGCTGCCGTGTCTTTATAGGGGTCATATAACTTTGCAGCTCATTTTCTCAAAAGTACACTTTTCAAAACCATTTCCCTTCTAACTACTAAATTATATGGTATATTACAATGCCACTTTTCTCTCATGATCTTAGTGATAGTCTACAAAACTGACCAAACTCATATGCCTAGGGTTGATAATTGTTTGAAAAAAATTATCTACATGCAAAAAACATGACCATAATGTGCAATATTTAAGTAACACAAAATTAAAAATACTCATTTTGCAAATATAGTTCTGGAAGTGGTCAGTTTTGTAGCTGTAACTTTATTCAGTACACTTTAAAAAGCAGCTCACTAATATATTGATAAATGGCCCAGCTATGAAGGAAACGGTGAGCACAGACGCAAAAAGAGCCGCCATTTTGAATCATTAATTGGTGAGTTCAGTAATGCTAAAATCAATTCTGAGATATGTGCTTGTATAGTAAACATGTTGTATGCTTCACTTAGAAAGTTTCGTTGTTGTACATACAGTAGAAGCTGATATAAAAATTATTTGAAATGTCCAAATTTTGAAGCTTGTTTACTGTACCATGAACTGGTGTCGGCAGGGCTAAGTCCTCACTTAAGTTATGGGGCTTCACATTCGAGGACAGCAAGTGCGACTGCGGTGAAGAACAAACAGTGAACCACATGTATAAATGTCCTCTCTCTTTGTTTGTCCATTTTTGTAAGTTTTGTAAATAGTCTAATTATCACTTTATTTTAACTTGTCGAACCTACGACAATTATCCCCCCTAAAACCTTCAATATCTACCCTGTACATTCCTTATTCTAGGTCTTAAATTATATCTAGGTGTCCTTATATCTATTTCTACGTCTCTCTTAGTCCTCACTATTCAAATTACACCTAGACTACCTCAATCACACTGTCTTCTCGTTGGCGTTGTTGAAGTCCACATATCGCAGCTAGATAGCACAATCGATGGCCACCACCTTCCCATGGGGGATCCGCTGGGTCTGGCTGATGGTGTCCCTGTTCTCCGTAGTAAAGATCCGCAGATCCTCGCGTCGCAGTCGACACTCCACTGACTTTCCCCTTGGTCGCGCCTTTGTGTTCTGCCAGGACGTACGCGTCTTCGTAGTCCACCAGTGTGATGCACGGGTGAGGCTCGCACGTCGTGGTCTTGGTCCTGTTGAGTCTCCTCTTTTTTCGGAGTGCTGAATTCAACGTTCCTACCGGCATGTGATTTTGTTCCGGGACTAGTGTCCTGGTTACGTGGCACCCTTGTTTGTCGGTTACCATCGCCACAATGATCCCGTCGTCCCATGGAGTTGTCATCTTCACGACCCCGGAGCCGCCATCACTGCTTGCGGGCTTCAGCTGTGTCTCCAGAGCTGTCTTGGTTTCACACAGCGCACTCGCTGTTTCCGCTGGGCCTTGAAATACGGACTCCACCATCGCTGCAATGATCCCGTTGTCCCGTGGAGTTGCCGTCTTCACGACGCTGGAGCCGCCGTCGCTGCTTGCAGGTTTCACCCGTGTCTCCAGAGCTGTCGTAATTTTACACAGCGCACTCGCTGTTTCCACTGGCCTTGAACTACGGACTCTACCACCGCAAACATCACTTCAGACTACTTCCCGTCCGGTTCATTTTTGTCCGGCACGACGTCAGTGATCACTTCGTTGCCCAAAGAATTGATTTGGTTCTTTATTTCTTGAGTCTGGGCCTTGATTTTTTTAGTCTCGGCCCGGATTTTGTTGATCTCGGCCTGAATCCAAGCAGATAGCTGTGCGAACATCATGTTTACCCGGTTGTTGGTTTCTTCCTCCGAGGTGACTTCGAAGTCGAAACTGTCCGGGTCCTCTCTGTTGTCTATCAAATCCGGGCGCAGCATCTCTTGTAAGTTTGCTTGTCCTCCAGCCGTCGGTAAACCTCGGGATATCAGCGCTTTCCGTAACACCAGCAAGCTCATTTGGTCGATCTTCATTGCTGAAGTCTTTAGTATCATGTCACGGTTGCCAATTTATCATTCTACGATGCGATTTTATTTGACGTAAATATATATAGAACACGTTCACTTCCTTGTATAAATGACTTTATTTACACTGTACGTCACAACACACAGTTATTCACAGCAGCAAATGACACTATATACAACACTCAATAGCGGAGTACCCTGAAGTCGATTCTGACCAGTACAGATATCAACAACACTGACTCACTCGAGTCCAAAATTCTGACTCCATCTCGGAGCCCAACAGTCACTCCCAGTCCATCACTTGCCCGAGTCCCAACAATGAAGATCTGCGAACTTAGAACTAAGAACTGACTTCACAGACTGACAGCTCGATATTTATACTACTCGATCAACCATCTAGAATGATCGACTTCTGGAAGAGTTCTTACAACACTAATGGAATATACTCGAAACATCGATCGACCAGCTAGTCGAATGGGTACTCGAACTTTCCTTCGATATTTAAAAATGTACATGAAATATCTACAACATTCGTAATGTCTCTACTTATATCTGGATAATAAAACCTTACAGTAAGTTTCCAGAACTCTTCATACATACCAAATATAGTACAATAAGTCTAACATATGAACATTATGGAATTTTCTACCGCTTTCGACTATTAGATTTTAAGGTTATACAATACATGTTTGAGGTTATACACAGTTATACTACATATTTACACAGAAACCATATATTAATCATATTTAACATTTAATAATTTTAATTATGTGTTCTTACATTAAATAAACTCTTATTAATATATATACAGCAGAAGTGCTGTAACATATCCTCACATATAAACTATAATTAAAATATATTAAACATGATAATTGAAGGCTTTACACCAATTACGATGTTGTACCAACGACAAACTATATGATTAAGTATGTTTCTGACATGAGTAAAAAATAAAAAATAAAATAAAAATAAAATAAAATAAAAGAAAACAAATTGGGGCAAATATTCGTTTATATGAAGGGGAGTTAGGGATTAGAATAACTTACCAAGGGAGATGTTCAATAAATTTCCAATTTCTTTGAAATCATTTAAGAAAAGGGTAGGAAACAACAGATAGGGAACCTGCCACCTGGTCTGCTGCCCTAAATGTTGATCAGTATTGATTGATTGATTGATTGATTGATTGATTCATTCATTCATTCATTCATTCATTCATTCATTCATTCAGTCCATTAGTTCTTCAGCCAAGAGAGTTTGCTTTGAACGTGACCCCTACGTCTATCAATTTTACCGTGCATGATCAATTTAAGTAGGTTATATTTTTCATTCCATGTTATATGCCCAAGGTAGGCTAACTTTCTTTTCTTGATTGTACACATCAACATTCGTTCCCTGCTCACGCATTTAAGTACGGCAGCATTTGAGACGTAGTCAGTCCACGAGATCCGTAACAGGGTTTGGAATACCCACATCTCAAAGGCATTTATTCTCTTAATGGTATTACATTTCTGATTTCATGTTTCAGAAGCACTGAATGTACATAGCATCTGATGAAGTTGTGACATGTCTCCAAGCCGAGGCTTCTGTCATACAGTAAATTCCTTACAGAAAGCTAGTATGAGCTATTTCTATTCATACACAGATCTCTAAACCGGGGTGTAAGTCCTCAGTAATCCAGCTGTCAGGGTACTGAAAGTTCCACACTTGTTCAACTGGTTCCCCATAAATGGTCATAAGAATGTGTGGGTTATGTGTTGTGGATATGGCCATCGCCTTGGCCTTGTCAGTGTTATTTTGAAACCAAGCTACAGTTGTGTCTATCAGATGCTGAAGATCTTCAGTACTGTCAGCCAAGATGACGGTGTCACCTGCGTACCTCAGATTGTTGATCAGCCTGCCATTTTCCACTTCTTGAAGAACAGCTCGGAAGATCTGCTCAGAGTACAGATTAAATAGCAGGGGAGATCATACACGTCCTTGTGGTACTCCCTGTTTGATCCTAGTAGTGCGAGTCTCGGAGTTTCCAATTCTTACGGAAGCTTCTTGATGTTGATACAGCTTTTCGACAAATTTGCAGGAGTTTGGAGAGTTTGACAAAACCAAATGCTCGGGCATAATCAGTGAAGTAGGCGTATTCTTCTTTAGACTAGTCTCTACAATTTTGTTAAAGTGTCGTCAAGTAGAACAAGGCCTCGTGTCCCAAAACCCTTACGGAAACCAAATTGTTCGTCACCTTTCTCCAGCAAACCAGCCACTTCATGGTCCGTATCGATAAATCAATCAATAAATCAAGCAGATGTATTGTTCTACCTAATTGATACTTTATATTTTGCCTTCAGCAAATTTAATTTACAGGTAGTACATTTTTTTGTTTTGCTTGGATTGACTAAACATCAGCACATTGGATAAAAATGTGCCCAACGTGATGTCAAAATCCCTTCTTTTCTTAATCTTCCATTGTAATTTTTCCACCGGTAAACTGTTCTGTCAGTTTCTGGAAATCTTGTACTGCGTAAATTAGGCTTACATCAACTTTTAAAGGTTATGTTGAACTAGAGAATATGGTTTTGAATGTACTATACTCGATTCTGCCCGTCACTAATTACAATAAAATTGGAAAGATAAATATCATCAAAACTTCGGTTGTTCGTGACCTTGAGCTCAGCTGGAAAGCGCGCTTGCTGTACAAGTCAGTACGAGTGGAAAATGAAACAAACTTTTTAAAGGGGTCGATGACCTAGATGTTCGGCCCTTTTAAACAACAAGCATCATCAAGCAAGCATCAAACTTTTAAAATGTAATCAGCGCAAATAAAACGATTGGTTTTTATGACATTATAACACTAAAACTTAAAATTCCCAGTCTTTTGACCAAAACAGTAATAGGCAATCCCAAGACCTTCCATGGCTTTATGTATGTAAGGTGCAACATCTGTCTGTTCTGGTCTCAGTAACATAATCGAATGATGCAGATGTTGATTCCCATAGGGAACCTGAAATATTTGTCCCAAATGAGTATGCACTAGCCATGCGTCTTGGTAGGTGTGCTATTTACCAACTGATGAGCCCAATTTAGCACAATGGGGCAAAATGCTGGCAACTAGGAATGAGTTAGCTGGAAAATTTATAATGTCTAATAACAGACCAACTATATTGGTAACATAATCATATATGATAATATTAAAATACTAAATTTGTGTTAAGACAGAGCAGTTTAGATTCCTGCCTGATAGCCCGGTGGCTATACAGTGCCCTGAGGGAAGTGCCGAAAACCTGTTCATTGATACAGTCAATAAAAGTATCTAACCCTGGACATAATGTGGATATTTTACAAGTACAAACATTTGACGAAACTTGTTCCGTTTTCATGTAGAGCTGTCGAAATGCGCTCTGTCTCCTTCCAAGTGTTGTGGCCATTCTCTGCTTTACGATTTCTGAGTATTCTCCAAACAGTACCACGATGCTAAAACATTCCGTTTGCAAATTCACTGCCAATGGCTTTTCCAGTACAGTACTTGCTCTAATATTGCTATGATGGAATGCCAAGATCCACAAGTATGCTGTAGCCGTCCTTTCGTGAGATACAGTTTCTTGAAAAATGCTTGATCAAGGATTTAGCGCTGATGGGATTGAAATTTCTGGACAGTTGATCTGGGAAATCGGTTTTTTGAGGAACGGACAATGCAGGATATTTACAATGTGATTTAATTAGGATGCTCGCAGGACCACTTAATTTGAATCAATAATCTGGGAAAACGTAGTTTCCGGGAACGTATAATCGAGGTTCCACTGTATAGTGCAAATGCATGGAATGCTTTATTAAGATCTGCTGGTAATTGCAAGCTCCTTTTACCGGGTTTCACTGATCAAGCTGATCAAGAAAACACTTCAAAATACCTTCTGCACCTTTTCGAAAAGCCTGACAGCTTTCATATTGCTGAGTCTCGCTATCCTTACTCATTAGGGACACACATGGATCAGGAGGATCCAAGAATTGGAGCCCAAGCTCATACTAAATGGCCAAGAAATGGAGAACAAATGTTAAATAGAAAGGCTGAGAACAAAAGGAAAGTGAGGCTGAACCCTTTCAAGTACTCCCAGGACATACTACTTATAACGTAAAGGGCAGAAGGCCTGGTGACGCAGTGGACAAGCCATACTACAGGTGGTTAAGGAAAAAGAAAACTTTATCATCTGAAAGCAGGATAGAAAATTTGGGAAACTAAAACCTTTAGGTCCTAAAAATCAAATTGAATGAGGGGAAACAAGTGTACACATTCGTACATCCTTCGGAAAAATTTGCATAACCCCTGACAAGGGGGATTACACTCCATCTACAGACAGCTTAGAAACCTACATGTCACAAACTAGCTACATTAAACTAAAGTAACCACGACACAACCTAGTAGTTACTTGCTAAGGGGGAACTGTGGGATTTTCGCGTTGCCACACGTAGATGAGTTCACATATTAGGTAAAGTTCAGGCACCTACCTTACGTAACTGCCCCCTGCCAGTCCGTTGTCCCCTAGAAGGAGAACCTCAGGTCATGTTGCACCGTTCACAATCAAGAAGTTATACACATCAGGGTCAAGATCGCTGTATTTATGAGGACTAGCTGGGTGCTGATTTATTAATGATTACTCAGTAGTGACAACTGAGAAACTGTTAACTAAGCGATCACTTGTGTCACCCATACATAGGTATGATACTCTATTAGTGTGCACACATTCAAAGCCCCTAGGTGGCATTAAAAACAACAGTAGTGACATCTCATAGTCAAGAACCAAATTATCAGCTTTATACAAATTTCAACCAGACTACGAATGACTACTCTACCATCAAGCAAAAAGGGGTTGCCAGTAATCAGGGAGAGGCTGTATTAATGTCACATCTTTAGAAAGCGAAGAGCACACACGAGTGATGATGATTCCGCTTTGGGCTACAGCCTTTTGTCAACCATTGGATGTATTTGAGTTTAGGATCTGTAAAAGCTTTGTATGCAGATTTTTAAAAACAATTTTTGGTTATTGCATTTTGACAGCAAATTGGCCCAGGGAAATACAGTTTTAAAAATGCAATCTCTTACGTATCAACAATTGTTGTCCCCTCGTTTTACCTTGTTGTATTCACAAAGATACACAGACGAAATGCTGGCAATTGCGTACACTGTTCTTATTTACAAATTATATGCATATTATACACACATACTAATAACTGTCCCCTTCAACAAAACACTGCTACAAAGAAGAAGACTGCAACACTTGCATGTCAACCAACTACCAACCCAACAAAATCATAACATGGGTTCACACACTTGGCTAATGGCTTCCACTACAAGTCTCGCTAAACAACTCAACTCCCAAGACTGCCTCTCTATGTACATTGCCTGGCCAGGCTTCTAGAATAATATGACACAACGGATTTTTTTGTAATTTCGAAAGGAATTTTTTATACAATTCTAGTGGCAGGATGCGTTGTTCTGGACTTTAACAACATTGCATTGTATTTATACATCATATATACAGGTAATAATAAATTATATACTTTTAATTACATGTTCTTACATTAAATAAACTCTTATTAATATATATACAGCAGAAGTGCCGTAACATATCCTCACATACAACACACAGATGATAAGACCACAATTTTTACAAAATAAAGTCTGTACATAACTACGTAACTAATAGACTTACACAACTTCATAGCCACACCTCACAAGTAATAATAATAATAATAATAATAATAATAATAATAATAATAATAATAATAATAATCGAGCTCAATATTTTCATTATTTACCCATGGGTTACAGAATTGTTTCCAAGTTATACTAGTCCATTACACTTGTATCAATATGCCCCCTGTAACTTGAAACAATTTCAAAAGTCTGTCACATTCGTCGACTTTGCCTTGGTCATAGATTACATCATCTTGCTTCCTCGATGTCGCTGGATGTGCTGTCCTTCTCTTGACCGGATTGTGCCGCGTCGGGGGTCAGTGCTGCCTTGCTGCCAGCCTTTTCCTCGGTGGTAGTCGATGCATTCTCTTCCTCGTGACCATATTGTGCTGTCATTAGAAGTCTCTCCTCCAGGTGGACCCGCCGGGCTGAGTGGCTCAGACGGTTAAGGCGCTGGCCTTCTAACCCCAACCTGGCAGGTTCGATCCTGGCTCAGTCCGGTGGTATTTAAAGGTGCTCAAATACGACAGCCCCGTGTCGGTAGATTTACTGGCACGTAAAAGAACTCCTGCGGGACTAAATTCTGGCACCTCGGCGTCTCCGAAGACCTTAAAAAGTAGTTGGTAGGACGTAAAGCAAATAACATTATTATTATTATTATTATTATTACCAGGTGGACCTGTGGCAGTACCAGGCTTACTCTCTATGCACAATGGTTGGGTGACTCTCCGTAACTCCGATGCGTAGACCTTGACAGGAGGTTTGGTCTTTAGTAAGTAGACTCCATGGCCAAGCTGCTTACGGACCTCGACGGGACCAAGCCATTTTTGTGCAAGACCTGTGTGAAACCTTCCAATCTTATTACTGACTGGGTGGTTCCGTCGCAGTACTTGTTGCCCTGGTAGGAATATCTGGGTCTCTTCGACATCTTGAGCCTTGGCCTGGCCTGGGAGATCTCTTTTCGGCCAATGATTGCTTTACCTTGATGTCCTACTGCTGCTTATGTTAGGGAAACAGCTGCTTCATCTTGACCAGAAGTGGGTGTGGACGAATTTCCCAATGCCCGGTGCTGTGCAGCTGCCAACCAAGGAACAGCTCTGCTGGGGAGTAGCCAGTGACACTGTTGATGCGTCGTCGCAGGGCAAAGAGTGACTGCGCATGGTCAATGTTCCTTGTCTATTAGGTGGACCCGTAACATCCTTGTTAGTTCCTGGTCTACACTATGTGACCAAAAGTATTTGGACACCCTAAAAAACATACGTTTTTTATCTTAGGTGCATTGTGCTGCCACCTACTGGAAGGTACTCCATAACATCGACCTCAGTAGTCATTCAACATCGTGAGAGAGCAGAATGGGGCGCTCCTTGGAACTCACGGACTTCGAACGTGGTCAGGTGATTGGGTGTCACTTGTGTCAGAAGTCTGTACGCAAGATTTCCTAAACATCCCTAGGTCCACCGCTTCTGACGTGATAGTGAAGTGGAAACGTGAAGGGACATGTACAACACGAAAGTGTACAAGCCGACCTCATCTGTTGACTGACAGAGACCGCCGACAGTTGAAGAGGGTCGTCAAGTGTAATAGGCAGGTATCTATCCAGAGCATCACACAGGAATTGCAAACTGAATCAAGTACTATGACAGTTTGGCAGGAAGTGAGAAAACCTGGATTTCATGGTCAAGCGGCTGCCCATAAGCCACACATCACGCAGGTCAGTGCCAAATGACGCCTCGCTTGGTGTAAGGAGCGTAAACGTTGGACGATTGAACGATGGGAAAACGTGTGGAGTGACAAATCATGGTACACAATGTAGCGATCCAATGGCAGGGTGTGGGTATGGCGAATGCCGAGTGGACGTCATCTGCCAGCGTGTGTAGTGCCAACAGTAAAATTCGGAGGCTGTGGTGTTATGGTGTGGTCATGCTTTTTCATGGAGGGGGGGCTTGCAGCCCTTGTTGTTTTGCGTGGCACTATCACAGCACAGGCCTGCATTGATGTTTTAAGCACCCTCTTGCTTCCCACTGTTGAAGAGCACTTCGGGGATGGCGATGGCATCTTTCAACACAATCGAGCACCTGATCATTATGCACGGCCTGTGGCGGAGTGGTTACATGACAATGACATCCCTGTAATGGACTGGCCTGCACAGAGTCCCGACCTGAATCCTATAGAATGCCTTTGGGATGTGCCAGGCCTCGCCGACCAACATCGCTACCTCTCCTCAGTGCAGCGCTCCGTGAAGAATGGGCTGCCATTCCTCAAGCAACCTTCCAGTACCTGATTGAACGTATGCCTGCGAGAGTGGAATTGTGATTTCAGTTCAATATGGACCGTAATGCAATTCTTGTGTTTCAATACTTTCATCTCGTCAAAAAGAAGAAAAGTAGCTTTCTATTTACTGTGCAGGGATGAATCAACAGTCAAATTTCTCAAATTGTCTTGGGTGATACCATAGTTCAAGTCCACAGGGGATGTTCACTTTTCAGTGTAGTCAGCCCCAACAAAGGAATGTTAATTATGAGTGACAAGGTATCTCAGGGAAAATGCTGGAGATATTTCATTGTCTGTCCACTTGACTTTCTTTCTCTCACACAGAATATTTATTTTGTTTTCAGTGAAACTGTGTTACGTATTTACCAAACTCTTTAAACACTATGGTTTCTCAGTTATTTTACTTTAAGAATACTTCTTTCCTGTTGATTTATCTCCTATTGCAGTCGGTTTTTTCTGCGCTTTAAAACTTGGTGCTGTAAATATCCATTTCCCTCCTGAGAATATCATGTGATTTTCTTGTTATAGCTTGATCATAATCGCACACTGTTTGGAACACAGATATGTGTTTTCTGTAATATGACTGACAGTTCTTTTGTTAGCTCTCTCCTCCTAACTTAAGTGAAGGCATAGCAGTTTGTTGTTTATTTTTGTAGGAATTAATTTCAGCAGTTCAGCTTTTTGGTTTCCTTCAGAATCTTTCTTTAAATGTTCTGAGTACTGGTTGAAGTTCCAGGACTGCACTCTGCATCTCTTAACTGCCTGTCTAATTAAAATGTCTTTTGGGAACTTTGTGCGTCTACTTTTAGGATATAACTTTGTTTTAGCGAGACTGTTAGTGCACAGAATCACAGTATATATTGTTCCTATCACTGAGAAACCATAGTGTTTAAAGAGTTTGGTAAATACGTAACACAGTTTCACTGAAAACAAAATAAATATTCTGTGTGAGAGAAAGAAAGTCAAGTGGACAGACAATGAAATATCTCCAGCATTTTCCCTGAGATACCTTGTCACTCATAATTAACATTCCTTTGTTGGGGCTGACTACACTGAAAAGTGAACATAAGATCTTACTTGATATTTCACAACACACATCCCTAACACACTAAGAGTACTCCCTTTAACAGTTAATCCTCTACTGCATGAATTATTTTTCGTTTTCATTTGGTGAAGAAAATTTCAAGCTTTAATGTTCAACATACGTTCAGTGTTTTAGATATACCAACAGTCAACAGGTTTTGTTAATAAGTCATTCAAAGTGGAAGCGATGTACGGAATTTTTGTGGAGAAAGTTAATTCAACTTCATTTCCTTCATTCTAATCTGACAATCATTTCTTTTTGCTAGCAGTTTCACTTTAATTGGATTACATCATAATCTAATACTTCATTCATTATTTCAGGTGGTGGTGGTGATTATTGTTTTAAGAGGAAGTACAACTAGGCAACCATCCTCTATATACACTAATCAGAGGGAAAATATGGAAGGGATCCGACACTTCGAAGAATGAAGATATCGGCCAAAGGAAGACAAGGGCCACGAAGGGCGTGAAAATGAAAGACTCTCTAGCCCTCGCAAACCTAATAGCGTCGGGGTCGGAAAAGAACAAGAGTTGACCAAGGAAGGTCGGATAGGATAGATGAAAGTGAGGAGCCTGGCACAAGTAAGTGGAAGCAATGCCAGGACTCAGCTAAGAGCCCCGTGGTCGCCAACCCACGCTCCAAAGTTCAGAGCTCCTGGGGCCTCTTTTAGTCGCCTCTTACGACAGGCAGAGGATACCGTGGGTGTTATTCTACCGCCCCCACCCACAGGGGGATCATTATTTCACCAATGTTTCTTAAATAATTTATGAGTGATTATCCTATCCGACCAGCCTTGGTCATTTCTTGTTCTTTTCCGACCCCGACTGTTTTAGAGCACTCGAAGCATAAGGAGTCTTTCATTTTCATGCCCTTCAAGGCCATTGTATTTCTTTGGCCGATACTTGTATTCTTTGAAGTGTCGGATCTCTTCCATTTTTTTCTCTCTGATTAGTGTTAAATAGAGGATGGTTGCCAGAATATTAGTGTTGGTCATGATAGCAATTTTAGGAGGTTGTATATTAAGTTGAGTTATATTTCCATCGCCTTCTATGATTTGTTTACCAACTACTTTAAAATTATTGGCTTTAATTGTAAGAGTGTTAGGAGGTTGATTTGGATACGAGGTATCTAAAATAACCTGACAAAAAATCGCCCCTCTAATATTGTTAGCATATATTATTGAAATAGACATTTTCATTAGAATAATTATTCTATCCTCAGTACTAATTGGATCTTTAGGAGGAGCACCAATTCATGTTAAAAGGATGACAATAGAAACTATAGATCAAAATAGAATTAAACTTCTACACCTAATCATATTCCTTAATCCAACATCGAGGTCGCAATGATAAATAACCTCTTCTCAATTTTTGACCCTACATTTAGTGTTATAAATTTATCCCTCAATTGGTTAAGAACATTCCTTGGACTTTTAATATTACCCTTCATTTACTGATTAATTCCCTCACGTCTTACTTGTTTGGTTTAATCGACCTGGGGTAGCATCAACCTTTACTCCTTTTAAAACAATCACCATCACCACCTTGACATGTTGTAGACAAAAATTCAACATTTTCATGCACCTTTTTAAGAGTAACTCTAGTCTTACAAGCCTGCTTTTGGATGGGTTACTTGAACATATTATTCCACCTCACTCTGCAGGTGGGTGGGTATGTGTGTGTGTAAGTAAATTATTGTGGTTTGGTTCACTGTTAAATCCGATGTGATTTTTGAATGATTGTTTTGATGTTGTGCCTGCCTGGTATATAAGTGCTGTTCATCTCCTATGTATTATTTTGGATTTTATTAGCTATCCTATCCTAGGATTAATATATTGTGTGTATGTCAGTGGGATATTGATACTACAGTGAATGAAATTTGTCTTGTTTATGCAGATAGCAGCACAGAGCAGTACACAGACAGCACGGGAGTGGACTTGCATCAGTTCATATCGGAAACGTTGAATCGAAATACAAAGGACCGCATGATGCTGCTCAAGATTGAACAGGAGTTAATAAATCTTGCCCGTGATTCCAAGTAAGTGCCATTTTTATTATTCTGTATTATTAAAGTGGATTAAAATAAGTTCATTATCCTTCTCTACTACAGTGTCCTCCCTGTTTTATTGATCTGTCCCATTTCTCTTTCATTAATAAAAAATTGGTAGGTTTTGTTAGCTACTTCATATGTTATGGATGTTATATTTCGATTTGGTTTTAGCTTCATTTAAAAAGAATATATATACATTTCCAGATAGAACAACAAACCATTAGCTATTAAAGATAAAATTTGCACTAATCTGAAATATATAATTTGTGAGTAACAACTGTTGTTTAAGGAACTTCTTAATTATGATTTTACGAAATTTGGGAACTGTCATTTTGAGTTGAGGGAGAAAAATTCAGGTCCCCCCATTGATGAAATATGCTCAAATTGTTCTTAAGGCTTTAAAGAAGTTTTTTTTTTTTGCTAGGGGCCTTTCGTCGCACCGACACAGATAGGTCTTATGGCGACGATAAAGAAGTTTTAAAAGATTGCTGATTACAAACCATTTTCAAAATCACTTAAGAATTAATATTTTATTCAAGTTTCTCCTCATTACGGATGTTACTCACTTTGTTACAGTGTTACAATTAAACTTATGTATACATCGTTTTCTGTTTCAATACAGACATGACTGATACACATTAGTAGGTCATGATATTATAATTACAAATTTTCACAGCTTGATTTCATTTTATAACTCATACTAGAATCTGCGCTTCGCCTTTTTACAACTGTATAGGCATTACTGAAGTTATCTGAGTGAAATGGATGTTCATTTGTTGTTCTTCTGCCAAATTTTATCACCACATTGGATTGCTACACTCAGTCCATTATCCAAGTCTTTTTGAATGGACTGTTCGTGCCTTGCGGACTTCGCAGTACTTTTTTGTGTGTTCCGATCTTCGTGCCCTTTCTGGTGTTGAAAATATTCATTTTGTTTCTTATGAGTGTGAAGCGGATGTTTGTGTTCTGTATTTTTTGTGTAATTTCATCTTATTTGTGGTGTCTTCTGGTGTAAGGCCAATTTCCTTCAGACCTTCTCTTATTTGTCTGATCCATTTGCATCTTATTCTGGTATTTTTTGAGTAGAGATTATAGTGTACCAGTTGTTTGATAAGTCTTGAATCCTGCATTCTCAATGTGTGTCCAAAGAATCCCAGTCTCTTCTTACACATAGTATCAGTAATGGTTTCTAACTCTTTTTACACAACTTTGTACTGTGTACTGTCAGCCACTTGTCCATTTTTCTGGTACTTTTTGTTGAAGCAGGATCTTCCAATTCTTCTTCTTTTGATTTTCCAAAGGCTGCAAGCCTTACAACTAGATCCTTTAATTGTCCATTTAGGAAACATAAGCATTTCAATCGTGTAGACATATCTAATAAGGAAGTTTCTGAAAAGCGCTGCCACGATTTCTGGTTGCGACCAGAATCGAAGGACAGAGCTTTCTTCAAGAGAATCTGTTCCTGATAAGCAATGTTGTGGAAGGTCTTGTTGGTGAAGTAGATGAAATGAGGAAATTGCGGGATGGTAGCATACTCATTAAGACTAGTTCGCTCGTTTAGAGTAAAAAGTTACTGGAAGCCACAATGTTCGGGCCAGTGTCAGTTAAGATTGAGAGCTACAAGTCCCTTAATCCTGCAAAGGCGTTATCCTTCATAGAGACTTGATTAAGGCCTCCAATGTTGACCTTATCCAGAGCCTTGTTTGTAAAGGTGTGTCCAACGTTCAATGTCTTAAGAGGCATGTCGGTGACAACTTCTACGACACGGAGGCTTTCATCGTAACTTTCGATCTTGAGAAACTGCCTGAACGTATTAAGGTATCCATGTATACACACTTACATATTTTCCTTCTCCTGTGAGGTGCTACAACTGCCAACGGTTTGACCACACCTCACCACGCTGCCAGGGATCAGCGATATGCGGGGTATGTGGAAAAGGGGCGCATGCCGATGTGGTGAGCATGCCCCTCGGTCCAAGGAATGCCCTACATTTAAGTAAGAGAAAAAGATCCAGGAGATATAGGACTCTGGATAAATTATCTTAGCCAGAGGCACGGAAGAAATATAAATCAATGGCTCCTCCGGAATTCTCCGTCTCTTTGCAGAGAAGGTCACTAGTGTACGCATATCTCCTGTAAGTTTTGTACCCACTGTCCCACCATCAATTTTGCAAACATCAAGTACCCAGCAAGTAATCGTCAAACCACAGGTTCAACAGTCAGCATGCACGTCATTGCCGAAGATGTCCAGGAAGAACTCTTCCCAGACGCATTCGGCTAGGAAGTCCTCCCCCGCAAGTGCGGGGGGAAAGATTTCCTCAACGAAGGCTGGAAAATCACCACTCAGCCAGCTTTCAACTGGTCCAAGAAAGGAGGAGAAAGGGAAGCCTAAAAGCTCCCCTACATGTTTGGAGAAGAAACCTTTTCCAATGAGATCAGGGGTCCCAGGATCCCCACAAAAGCCTGGCAAGTTATCTGCCAGCCCTCCTACAAAATGTTAAAAAATGGTGTGCAAGACTGAAGAAACACGATGTCCCTCTACTCCTCCACAGTACTGATCAGCTGGTCTTAGAATGGTGCTAGAGGAAACGTATTAGTCCGTAACTGATAAGTGTATATATATCTATACACACTATTTTTTTTTTAAATGAGAGATTACAATTAAAATACCACGGCAGTGTACAATGGAAAAAATCATACATGAAAATAAGATGTACGGCTTTCATCACATGTTGTGGAAAGCACAGGTTACTGGAGTGTACATACACAGATAAATAGCACATAACTCCCAGCATATTCACACCGATGAACTATTTAACCCGCCAGTGGTCGCTATATGAGCAAAATGCTCACGGTCATTGAAAATCATCTGCTCTTGTAAATACAGTAGAACCTCGATAATTCGAAATCGGTTAATTCAAAATCCCGCCTAATTCGAAGAAGCTCTCGTTCCCGGAAACATGAGATACAGTTTTGCATGTTATTTCAATTGTTTAATTCGAAATACGGATAATTCGTAATTCGAAGTACAATGTCGGCCCCATTACCGAAATTCAGACTTTTAATTCGAAACTGCCTTTACATTTTAAAACAATAGTATGTTACAGAGTAATTTCAACTCGAAATTTATCCGCTCCGCGTCATAATAGAACGCATGTTCCGGAACGTGGAGGGGTAGCTTTCCGCACTTACACTCACTTCGGTGGATCTACAGTGCGCTTCATGATTGCTAAGTTGAATGAAATCGGAATTCTTTTGTGTTCAACCTTTTAAGGAACGCCGTAATATCACACAACAGACTGTGTGCGGGAAAACAGAATCCGCGAACACTGGCGATGCCGACAGTTGACGAAAAAACGTGGCAAATATAATAAATTCGTAGGCACCGAACAATATTGTCATTGCCGGTGAAACTGCATTGCTTTATTTTAATGCGAGCTCAAACGGTCTAATGGTTTTAAAGGAGAATTGCCAGCCGGGAAATTGTACAGTGTGAGGGATGGGGCTCGTGGAAGCGAGATACTTTATCCCCTCGTCTTAGGAAACTTGGGCACTTTCCATGCCAGTACAAAGCATCTATAATAAAAATGCAAACAGTAAAGAAATCCAAAATATAATGCATTTGCACAGGGGAACCGGCATAATTTATCCTCGTCTTTGAATTGTGCGGGTTTTTTTTTCTTTCGTTGCGTGAGGTTATGTTTGTCAGTGATTTATCCAAATGCATTATTTGAACATTGTAAATGCACCTTGTTGGATACATTTCGGAAATAGTTTTCCCATGGCATTGGAAAGGTTTAAACTGTGAATCGAGGTGATAGCATGTATTAATGGGTCTTACAATACTTCGTGACGCGGCAAGTGTTTACATTTCTAAGTACGAGAGAACAGAGAAGTGCCATGGCGGGAAATCGTACAAGGATAGAGTCATAGGAAAGTTCGATTTTAAGGGCATCGGGTACTTTCTGTGTAAATACAAGGCATCTAAAATGCATACAGTATAGTAATCCAATTAATAAAGCACTTGCACATGGGAGCGAGCATAGATTTCTCCTCGTCTTTGAATTGTACTTTTCTTCTTTCTTTCGTTCGTTGCGTGAGGTTATGTTTACCAGTGAGATATCAGAGTGCATTATTTGAATACTGTAATGCACCTTCTTGGATACATTTCTGAAATAGTTCTTTCTTCATGGCATTTGAAAGGTATAAACTGTGAATCAAGGTTAACTGCATGCAGTAACGGGCCTTTCGTAACCCGGCAAGGGTTGGTACTTCTGAATTGCGAATTGGCGGTTAATTCGAAATCACGTAATTCGAAGTCCGATTTTTGAGTCCCAACGACTTCGAATTAACGAGGTTTTACTGTGGCATGTAATTTCGAACTTGAGCCCTGGTGTACCTTCGCACTGCAGTTTTAAGAGATGGACGGATGCATTGAAATGCACATCTGTGGCCTTGAGATGGGACAGGGAGGGAGGAATTATCAGCGGCCGTCAAGGGTGAGCATTTTGCTTCATGTGCGACCATTCATGTTGGCGCTAATTTCTGTGTGTATTATAGTTTCGCTATTGTTGTATGTTGTTTCATAGGTGAAACAGTTCTTTGCAACTTATTGTATTAATGTGTTGTGTAATTAGTGCCTGATCATGGCTTCAAGTCGTGACATTTTAGCTTGGTTTGATGAAATTCCTAGTGATCAACTCGAGGGCGAAAACAGTGACTCGGACTGTGAAAGTGAACACGGTGAACATAATACGGATATTGAATAGTCCGAGCCAGAAGAACGTGCTGATGGAACCGTACCTGCAGAACAATTTCTGGCTGGTGAACAACATATGTTGGAGGTAAATGAGAATTTTGTGTTTAGTGACAATGTATATATAGGGAAATGTAAAGTGACAAAGTGGGGCAGACATCCACAGAGAAGAAATCCATGCTCACGTACTTGTGCTGAAAATATAGTGACTCATCCTCCTTGTGTAAAGGTCATTGCGAAAGACCCACACGCTATTTTAGAAAGTTAGGAATTGTTCTTTCCAGATACAGTAATAACCATTTGAGATTTATTACTATTTGTAATTTTATTTCTAATTTTGAGTGGTCTTTATAACTATTTTGAGATTTAGTCTTATGTTCATTTAATGTGTTGATGCATTTACGCTTGAAATCGGTTGGTATTTATTATGTAAACACGTCATATATCGTGAGCATTTTGCTCAACGCACGACCACTAACGTTACTTCCATCCTAGCGACCACTGGCGGATGAAAGGTAATAATCTACTTACCAACTCAATTTGTCGATTACTGGACTTTCGAAAGCTTGCTGAAGATTTCGCGGATGTTCGAGATTGTAAGTCTCGCCGGATTTCCTTCGTTCTGAAGAAAAATCGGCACTTCAGAAAATGATAAATAAGTCTGGGGATTATATCCATAACATGTTGAAGACAACAGCCTGCTCCTGAGGGATCAACTGAATTTCTTTTCTATTGAATCGATACAATCAGTCAGTCAATCAAAAAATATTTCACCCACATCAATTTTGAGTTCAGTTTCCCATTAATTAATTCCTTGGCCTGGGAAAGAATGTCACATGCACTTTTTGAAGGTCTGTTATAAACACTTCATTGTTCGGTGAGAACTGAAAATTTATTTTGATTATTCTCAAGTATGCACTCTCATCTTCAATTTCTTTCTTCTTTTCATGATGGTGTCTACGTTATTTTTCCTGTTGGAAGTTTCACAGGACTTAATCTCACTTGAAAAGTATTTCAGCAAATTTGGGAAAATATGAGGCACTGCTCCTGGATGTAATTTCCTTCTCACACCAGAGATATCCACTTTTTCACCATTCACTATAAAATTATCTGATTATACTATCAAAACATCAGTGAAATGAACGTGACAAATTCTGCTATAATGCGTGGAATAGCTCTGGCCCATTTTTCAAATTGTTTTCTCTCCTTTGGTGGTGAAAAAAATTGCATATCATCAACTATACCATAGCCTGACTTACAGCCAGGCACAAAACAGTACGACATGCTGAACTATCAATCATACATACTTGAAGTACACAACACACAATGAACTGAGTTTAGGAACTGAAAAAGAAAATTCAACTTACTGACTGAAATGTCTCGCACAGTAACGTCTCCCACACTTTTCTATACCCGGCTTGTTGAAACTACTGGAGCATATGTTGGATGTAATCGCTTGCAGTGCCTGCAGTGGCGGAACCAAAAACTACCATGCTATAATGGCTGAGTCGTCACACATCATCATCATCATAATCATCATCATTATTATTGTTCCGGGGTTACCCATGAAGCAGAAAGAGGTTAAAGAAGATGCCGAGGTGAATGGGTCTATCTACAATATCAAAATTAATTTAAAACTTAAACTGAAAGTTATATTTTCAGAACTTCAAACTTAACAATTTTTTATAATAATGAAACATCAAGTACAATGGCAATCTTAAAACAAGTCAAGGAAAATACGAGATTAGTGAACTTGACAGATTCTGGGCTTCGAGCCCCTCGTTTTACAATTCCTGAGCTCCCAGCTCAAATTTACAATTCAAAATGAGAATTAATTTAGTCAAGGACAGAAATCCCCTAAATCAAGAGCACTTGCTCCCTCTATTACAATGTTAAGCCTTCCAGAGGCACCCTTCACAATTACAAAACTTGAAAAAAGCTAACAGGCTCTCCGTTTCTTCCAGGCTATTCGAGGCAACATAAAAAATCTTACACTCTCTGGCCTTCCATGGCCCAACTTACAAATTGAAACAGGGGTATCTCGTACCCAACCTATAGGGCCTTAGCAGGAAAGAACAGGTTAAGTAAATGGCCCGAAACACAAACTGAATGGAGGCATACCCTGCACTCCAGACAATGAAATATAAAACCCTGCAGGGCTCTCAGCCGATGAAAACAGGGGCTATACCCAAACTACTGAGGTGGCTCACATGGAAATTACTTTAAAACATTACAGAAGGAAGAACATTTACAAAACGTAGTCACCTCAAACCACGATGAAGGGGAGCTCAAGAGGGTAACTCACTCTCTATCCCCGATTTAAGTTAAAGCTTTATGAAATTTTTACATTAACCAAAAGCGGATTTACATTTTAGAATTTTTTTTTTACATAACTAAAGATTCGGACCTTTCCCTCAGATTAAACTGCAGAGTTAGCAAGAGAGAATGATTTTATGTGGCCATTACCTTGTAGATGTTCAGGCTGCCGATGAAGGAGGCCGCCCGCCTCCTGCTTAAACACACACACTCAGTAAGACGATGATCAATTGGCCAAGAAACGTGAAAAGCCGCAGTTTATAAACCCTCAGGGAAGGTTCGAGATCATTCAAGATAAATCGGGACACACCCTCTTAAATTTTATTGGTTAAGTTCAAAAGTAACACTCAAAATTGAACAAGAAGCCTGTGATAGGTTGAAAATTAATTACAGAAATTTTTCATTGGCCAGATTCAAAACTGTCGGAAAGAAAAAGGAAATATTGCCAACCCAAAAATAAATGAACATCGATCAGTCACTAAAACCTAGAAATACAAAACTTCTTTAAATTGTAAGTTCTTTCACTTTGCACCAGAGGGCATGATCTTAATTTTTTTTTGTATCATCTGTAGAAAAATGTCCAAACTTCTTGATGTATAACAAAACAAAACAAGGAGAAATTCAGTCAGTTTAGGAAACTGCACCATAACAAAATTTCAGTGGAGACATCTTCCGATTAAACTTCCAACTTGTTGTGTTATCAGTTTCACTATGTGACCAATAGAGGAGTTCATTTAGGTGTTAATTTGAATGCGTGGCATTGAAGTGTACCTCCCGGTACATTTATTGTTGTTGGAATATTATTATTATTATTATTATTATTGTTGTTGTTACAGAGTTTCCGTGGTTCAGAGAGGGGTGAAAGAAGGTGTGGGCTTGAATGGGTCTATCTACGATATCAAAAATAAAATTAAAATTTTAAAATAAAGGTTATATCTCTTTTTAAATCACAAACTTAACAAGCTCTTCACTTAGTGAAATAACAAAGTTACAGGTACAAACAGCGGTTTGGAAATTACAAGTGCTGAGCTCCAGCTCCAAATTTACAAGTTTTACAACATCGCAAATATTGCGTTTAGACGAGGAGAGAAAGCTCCTAATTCAAGAGCACTTTGCTCCAACCGATACAAATTTTACAGGCTTCCGAAGGCACACCTCAGTATTACAGCAAACTTAGAAAAGAGCTTACCTGCTTTCCAACGTTAACCAACGAGACTGCGTTCCCTATTTCTCACAGCCTACTCAAGGCGACATTACACCAAAAATCTTACAAATTTCTGGCCTCTCCAGGCCCAACTTACACTTTTACAATTTTTACAGAGGGGTATCAATTATCCAATCTACTGGGCCTTTGTGGAAAGAAAAATAGGTTAAATTACTGGCCCGGGCACAAAATGAACGGAGGCGTACATTTGCGCTCCTAGAAAATTAAATATAAAACCCTAATTGGGCTCACGGCCCGATGATGTAGAGCCTAATCCCAAGCTGCTGAGGTGACTAGAATGAAAGTTAAATTTCTTACAGAAAAGAGAAACTGTTACAAAATCGTAGTCGCCTTGAACTAAGTTGAAGGGGAACTCGAGAGGGTAATGCACTCTCTATCCTCGATTTACAGTTTAAGACTTTTTGAAATTTTACATTAGCCAAAGGAAAATTTATATTTTAGAAAAAGGTGGTTATATAGTCAGAAATTTGAACCTCCCCCTCGAGTAAGTCTGCGGAGGTAGCTACAGAGATTTTATTGGGTTAACCAAAAACCTACAAGAAGCCAGTGATTGGCTGAAAAATAATTACAGAAAATAGTGATTGGCCAGATTCAAAAACGGGCAGAATGAAAAAGAAGTGTTGCAAACCTTGAAATAACAAAATAAATGTAAGTTAATTTAGTTGAGAAAATATAATAAATCATTAATTCTTTTACCTTGCACCAGAGTGCATTACCTCAGTTTTTAGTAATGACATCTATGGAGAAAAGTTTAACTTCTTGATAAAAACCGAAACAAAACAAATAAGTCCAGTCAGTTTAGGCAACTTCCAAATAACACAATACTCCATCATTCACTGGTGACACCTTCTGGTCAATGTCCCAACTTCATGCAGTAGCTGTTTCACGTTTTGTTAGAGAGATGGCGTTCCTTAAGGCGCTTCTTTTAAATGTGCAGAGTTGAGGCGTACCACCCGGTACAATTATTATTATTATTATTATTATTATTATTATTATTATTATTATTATTATTATTATTGTTGTTGTTGTTACGGACTTATCTGTGGTAGTTAGAGGTGAAAGAAGGTGTGGGCGGGATAGGTCTCAACTACAAAATTAAAGTTAATTTAAAACTTTAACAAAGGTTATATTTTCAAAACTTAACAATGATGACATAGAATTTGTAAACTTAACAAGCCAACCACAAGCCAAAATTAGATACAAAGAAATCACAAGATTTAGGGGGTTATTACAAGATCTGGGCTTCGAGCCCCAAAAATAATTTCTGAGCTCTCAGCTCACAATAACAAGATACCAAAGGGCAGAACACCCTTAATTACATGGAGCATTAGCTCCCAATTTTACATCTCAAGCCTCTCTAAGGCACTTTTACCACAACACTATAAAGAGCTGTCCCGCTCTCGATTTTACAAGCCTATCAAAGGCTACAACAAACTTCATTTCTATCTGCCCTTAAGGCACACAAGGAAACAGGGGTAATTAATACCCAACCTACGGGGCCTTGGCATGAAGAAAACAAACAGGTTAAGAAAAATGGCCCAAAATATACAAAATGAATGGAGGCGATAACTTGCACTCCTACACCAAGTTTTTGTCTAAAAACCTATGTGGCGCTAGGCCGATGATACTGGGGCTAATCCCAATCTATGGAGGTGACTAGTCGGCAAATAAGTTTAAGACTTTAAGAAGGAAGAGAAGTGACATCTTCGGAGAAAACATTGAGTAAATACAGTTTGTTAAAGTTCAGGCTTTCTCCTGTAGAGAAGTTTTAACTGGCGCAATATTTGAATTAGCGGCGTGGAGGTGTACCACCTGGTACAATTATTATTATTATTATTATTATTATTATTATTATTATTATTATTATTATTATTATTATTATTATTACGGGGTTACCCGTGGAGCAGAAAGAGGTTAAAGAAGGTGCCGGGATGAATGGGTCTATCTACAATATCAAAATTAATTTAGAACTTAAACTGAAGGTTATATTTTCATAACTTCACATTTAACAATTTTTCATAATAATGAAACATCAGGTACAATGACAATCTTAAAACAAGTCAAGGAAAATACAATATTATTGAACTTTACAGATCCTGGGCTTCAAGCCCCTCGCTTTACAATTCCTGAGCTCCTAGCTCAAATTTACAAAAGAGCACCAATTTATTCAAGGGCAGAAATCTTCTAAATCAAGAGCACTTGCTCCCCAAAATACAATATCTAGCCTTCCAGAGGCACTCTTTACAATTACAAAACTTGAAAAAGAGCTAACAGGCTCTCAGTTTTCCAAGCCTACTCAAGGCAACATGAACTTACAATTACTGGCCTCTCAAGGCACAACTTACAACAACCTGCGGGGCCTTCATTGAAGAGAACAGGTTAAATAACTGACCCGACCACAAAAGGAATGGAGGCGTACACTGCGCTCCAAGATAATGAAAACTGGAAAACCCAAAGGGCTCTAGGCCGATGAAGCAGGGGCTATTCCCAAACTACTGATGTGACTCGTATAGAGGTTAAATTATTGCATTACGGAAAGGAAGAAAAACAGTTACAAAACATCACCTCAAACCAAGATGAAGGGGAGCTCGAGAGGGTAGCTCACTCTCTATCACTGCTTTACAATTACAGATTTATGAAATCTTTACATTAGCCAACAGAAGAGTTACATTTTAGAAAAGCAGGTTACATAGTTAAGATTCGGACCTTCCCCTAAGGTAAAGTTACAGAGACAGCAAGAAAGATATAAATTATATGGCCAATACCTTATGGATGTTCTACCTGCCAACGAAAGAGGCCGTCCGCCTCCTGCTTAAACACACACACTCTGAAAGACGACGATCAATTGGCCAAGAAACGGGAAAAGCCACAGTTTATGAACCCTCAGGAAAGGTTCGAGATCATTCACGACTAATCAAGACACACCCTCTTAATTTTATTAGTTGAGTTCAAAAGTAACACACAAAATCGAACAAGAAGCCCATGATAGGTTGAAAATTAATTGCAGAAATTTTTCATTGGCCAGATTCAAAACTGGCAGAAAGAAAAAGGAAATATTGCCAACCCAAAAATAAATGAACATCAATCAGTTACATAAACCTAGAAATACAACTTTAAATTATAAGTTCTTTCACTTTGCACCAGATTGCATGATCATAATTTTTAGTGGCGTCATCTGTAGAAAAATGTCCAAACTTCTTGATGTATATCAAAACAAAACCAGGAGAAATTCAGTCAGTCTAGGAAACTTCACAACAAAACAGTTACTTAATTTTTCAGTGGCGACATCTTCTGATTAAAATCGAAACAGACTTTCAACGCATTAGGTCGTGTTACGTACATGTAGTACGTGTTGAAGAGATGTTAAGTACAGAACAAAAATGGCCAGCCGGACACCAGTGGGATCCGAACCCACAACCTCCCGATTTCGCGTCGATTGCTCTACCAATTGAGCTATGGTGGCCTAGGCCATCTTTGTTCCATTTGAAAGGATCTGAGCTACTGCTGCTAGCACACTGTAGGGTGCGTTTAAGTCGCCCGTTGTGGGACATGTCAATGAATATTGAATTTTCACGACCGCATTGTAATCGAAACACGTGGAGTGGAGAAACATCGTTCTGCTTCTGCAGTACACATTGGAATTGTTAACAGCACTTTCAACAGTTTATCACTTTCACTAAATGTAGCAAACAAATTATTGTCTGTAATGAAGTCATTAGTCATGAAGCACTAGACATATTTTGGAACTCCTCTCTAGTGTAGATTAGACAGTTCTGTGCGAATTTTGCTCTCATTAATGAATGGATAGAATTTTACTACAGCTTTCAGAGACTCTTCTGGGAACGTACTGTTATATTTAGAACACTTTTCAGAATGATACAGAGTTGCATTGACAAGGTGCCCTGTGAAGCTAAACCTCTCATTGACTTCCTTCCAGTTCCTTGGGCACTGGGGGAACTGTGAAAAATTGGGTGACAATTAACTTCATGAAAGTGGATATAATTAACCTTATGACTCTGATAGGAAAGGTTGAATAATTGATAAATTTTTTGGAGAAAGAGAGTAGAGAAGTGATGAGGTTGAGTGAAGTTAAATGGAATGAGGAAAGGAAAGAAGAGAATGAGGAAAGGATATACACAATACTGGAGTTGTCGCAGAGGTATGAAAAATTGGAGTGGGCCTGATAATTTCAAAACTGCTCAGAGTATGTCAATATGGTAGAATATATCAGTGACAGGATAACAAAAATTAGACTGAGAATGAGGAATAAAGTAAAGGACATCATACAAGTGTACGCACCACAGACTGGGAACAAAGAGGATATTGAGGAATTCTTGGAGAAACTAGAAAACAGCATAACTAATGTGGAAGTGAATATCATGGGAGACTTAACGTAAATGCACAGGTGGGGAACGAAAGACAAGGAAAGGAAGAAGTAATCAGACCATATGGATATGGGAAAAGGAATGAAGGAGGAGAGAATCTGGTTGAGTTTTGTGAGAGGAATGGAATGACTGTGGACAACACATTGGTTCGGAAGAAAAACAGCTGGAAAATTACAAGATATGGCTGAAGTGACAGAAGAATAAAATCAGTAATTGATTGCTCTCTTGTGAAAATTCTTCCTCATTGGTGGTATCAGCTGATAAAAAAAGAGGAAAGTCATAGAACACAGTAAGGAAATTGTTCGCAATTTGTAATAGTAGCTGAATATTGCCATTTTTATATCTAAATTGAAATCACCATTTTTGTACTTTATTTAGTCTTGTATTGGTGCTGGATGTATTGCACACTACTGGGCGGCTATAACAATTGATTTGATTTGTGGGCCAGCATACTGAAGAAGTTACCTCCCAATAAATCAGGGACCCTCTGTGGGTTGGGGACGCAGACAAAGAATACACCCACGGTATATCCTGCCTGTCATAAGAGGCAACTAAAAGGGGCGACCAAGGGATGTTCAAATTAGAACCATGATACTACTTGTAATTGGTACAATCATGCAGGGAACACCATGGGTCGCTTTTACTTGTGTGTAGTACCACTATGTTAGGTACAAAATAGGTTTGTGATTAGTAGCGACAGTGTGTGGCTCAGGATGTATTTTACAGTACCTGTGATTCGTACTCCTATATGAGCAACACCATGGGATGAGCGACACCATGGTTCTGCCTTGATTATGCTTAGTATCCACTATATGAGGAACACCACGGGATAGTGGTTAAAACTGTTGAAAGATGGAAACATGAATGGTCTCGATCACACCCTCACAGCATTGTCAACATCAAGAATCCAACTACAAAGTTACCTGGATTCAACCTTCCTCACTCCACCTGGACCAAACTTAACAGGATACACTACGAAGTCTGAAGTGCTTCTGTTCTGCATCAGTGGGGCTGGAAACACTCTCCAGTTTGTGACTGTGGTGCTGAAGTGCAAACACTCGTGCACATTCTGAAGGACTGCCTTCTGCGAGCTTTTGCTGGTTCCATCGAGGACATACATCATATGACCCATGAGGCACTCTCTTGGTTGGAAGAGCTGGACATTTGTCTATAAGAGACTGAAAGCCCTCAACTTGAACCTTATTAATGAGGACTTTTTGTATGTATTTTTTTTAAAGGTGTATACAGAGTCAGTTGTATATCTTTTTTGTGTATGTCAAGAACTTGTATATAGCATCATACACTAAATAAATAAATAACAGTAGATTATGTAGTTCTGATTTTGGGGTTTGATAAACTGATTCTAGGAGAAGCTTTGTACATTGCTTGTGAATTTCATGCTCGCAGCCTCAGCTGCTTCAGATGCTTCAGATGAACAGAACACAGTTCTGGTTTCATACCAATGAGCACCCGATATCCAGGTCCTTCCGTTCCATAATACAATATACGTGTCCCGGGAACACTTCTCCATTGTGAACTGTTAAAAGGAAATCTGGACTGGTGTGAATGAAATAAAATAATATTTATTACAATAAAATTACTTTCCTATTTTATATCAAGTAATGCAGTTAGGGGTATAAACATTGTCCTTCTTTTAGTTAAATTATAGCTGTGGTACTCATTGTTGACGGGGCAATCTTATGGCGTGTGCAAAGTTATCTAGCTCTCCAACTACTTTCCATCAATATTCAGGCAGGCAGTTTTACGTGGAAGGCAGCAGTAATCCCATCTATTGTGGATGAGTGGCAGGAGAAGAAACAAATTGCACTACACCCCAACAATAAATGGTCAGTATAATTTTACTGTTGAACATTTTTGTGAGCTTTCGATATTGGAGGTTTTCAAATTTAGTTTTCTTCTGATTTTGTGATATTAGGGCTTCTAATGTAAAGTGAGTCCGTCCTTGATGACCCCCCCCCCCCTCTTGTCTTATTCTTCAAGCGATCGTTCCTTTACGATTTGTTCTCATTTTTTATCATCTTCACAATTTTCCATGTCGATATGGACCAATGACCATGTGGTTCTACATCTTAAAACAATCATGACAAAACCCATCGCTAGGTAACGTTATTGTTGAACAATGTTTGCAAGTTAGAGATGCTCGTTGCTGACATCGACTAAGCAAGAAAAGTGTAAATTCATGAATTCTGTTATAGTATGGTAAAACTGTATAAGATGTAGTGTTGGTTACTTGTGCTGGACGTACAAGCTGCTGCGACTTCTCGTGAGACACAGATAGTATTTAAATATTAAATTTTAGGCACTTTCCCCTAAACTACCATTTCATCCAGCGCAAATAAAATTACTTACAGCCTAGACTGTAGTACCTTATTCCTAGACTGTACATTCCGAGTTTTATGAAATTCTATTCACCCATTTCTTGTGGTTCGGCGCTGACATGGACTTGGCAACAAAAATATAAATTCATGAATGTGTCTATTATAGCCAGTACGGTAAAAATGTATAAAACGTGAATGATCGGAAATTTAATTCTGTATAACTTCAGTTATTTATCGATAGGACCACTAATAACATAAATGTTTGGGAATTCGATTTTATGCTTTCCTTTAAACTACCATTTTAGTCAGCATGAATAACATTATTTAAAGCCTAAATTGTAGTGCCTTATTCTCCAACTTTACATACTGATTTTCATTAAATTCTCTTAGGCCATTTTCTCATGATGCACGTACATGCATATAGACAGACACACTCACCCAGGCACACAGAGATGATGGAAAATACTGTGGACACGGCTGATACAGAAATAGCATTCTTTTTTATTATGAGCAATGTTCAGACAAAACTTTTATTTTATGTAGTGAATATATACAGTGGCGGTCAAAATAATAGAGCCACCTCTATTGACGGGATTAAGAACTAGGATATCTATTAGTTCGCAAAATCTCCACGAGTGCTGTGTTGTCAGTCCCTTTTAGACAATATCAGGGAAGACGTCGCTGCTGTCTGTAGTCGTGCGAAAGGAAGCATTTGAGCTAGAAGTTCGAAAAGAGGCATAAAGGTAAGAGTCTTATGGGTCAAAATAATAGAGCCGTTTTACAGAAGTCCCGTTCAAATTGATTTTTTGCAGTTGTTTTGGGGGCTAGTAATATTATTTGTCAACAAACCTCCACTCAATATTATTTTGTATGTAAACTGACGTTTGGTTTTGTTTACATTCTTCTAGATGGGCAGAGCAGAGCATGCAAGTGATGGTGGGCGTATAGTAATGTTCCGGATGTTCAAAAGTGGGATATCCATGAATCAAATAGCCAAAGATTTACACGTTTCGCGAAAACGAGTCAGAACGCCATTAGACTGGCAAAACAAACAAAGCCGCAGGTGGGGAACAGGGGGCGACCTCGTGTAACTACTCCTCGCGTAGACAGACTCATCACTAGGGAAGTAAAGAAACCCATTTTTGTCACCACCACGACTGAAAGCCATTTTGTTTAGCGACAAAAATAATGTTCAACCATCAACTTCAACGATTCAAAGACGACTGAGATCCGCAAAATTGAATGGGTGCATTGCGAGACAGGAGCCACATGTTTCAAAAGCTAATGTTCGGAAAAGGTTGGCCTTCGCCCGGAGAAATGAACACAAACCCAATGTTTGATAGAGGAACATCCTTTGGTCCGATGAATCCAAGTATAATAGGTTTTCCTCAGACGGAAAAGTCTATGTGCGCCGCCCACCAAACCAGGAATTTAATCCCAAGTACACTTTAAAAACTGAAATACGGTGGCGGAAGTGTTACGGTATGGGGATGTTTTTCATGGTATGGCCTTGGTCCAATACACCGTATCAACGGCATAATGAACGCAGAACTGTACAACGACATCTTAGCAAATGTGATGCTGCCTTATGCTGAAGAGGAAATGCCGCTGAAATGGAAATTTCAGCACGATAACGATCCAAAGCATACTGCAAGGATCATAAGGCAGTTTTTTCAATATCACCATATCGAAGTATTAGAGTGGCCACCTCAATCCCCTGACGCATCATCCATCGAGAACTTATGGGAGATCGTAGACAAGAGAATTGACCGCTCAAAAGCTACGTCTTTAGATAAACTTTGGGAAGAAATCCAGAGAGCCTTGTATGCGATCAGCAGCGACGAATGCAGGCGTTTAGTCGACTCTATGGGTAAGAGGTGCAGGGAAATCCTCAAAAATAAGGGTTACACCACGAAGTACTAATGCACTCCTATGCAAAAACGACTGTTCCTGTAAATTTCATAAGACTTAGATCAAGTACAAAATATTTGTGTCAAGTGGCTCTATTTTTTTGACCATGTGGTCTGGTATTATTTTGAATATTATTGATTAGTTTCAGTTGTGTTATCTATATATATGACTGTGGTACAATGTGACTCTGTTGTAATGGTTCCTGTACAACGGAAAATTTTGTTTCCATCATAGTACAAACATGTCTAGTAATAAATTTGCACTTTATTCTAAACCTTTGCCAGGTGGCTCTATTATTTTGACCACCACTGTATATAGATGGTAGTTTACTTACTTTTTTAAATATTCCCAAACTTTAGGGTAGTCCATCTTGTGTCCTGGAATGTTGACCTTCAAACACATTTGAACTGTGTTGCTCATGAACTTGTGCTTTTTAGATTTTGCCTTTTTGATATGTTCAGTGAGAATTGCCTGGATCTTGAGAGTCAGAGTTTGCTCAGTTTCCTTCCCCAACTGTTTCTTTTTCTTAATGCGGGATACAGGTTTAAAATGCTTTTCTAAGATATTTTATTCTTTTTTTTGTTCCAGTCAGTTCAAATATTACACATGCTGGTAAAACCAGGAAAGAACAAGGAGTAATTCCCAGTTTTACGGGAATGAAAGATAAAGGATCAGCAGTCAACAACATCATTTATTATAATCTTTCAGAAAAAAACAACAATAAATTATTTGAATAACTTGACCCATGATTAAATACGAAATTCAAGTGACATACACCTAGCCTTGAGCCGAACTGACCACCGGCCGTGCACATGATAGTGATTATAAATTGAAAGTGAGAAAATTCAGAATTATCTGAATATTGCATTAAATGTGAAAGGCTGGCACAAGCCTAACCAGTATTGAAACTTTACATAGTAGTAAATGAATATTCAAAAACATCAAATGACGAAGCTAAATAGAAAAAACATGGGTTGCTTTAACAATAGATTGAAAAAGACACGAAATTTAATAACGAACTTGAGGCAGACTTGCAACATTAAATTCTCCACCGGGGAGATAACATTAACAATAATGAAAACATTGAGCTGTCAGATTAATAGTCCAACACTGCAGTGTAAAATTCAAATCCTTTTAGGCAAACCAGCTCAGTAGGAAATGTCATCTTCTAGATCAGACATGCCGACAAACGTAGATTAAATGTGTCCATAAGAGTAAAGCAGAATGCTAACTCCAGGCTGACATTAGTGTATTTTAATAAAATAGAATTGCCGAACAGGCCAGCTGGTGCGAAGTAGAAGGTACTCGGCTTGACATAGTTTTGTTTATACAGGAGGGCAAGCCCGTGTCAACGGCCCCAAGCAGGGCGAAGTGATTACATGTTATGAGAAATGCCGCTTCCAAACACGCGGCGAGGCTTGCAGGCTGGGAGTGTAGTCCCCATGGACGTTGCTGCGAATTGACAGTTCTAGCAGGCTGCCCGAAGCAAAGTGAGGAGCCAAGTCCTCACGCCGAGTCCTCAAGTCGAGCCTTGGAATGGAGTCCAGGTTCGGAGTCCACTGCAGAGTGTAGAGCAGAGTGGAGTGGAGCATGTTGAGTAGCAGTCCTTAAGAAGCACTGCAGAATATTCCAGATTCAACAAGAAGTAGTGCTGCAAGACTAACAGTAGTAATTTCTAAAAAGTACGTGAGGAACCTTATCATAAAATACAAAATAATGAAAAAAGATAAGTCCAAAAAGAATATTCATAATTTCCACACAATTAATAATATAATAAAGGCAAGGGCAAAAGCAGAAATAACCAATGAAAAAATAGAAAGACGCGGAAGAACACATTCTCGGTACCAGAAGGAGACAAGTTACCGGTGACGCAAGCAGTCATGTGAAGGTAATGTGACCAATCAACAGGCGACGTAAAAATGACGTAGGTTAGCGAAGCGAAAGGAAGAAATAAGCAAACAGTGTTCGTATGACCTGTAACATGAGTGCACCCCAAGGGGAACTTGTTATAAATCAACGAAAAATAACTAAATGTAACATGATTAAAGGTAAGCGCAACATCATACTTAAATTCAAACAAGAAGAAAAGTACCGAAAATAGTGAGAATTGCCAATAAATCATACGTTCATGGGCGCATGAACCACATGCCATTCATCAAAATATTACTATCACTTGCATACAATTTATATTCTTCATATGCATTTGGATGCATATGCACAGTTTGAGGACGACCTATTTTGTTTTCAACAACAACAGACAAATATTGTAATTTAAAAATCAACAATCAAAATTTTACAAATTTCAAATTGCTTATGCCTTCATATTGGTGCCTCTCTTCACCCTTCCTAGGGAATGACTTCCATTTTTGATGAAATCAGAGTTATACTCTCACGTTCTTGTGCTCTGTAGTGAACAAAAGTTAAGATCAGTATTGCTCCCATGCTGATTTCGTGGTAGTTTCCAGTCATGTTGTATATAAAAAACGAAGTATGAATTTTTCAAATTTAAGGAAGTTATACATTCTTCACAATTGCTTGTATTTCACTGAAAAGAGAATTTATCTCCATAATATCCACTTATAGCATCAATTCAGAATAATGGTATTGGCCTTAAAGGGTTGCAATGTGAAAACATTTTTTTTCCGTTTTCATCATGTTCATCGCGGTTGTGATATTTTCATGTCTTCCTGATAAGAAAATATTCATTCTTGAAGTATGGCGGCAGAAAAACTAAAATAATGGGTAAGTCCCATAATGCTTTTGTGTTGATATTCAAATTTACTGTCTCATTTTGTTTTATTTCCCCCCAAAAATACATGTAAATTTCAAATTATTAGCTTGCTCTCTGGGAAGCATTTTGGGATATTAATTTTAAAAGTATGTTTCATCCCAGCTGCAAAGAACATAGGTATCTATGAATCATTTAGATTTTATTTTATTCAACGTCTCTTGGAAGTTAGGATTCTTTATTTTCAATTGCTTTTACGTCGCACCGACACAGATAGGTCTTAAGGCGATGATGGGATCGGAAAAGACTAGGAATGGGAAGCAAACGGCCGTGGTCCTAATTAAGGTACAACCCCAGCATTTGCCTGGTGTGAAACTGGGAAACCACTATATTCCGGATGTATACGTTAGAATATAGGAATTGCATAAAGGAGAGTAACTTGTTGAGCTAATAAAGAATGTTCTTCTGTTTCACAGGCGCACACACCATAAATTCCCGCCAATGTCATCCTACCAACGCATGCTGGTTCATCGTGTAGCTGCGTACTTGGGCATGGATCACAATGTGGACACGTCTGGTTCTCAGGTTATAGTGAATCGCACTAAGGCAACTCGTGTGCCTGAATTACGCTTTCGTGAACTTATCAGGGATGAACTGTTATTTCCAGAAGAACCTCGCCGCTCCATCCTCAAACGGGATTCATCATCATTTGAAGAAAATTTCAAGGTGAGTACTACATTTACAGTGTATTTTAATATCTTGGAAATTATTGAGCATTTCCTCTCCCCTCCACCCCGAAAAATCTCCTGAAAAGAGTAGTGTGTGTATTGTTAAAATAGTCTGAAGATGTATCAAGGCTCCTTCCCTTTTTCTCCTTTTCTTGTCGACCATCTTCTGATTTACTAAGAAAGTTGAATACCTGGCATACAAAAGGAAGTCGCCTATAAATTGGCTGATAATAAATAAACAAATAAATAAATAAATTAATTAATAGTGGGCAACCTTCAGTAATGGAAATGGCACTACAAGAAAAATAGTAAAACGGCCTGAGTAATTCACCTTCAAGTTCTAAAACTTCAAAAGCTTGGCCAGTGCTTCATGCCAACAGCTATTCTAAACATTCCTTTTGCTTGGAATGTTAGAGGTGGTGGTGGTAATTATTGTTTTAAGAGGAAGTACAACCGGGCAATCATCCTCTATTAACACTAAACAGTGGGGAAAAAATGGAAGTCCGGCTCCTTGGCTGAATGGTCAACGTACATGCTTTTGGTCCAGAGGATCCTGGGTTCGATTCCCAGCTAGGCCGGAGATTTTAACTGTGTATGGTTAAATCCCATGGTTTGGGGACTGGGTGTTTGTATTTCTCCCAACACATTCCTCTTCATATTCTCACAACATATCACACTACTCACCACCACATACCCCCCCTGTGGGTGGGGGCGGTAGAATAACACCCATGGTGGGGATAAGAGGCGACTAAAAGAGGCCCCAGGGGCTCTGAACTTTGGAGCGTGGGTTGGCGACCACGGGGCCCTCAGCTGAGTCCTAGCATTGATTCCTCTTACTTGTGCTAGGCTCCTCAATTTCATCTATCCTATCCGGCCTCTCTTGGTCAACTCTTGTTCTTTTCCGACCCCGAAGCTATTGGGTTTGCGAGGGCTAGGGAGTCTTTCATTTTCACGCTCTTTGTGGCCCTTGTCTTCCTTTGGCCAATATCTTCTTTCTTCGAAGTGTCGGACCCCTTCCATTTTTCGCTCTGATTAGTGTTATATAGAGGATGGTTGCCTAGTTGTACTTCCTCTTAAAATAATAATCACCACCACCACCACTACCACCACATAAACACGCAGTAGTGAATGCATCGCTCTACGGAGAGTATGCTTCAGGAAGGGCATTCAGTCGTAAAACTGGACCACATTCACATGTGCGACACAGTTTGCACCCACAACCTCACCAGTGTAGAAAATGCAGAAGAAGAAGAAGAAGAAGAAGAAGAAGAGATCTAGCATTTCGAAAGAAAGATGAGGACTGTGAAGGGCGTGAAAATCAGACACCTTAGGCCTTGAATGCTCTAATACCGCTGTTACACCCAGAGTGACTTCGACTATCTTGAAATCATAGGTTATAAACTTCATGGTTCTGATCCGTATTGAATTGCAAGTACAATGTAATTATTAAATTAATGTAGTAATGGTCCACCTTTCAATACTATAATATGTAATATTCTAAATTACATTAATTAGGGACTAGTTTCGGCCTGGGCTGGCCATCTTCAGCCTTAATGTAAAACACCTAATAACTAAACAAATGTACATGCACACAATTGACATAAAAACAAATGAAAACATATATATACAAAGTGACATTAAAAACTGGGATGGAATATGAATAATTTTGAAAATGAACTAGGTTCTAACATCTTGAGTATGTTCATCATTGAGAATAATTTCAAGTATTAAGTACTAATTTATATACACAGAACTGTTAGTTCTAATGCTGCTGATCATTTCAATAGGAACTGGTAAATGTTGATCCTGTGTTTGTCATCAAATCTGTACGTGTGGTGTTAGCTATATGTAATCCATTGGACACTGCTGTAAATAACCACTAGCTGACAGGGAACTGTTAGATGTTGTTTCATCTTCAATCAAAATAATAAATGAGATGCTCTCATGGTGCTTGTTAAATCTTGCTGAAATGTTGTTGGACATTGTCAGGACAGCACATGAAGATGTGGTTAACACAGATAATTGTGTCTGGTATAAAATTTTTGCGATTCATTGCGGTGCCCATGAAGTTAACCTGATAAATTAGATAAAATTAAATTAATGAATTGAATGAGAGAATGTGTTAGATGGCATAGGTTATATGACACTTACCTCTCAATACAGCATGGGGTGTGTGGTCCATTGTTGAGTGTGCTTCAGACTAACTGTTGTGAAATTCAAATGAAAAGGAAGGAGAGGGGAGGGGAAGGTCAGGTGGAGAGGGGGTTGGGGGAGGGGGGGTTAAGGTGGGGCTGAAGGATGTGGGAACCTCAACAACTGGGTTTTCTGCTAGTAGTGGAAATCGTAATATGAAATATGATATTTCTCACAGTATGGAAGCAACACAATAATTAATGCAGCAAGTTACTTGGTAGAAGTGAACTGTTATGCCAAACTTTATTCAGATACTAGCTGATGTACCCGTGCTTCGCTACGGGATTCTCAAAAAGACTGACTTGGTGGTTTTCCTAACTGAATTCAACATAGGTCATTACAAAAACGTCAGTAGGAATGTAGCGATTGAAAGCAATGTTATCATATCAAATACTCGATCAAATGAAAAACCGCACACTTTCTCACTTTCAACGAACAGTACTACGCTGCCGATCTAACAGTCCAAAGTTCCAGAGCTGGAACAACCAGGTCGCAGACTGCCATGAACACTCCTCTGTCATTATTCCGTTAAATATGCACACTACTCATTCCAATCAGTGCCTCAGAGTAGGGATTGAATAGCTCGAATGCTATGACTGTTTTTTTTTTTTTTTTGTCACACTGACACAGATATGTCTTGTGGCGACGATGGGTTAGGAAAGGCCTAATATGTGGAAGGAAGCGGCCGTGGCCTTAATTAAGGTACAGTCCCGGCATTTGCCTGGTGTGAAAATGGAAACCACGGAAAACGATTTTCAGGGCTGCCGACAGTGGGGCTCGAACCCACTATCTCCCGATTACTGGATACTGGTGAATGCTATGATGAACCAGTGTGTTACGTACCTGCAGTATCAGAAAATGTATGAACCAGAGGAATGGCATGCTAAAGAAGAAAGTTTCCCAACTCCCCAGCTATTTCCCGCCAGTGTTCAGTCAGGCTGTTATACTCGGTACGCAGTAGTAATCCCATCTATCGGAGTTGAGCGGCACCATAAGAAACGAAGAACATCGCAACAATGGTCAATGTAAAGTAATTGTTGATCAGTGTTAAGCGCTTTGGATATTGTAGGCCTTCTGAAATACCACTCTTATCATAGTCGGTACAGTAAAACTGAATGAAACATAAATGATCGGAAATTGTATTGTCTATAGCTTTTGTTATGTAGTACCGTACTTTTCTATAGCACCAATGACATAGGTACCGGTATTTAAAATTAAATTTTAGGCGCCTTCCCCTAAACTACCATTTCACCCCAGGAAAAATAAAATTATTTACAGCCTAGACTGTAGTTTCTTATCCCCGACTCTGTATAGCGGTTTTTATTAAATTCTGTTAACCCATTTTCTTGTGACTCGGCGTTGATATGGACTTAGCAACAAAAATACAAATTCATTAATATCTGTGTTATCAGAGCCGGTACGGTGAAAATGTATACGACGTAAATGACTGGAAATTGAATTCTATATAACTTTAGTTATATAGTATTTATCGATTAGGACTGCTAATAATATAAATATTCGATAATTAAATTTAAGGCCTTCCCCTAAACTACCATTTCACTCAGTGTGAATAAAATGATTTATAGCCTAGAATGTAGTGGCTCATCCCCCGACTTTACATACCGATTTTCATTAAATTCTCTTTAGCCGTTTTCTCGTGATGCGTGTACATACATACAGACAGACAGAAATTACGGAAAAGTAAAAAGTACATTTTCTTGTTACTATGGACATACCCGATACAGAAATACCATTCTTTTCAAATTCTGAGCAATGTACAGACAAAACTCTTATTTTATATATATAGATTACAGCTGAGTGTGAGAGTGAAGACACTAAAATGATCCTTCAATTAGTCCTAAGGATGGAGGGTACAGATGAAGATACTGTTAAAAGCGGTTGTGAAAGCGATTGCCGATACCAACGATGTAGATGTTGATTCCCATAGGGAACCTAAAATATTAGTCCTGAATGAGTAAATTTATAATACCAATATAATGGTCCGTTATTGGACATTATAAATTTTCCAGCTAACTCATTCTTGGTTGCCTGCGTTTCGCCCTCGTGTACTAAGCTAGGCTCGTCAGTTGGGACTTAGCACACCACCCAAGACGCAAGGCTAGTGCATACCGTGGAGGCCACTGCATAGGCTTATCACACAAGGGCGAAACGCAGGCAACCAAGAATGAGTTAGCTGGAAAATTTATAATGTCCAATAACGGACCATTATATTGGTATTGCTGATACCAACATCGAAGGAAATATGGAAATTGGTGTGCTGCCGATAACCTCGTACATTTTGCATTTGGCTCTGTTAAATGACTAAAAGAATTCAGTTGTGTTCAAAACTACGAAAACAGTGTAAATTTGACATAAGTCTTAATTGCTCATAATGAAAAATCATTGCTAAACTGAAACGTACAAAACAAATTAACATTAAGGATTTCTTCAAGTGTCAAATGTTTTATAGTAGATTGCTATATGTACATATTGATTTGAGGTTTCAAAAACTCTTACTATTAGTCTTAAATTTAACAGGGTGTATGGTAATAGTGTCCTGTACAGTGTGTACTATTGAGGTTTCCATAGAAGTGTTTTTGTCTCTTCCATCCACCACAGCTGCTGCAGTACATGTACTATTTTCTCATATACATACAGCACATTGCTGGAACATAGCACTGTACGGTATGTACTGAATACTAGTTTTTGCCACGTAAATTACATTAGCTATTATTTTCCTACTTATTTTAATGCACCTGTTTCATACTCCAGAGTTGCTATGGATTTTCTGTAGTTTCTATGATTTTCTCATTTAAACTATGGCAATATGGATTATTACGGATTTCTTAAAATCAAAATGCTCTTTTATAAATTCTTAATTTTGTCTGCAGACATTAAAAAAAAAAGAAACTTTTCGTAATCAGGAGGCTCGCTATTAGAAATTAGTTTATGAAAAATTGACTAGATAGGGACATTTGTCTACCAACTTTAACACAGACGTTCTTTGATGAATGCAGATTCCTAGCACATGTCGCCAATTTCTGTTTAATGCCTCTGAGTAATGTGTTGCCTATGCTGATTAACACTTCCATTGCCTGCTCTTATTGCAAATTTATATCTCATAATGCAGACATTTATTACAGTAAAGTGAAGAGCCACATTAAATAAAATAGCAACGTATGTAAAACTAAAAAGTATGAAGACCCAAGTGACTGTGGACAAAAACGATTTGCAATTAATCCTTATTCCTTAAGGTAATACACAGAAAGGTTTTCATGCCTTGGACCACTGAAATTTTTACGAAGGTACATGTTTTGTGAATCACGTGTGATTTTTCAGTTAAACACAGAAGACATAATGACTGTCTACACTATGTGAAATCTAAAAGAAGCCATGAAGTGTGTGAATGCATCAAAGGCCAATCCAAGCCATTACAAAAAGTGATGATAATAATGTTACATGGGCTTAAAATTATTTCTCACGTTCTTTGGTTGAACATAACCTTCCCTTATCTACAGCAGACACTGCCACTATGGACAACTACTTTGAAGGTTGACATCTCTGTGTCCCAGTCTTGAGCGGACACCCCTATGTAACAGACATTTTTTTTCAGTCCTGAAGGTTTCCATTGTAGAGAGTTTTACTTTATATAGTCTTACATATTTTGCCCTTAAGTTCACCCACTTACCAGAGTGAAGACTGAGGTTTAATTGCCATTTATACACAGTTCTGTAGTTTTACATATTTTGTAACATGTATTATGTACAAAAGAAAGTGTATATACTCATGCAAGAGAAAACATTTTGATTGGAAATGTAGTTCTCCGTAAAAGAACTGTATTAAACTAGGCTCTTGATATGACTGGTATGTCTAGGAATTATCAGGAATGAGTTGTTTCCCATGGAATGTTTCAACTAGGGTTCCTAATCATCCTTGTACACGGCTGTACATGTGCAGGGTAATAAGCTATCCCTTGCTCAACTATACATATCCGTATGACTCAGGGTATATCGATGTGAATAGCTGTAGGCTAAGTTTTATATGTGCAGCTGCAGTTTGTAAAAAAGTATATTAAATTTAATGTTTATATAAGTTTCCTTTTTATTGCACTTCCCTTTCGTTCTTGTATATCTGTACATATTTACAACTCATAATGTGCCTAAAAGTTTGGAATATCTGTAGTTGCTACAAAAATTAAAAATTTCTCTTTTAAAAATAAATAAATAAATCAAATCACACTTTAAATTAAAGGAAAAATTTCTTCAAATTAGGCTATTAGTGGCATAGTCAGCCATAGCAATCGTGAGTTATGTGTAGAATTTATAAACTCTGAAGAAGGAAGAAAATAAATATAGCCTAACTAAGGGAAGCAAATTAGGAATATGTTATTATGCATAGAAAATATTGATTTGCAATTGCTTATGTACATAAATTCATGAAAATATCTTGTAACACCAATGAAATGTAGACAAGTATCCATGCACGTGCTTGTTTTGAAATAGAAAAACAAGTGTTTATGTGGTTTCTGGACTAAGGCATTCATTTTTGGTGTTATATTCCAAAACATAGAAAATGTGCATTCCAAGCTTGAAGAACTTGCCAGTATGCATAAGTATTTAAATGGCAGTGAGCATGCTACAGATCTACTCTGAAACCTTTCCTTTCTTGAAACATAACACGTCTTTGAGGTCCTAGTGGCCCGGATAAGGAAGTACTTGATAAGCTGTGGATTTAATTCCAATTGTTCAATCCCATACAGTTCTAAACAATACCTCATTCCTCACAAATAAGCACTTTGAACTGTACTGCCATCATGGAATCATTGTGCAGAAGCTTCATATGGTTTTGAATAACTTTTAAAATTGTCATACCATGGGCACTAGAAAATGATTATCTTTACAGAAAATGTTTGTCCCCATCTGGGGAGGTTTTAGCATTCCTTCACTATAATTTCAAAATTTTTGTACAATACATTATTCAGATATTATAGTTTGAATTGCTAATTGATGATGGGACTTTGGTTCGCAAGAAGGTACTTGAACATGATACAAGTAGTTTTTCATTTGGTTGTTATTCTCTGGATCAGCTTTTGTTCGTGTAGTGCACGTTTTTTATTTCGAAAGCTATGGCAGCACATGAGTGGAAGAAGTGTCCTACAAAAGCACTTGCTTCTGGTAATGTCCACTGATTCTTGATGTGCAAGCACCTTGTTTACTGTGAGCTTTGGAAAGTGTGTGTGACGGATGGTGATTTGGGTATCGCATTATTCTTTGCGTATGATGGGCAATCCATGCAGAATCTTCAGTACAACTGGAAAGGGTATTCGGTTCATTAACACTGCAGTGGTTGCGCCTCATAGCGTTACATGAATGGTTGCGCATTCTACTATTGTAGAACACAGGTTAATTTTATTTTTACACTTGTTAAAACAACTTTATCAAGTATTTTGGACTTGGGTGCGTAAAATATACGATATAAAACCCATGTTATGAATTAAAACTTTTTATTTTTATAAATACATATAATTAAACAAAATTACACAATAAGTGCTTTTGTAAGCATCATATCAGTATTATTTTGACTGAATACAACTAAAAATTGTCCAAAGATAACCAAAATTAAAAAAAAAAAAGGAACCTTTCTTTGTAATGCCACTTTGAGGAACAATGGTTTGCTACAGAAAGTGTCTGTTCGTAGCAGTCATCACACACGACTTTCTGGTGGTCCGGCCACACCCATCTCTGGCATGTTTCACAAGTCTTCCTCGTTGATTTCTTGCGATGCCTGCCGCAGAGAAAACATTTTCCTACTGTACCACTTTGCACTCTTGGTTTTCCTCTTTGTTGTATCTCTTTTGGCAAAATTTCCATGGCGATGCAACGTCTTATTGCTGGTTCCATCAATTCAAATGCCAAATCCTTCAGAAATTGCCTACGACTGATATTGGCATCATTCTTGTTGGCTTTGTAAATATTGATAGTGTTCACACCCACAACATTCATAACATGAAAAAAGATTGTTAGTGGTCACCTGCGGGGATTCCTGGACACGTCAAAATGTACTTATTTTATTTGAAATGTCCACTCCATGCTTAGTCTGGTTGTAGGTTGTGAAGACACAAGGCTTCTTCTCATCTCCAGTGTCACCATCAATTGCTTTGTTATAGTTCATGGTTGATATAGCACTCACTGCCCTGTTCTTCTGTGGAACATAGGATACAAGCGTACACTTGTCTTGAAATCCAAAAAGGCTGATTTTAGGTTCCCTATCTTTGTTCGGTAGAAAACATTCAGGAATCTCCGGCTTATTTTTTTTTTCAAATTCCCACGTAAGTCAGAGATTTTTGCAAAAGGATTCTAGCTAGAAGGATCGATGAGAAGAAATTATCCGCTGTTATATTTCTGTGTAACCAAACTATCAGTTCAACTAGATGTTGCTCTTGTGAAACGGGCTGTCTGGCTGTTGCCCTACATACACTTCTAGATTAGTGGTATAATAGTTGGATGAAGACACTAGGGCATAAACCTTAATTCCAAAATTGGCGAGTTTCTTTGGTATATATTGCCGAAATGGGCATTTTGCACAAGCTGTTCATCTACGGTAAGATGATCAGACGGTCTGAAGGCATTAACAGAGTTTGAGACGAATTTGTCGAAAATTAGCCTAATTACAGCTATCCAGAGCCCTATGGTGTTCTGTCACGTACATCATTAAATCTTAAGCATTGAATTATAAATCGGAATTGATGCTCACCTCACAACCAGTCCCATAACTACTGTCCCAGAGCTCAAACACATTATGCCTGCTTGATTTTAAAACACCGCACATATACATAATGCCTAGCTCAAGGACTCGTTGCATGTTTTGCATTTCCTTGAGGCCCTGGCCTATGAAAAGTCGGTATTATGTTAAAATCGGGTGTTCTTGAAGTTCGTGGGACTGAGGGTTCTAGATACCAGTGTGATGATTATTTCCTTTCTATTTTCTCTACCAATGTAAAACTCACACATAAACATAGATGTTGCATCTGTATGTATTACTCCAACAGCAGGCTGTATCGGCACGAGTTCTTCATCCTCTTCTTCCTCTATTGGTCCTGGTGTGTCCTCAATATCACTGTGTTCTGCAGTTTCTTCTACAAAATACTCCTCTAGTTCGTCTTCATCCCCAACACCGAGCACACTTTCATCATCACATTCTGCCTCCTCCAACCACATTCACACTTGCTACCTGCCACGTTTCGACATTTTCAATTGTATATAAACACTCAATTGTTAAAAAGGACAAGGAGAGAATAAAGTACACGTGAGAATTACGAAACACAAATGGTATGCGAGTGGTCGCGCGTTCTACAATAGTAGAACACTCATTGTTTGTCTCAAGTTGAGTACGTGACAGCTAGATGCACAAAACTGCACTGGGGTATGTGGTTGGGTGTGGGGGGGAGGTACATTGACCCTCAGGGCCACAGGTGTTGCCAACCACTCAGGGCTGGAAATAGTAGAATAGTAGAACGCGCGACCACTGCAGTGTTAAAGATCCGTGTTGTTCTTAAAACAACAAGACATACCACAGAATACACGACATCAGATAACTGTAGATAAATGTAGCTTATAACCAATGGAATATTATTACATTAATGGGAATTCTGTCCTGAAACAAAGTGCATTTCGTTGTTTGCCATTCTTTTAAATATACCGTTAAGGATCCATGTGCCGGGATGGGTAGCTCAGCTGTTAGAATGCTGCCCTGAATTTCACTGTTGGCCGTTTCCTTAAATATACTGTTAATGATCCATGTGCTGGAATAAGTAGCTCAGACAGAAGAATGCTAGCCTTGTGAACTTAAGTTGGTGGGGTTGATTCTAGCTCAGTTTGGTGGAATTTTGAAGGTGCCTAAATACACCACAAGAGCTTCATCTAGCATAGATTGTTCTGGGTAACATTTTGTTTTGCTCGCACATCCCATGTTTCTCAGTAAAACTCAAATGCATTTATAATTGTCATAACAAACATAAGACAACAGTTTGTTCCAGTACTTCTGCTGCTTTCTTCCTAAGTGTACACCAGTTTTAATTATATTGTAATCAAAAACAATATTTTGTCTCAGTTTTGTTTTCAGACCCTCTCTTGTGCAAACGTCAGTTGCCTTGTGACAAGTTCACGAAAGCAAGATGTCTTTTGCTTTGTTTGTCCTACTTCTAACAAAGTAGGTGATTTATGTGCATAAATCTACGCCACCTCTCTTCCTTTGAACATTGTTGTTGTAGGATAACTCTGCAACTCTTCTCTGTTGGGCATTCAAGTTCTTATGGTTTGTCTTCCTTTCTCACGCATGAGGTAGAAGGAAGAAGGGGAGCTGAAATGTTGATCCAGGTCTGCAGTATCTATGACCTTTTTATAAGTAGTTGGTTAGCAATCTAGTAAAAATAATGCTTGTTTTTTCAGCATTTTTTTCTGAACTTCCATCTTTGAAACATACCCTGATAAACCTCAAAGAAACACAAACTTAATGGTGTATTTTTGTAATTTGTTTTTTCATATACTGGCCCCAGGGGCTCTGAACTTTGGAGCGTGGGTTGGGGACCACAGGGCCTTTAGCTGAGTCCTGGCATTGCTTCCACTTACTTGTGCCTGGCTCCTCACTTTCATCTATCCTATCTGACCTTCCTTGGTTAACCCTTCTGACCAGATGGTATTACGTATGGAGACCTAGGGAGTCTTTCATTTTCGTGCCCTTCGTGGCCCTTGTCTTCTTTTGGCCTATACCTTCATTTTTCGAAGTGTCGGACCCCTTCCATTTTTTCTCTCCGATTAGTGTTATATAGAGGATGGTTGCCCAGTTGTACTTCCTCTTAAAGAAATAATCACCACCACCATCACCTTTCACATACTGTACTCTTTGAATTGAATATGACCATGGAAACTAGATATTCCTTCATCAGCTTTTAGCTTTAGAGTATGGAGTAGATATAGGAAAATACCTAAATGAGATTTAAAAAAGAAGTGAGATAGATAGATATATATTGATTTGATTGATTGATTTATTGATTTATTGATTTATTGTGTAAAATGAGTTGTTAAACAGTTATACAGTCCTTAAATTAAGTTAGTACACTTTTTTAACTTCAGGGAAAATAAACGTTTGAACAAAAGGGCATCAGTATTCTAGTTTGAAAGCCACATAAACTCTCAAGTACTGTAGTTGGCCATGTTGATCAGGCTCTTTCAGATTTAGAAATGGATAATTCTTGATGTAGAGGTAAATATGATTTTACTACTAGGTGAATGTAGATGATGTTAGTACTAGGTGAATGATGGAGAAATGATTAATTTGGTAGTGTTCAATGAAAGATATGGCATGTGTATGTCACATATAAAATTCAAATGACAGGAAACATGGCTACATAAAGAATAAGAATTGTTTAAAGGTGAAATAAGAAAAGTGAATTAAAAAATACTGTACTGTAAATTGTAAATGGCATTCTCAATTTTAATGGTCCCAGATGTACATGGATCATCCATTACATTTGTATTCATCACTTACTGTTGCTTTTTTAATTTTTAAGTAACTGAAGCCATCTCTTTTCAGTTTCGACTCATTTAATTTATAACTCTTAGGCTCTTCCGTCTGCTGAAACTAACTTTGAGGAAATGAATTTATAAACTACCTGAAAGAGACAATATATGTTAACAGTATCAGCCCCCCCCCCCCTTTTTTTTTTAAATACATAAACATGACAAAACAGCCCTACAACCAAAGGTACTCCTTCCACCCTGTCAACATCCACGCGTACCAACCACCGTTTATTTTACATGGGCCCTCCCCATCACATTACCACAGGCTTCAGGAGTACCTCTGGCTCAACCTCAAAGACATTACCGACCTACGGTCGTGCAAGTATATTTCGCCGTGCAATACATACCCATGGCCAGTAGGCAATAATGTTCAGTCTTTGAATGTTAAAAGTTTAGCGTAAATTTTTTCTTTTATTTTTTTTCTTGGGGGGGGGGGGGTAGGGGGCGCGAAGCCCGCTCCCCCCCGTGTGACCATCAACTCAATCTACATGGCCTTTGACATGCTATTAATTGTAAAGAAGAAGGAGATAGCAGGGAAGAGTGGGAAGTAATACTACAGGAGTATCTGCCTGTCTCCATGCTCAGCATGTTACCAGGCCAGATGTGGTGGTGGGTATCAATAGCGGTGTAATCGGGTAGTAACGGTCAGGACAAAATCACATAGGCGGAAATAGAAAGATGCCTACATGTAAAACCTGACATTTTGTAGATAGCACATGCAAGGATGTGTTTCTCGAGAGGTCCAGGTAATTGCGTTAGTTGGGAATAGGTATCATGCTCAACTCATAAGCCTATTCCACGCCAGTCCAGTTATTCAGGGGATCAGGCCTTCTGGGCACTGCTGTGGCTAGCGCTGGCCTTGCCGGCTGCGGAGCCATGTGTCGAGTACCACTAGGGCATGCCGCACAGCGCTACCACCTTGGGGTCCCTCGTACCCAGTCTCCGATTCCGGAGAATGAGGTCAAGCCCGCCGAGGCGAGGGCCTCCTGGAAGGGGTTGGGTCATGGCGCTGGGGCTCCTTCCTCTCTGCCCGCGCCATGGCGCAGTATACAGGCCAACTGCGATGGGAGGCCGGGTGGCCCCCTGCGCAGTTGGCATGCACCGGTGCCTCCATAAGTGTAGCGTAGGCTGTGTAGTTATGATCACCACCACAGCGATTGCATCTCACTTGGAGCCCACAGCTGACCTGACGATGACCCCACCTCAGACAGCGGAAACGCTGCAAGAGCTGTTGAGGGGGACATTTCAATCTCACCTGATTGCCGCTATCCGCTGAGGTCCTCTCCTGATTGGCTCCTCAGTCGACTGCTGTCCTGGGCGCTGCCATGGGTTGCAGCTGGTGGGCTGTCTCCTGGTGGACCGTCGTCGTCTTCTTCCTCCTGATCCTGGGGCAGCGTCTCCTTCCCGGGGAATAGCGGGTGGCCCCAATGCATCGTCGTCTTCTCCCTCCTCCTGGCTGGCGGCGGCGGCGGTCGTTGCTAACACTCGACTGCATTCCCTGTCCTGAGGGGCGCACGTCGTGGTCTGCAGCTCGACAGACATGCAGGTAGGCTGGGCCTGGACAGCAAACTCGGAACTCCATAGGGCGTCCTTCTCCACTGCTGTGCTGCCGTCCACTGTCACGGGCACTTTCCTGGTTTGCGCCCGGGTTACAGGCCCTTCCTGGTGAGCCTGGGTCTGCGTCCACTTTGCCCTGGCAAGTGGTCAACGTTCCTGTTTGGTGGCCTTGTTGGTCTGTATATACTTTGTAAAGTACAGCGGTCCAACTGGGGTCGCGCCATCGTCCTCGTTGGCTCTGTCTGCGTGGCTGTCTCCCGGTAGCCTGAGGCGTCTGGCTGCTCCCTGAGTCCTGGTAGTCGGACAACCTGGTGCTTCATGGACACCAGCTCCTCGTAGACCTGGAAGCAGACTGCGTCCTCGGGCTGGATGACCACCGCCCAGCCAGGGGTCACCGCGTCGATGATCTCGGTAGCCGGCTGCCCGATGAACTCCGCAATCGCCGTGAGATCGATTATGCAGATCGTCTCCCACTAGGAGTCCTTCCTCCACCGGTTGTACACCAACAGCACCGGAAGTCTGTAGTCGGGGGCGGGCAGCGTGTTGAGGGGCGCCTGTAGCTCCACTATGGCTCCCCTGCAGTCATAGTCAGCCGGTCTCACTGGAACGGATAGCTTCTCTCGTTTCTCCATCGTGGTCCTCCTGAAAATAAAGCTCCTGAAAGAGAAAAGCAAGCACTGAAAAGTGCTCAGCTCAGACAAATGCTCTTTTGAAAGTGTACTAATAAGTACAACTGCCTGGCTAATACTTAAAAAGTACAGAGCGCCTGGCGAGGAGAGGGACAGCGGAGCAAGAGGCACGTATGTGTTCTCGCTAGTACAGTCAAGCTCGTCCTCAGCGTAAAATAGTGAAAAATTCATATATATACACCCCATTATAGCAATCCACATCACATACGAGTGTTAAGCTATTAGCCTCAGTTAAGAATTGCCGGTATATCTAAAACACTGAATGTATGTTGAAGATTCAATCTGATGTCCTTCTTTGTCTCTACTCCAGCATTTACTGCGAGGTTTTTGAAAAAAACGTTGCTCTTTCATTGGCGTGTTTCCAAATGGCTGCAGTCCATTGACCTACTTTTGCCACGTCATGCCCCTCTCCTTGGCTAGGTCAATTACACACTGAGTTATATTTTTATTTTTAGCGCTTCCTTCAGTATTGCTGTTATTACTTTTGTTCTAATCATATCATCACCACCATCATTCATTTCAGTGTTTGTTGTGGTAGCTATGTCAGGCGGAACACATTTTGTTTGTGGATGGGATATTGCCTACAGAATTTAATTTTTTGGCAATTTTTCTATTCGAATGTTCTTTTTTTAAATAACTTGAAAGGGATGATAAGAACTGGCTGAACTTGAATTAGGTTATAAAAGTAAATGTACTTGTGGGGGTGGATGGTGGGTTCCTAGACATTGCAATCAACACATCTTTCCTGACACTCGTTCCAAGTAAGATTTCTTTAATTTCTACTTACTTAGAATGTTAAAACGGTGTGTAACGAGGGCTGGATTTTTGCGAAAGAAAGAGGAGGAGGGTGATGGCAGAAACATCTTTGGTGGCTATAGATGATGAAATTTCCTCACTGAAGCAGTAATGGTAATTTTTAAAAAATCTTAAAGTGAATTTAATTAGACTAAATTCAACTTCAAGTTTTGAAATTTAATATGCATATCAATTGCACATGTATTTGTTGGATGTTATGTTTTCAAAATGTATTTGAATATTACTGTCATAGCTGGAAATGTCATTTCTAATTTTATTTTTATTTATGTGTCTGGGAAAAGAATGGTTCTTGTGTGTGGAAAATGGAGGAATGTCAGGGAATTTTAAAATCTGAAATTGGTGGACACCGTGATTTGTGTTCATATGGTGTGGCAATTACAAGATGCCACGAGATGATATCTGCCATCTAAGCAAACATCATTGGAAGTGCAACCAAACTTGAATGGGATATCCTGGCTGGCTGGCAGATACTGTGTCTTGAGATAAGTCTGCACGATGTAGTGGTGAAAATCAAGTTGAGGGGTGATGGCACCTGCTCTTCTCATAAACTGCAAGGCATTATGTTCTGCAACATCCAGCATCAATGTAAAGAATGACCATTACCACTTCTTACCCTTTATACCTACATGGTTGTACGAGACGTTCTAATCCATTTGGTCCATTCCTCCCATGTGTTAATTGTGTGCCCTGAAAAGAGCAGGACGTCTTGCAAGACAAAACATGAGGCACAGCGTACAGTTTTTGTGTCATAACACATGGATGCAATTGTTACAACAGAATTGTCAACCCATGTTACAATTCCCGTCCTGTCTTCCACATGCCTGGCAATCTCAGATGTTCCAGGGGGCTGCTTCATTTCGGTTACTGTAGAAAGAGGACCATCCTTGGGGACATACTTCTTCATTTCAGTTACGGCAGAAAAGGACCATCTTTGGGGACATAGTTCTGGTCCCTTCATAGCCATTGGTACAATTCTTTTGAAATAATATACCTCTCTAGTTAGGCTTCAATTTACGCACAATTAATTTATTCCCTAACTGTTTAAAGCCACACGTGCAGCAGGAAGCAGCTACTGAATTTACATATAGCTACATACATACATACATATTCATTATAGACTGTTATGCCTGTTCAGCATTCAGTCTGCAAGCCTCTGTGAATATACTAACCGGTGCCAAAATCCTCTATTTAAACTAGGTCTGTGGCCTCGTTTAGTTCTCTACCTGTTATTTTAAAATCGTTAGAAACCAAGTCTAACCATCACTACCTTTGTCTCTCTCTACTTCTCTTAACCTCTATAAGAGTCCATTATTCTCTTAGGTAACCTGTGCTCCTCCATTCGCCTCACATGACCTCACCACTGAAGCAGATTTATGCGTACAGCTTCATCCAAGTTAATTCAACAACTATTTGTTTTGCTCTGTTTCTTTCAGCTGCATACAATTCTGTCTACTGCACTCCTTGTTTGTAGCCACTTCTGATAAGTCTTCTTTTTTACTTTTACAAGCTTCTCTCACTTCATCATTCCACCAACATGTTTGCTTTTTCCCATCATTACACACAGTTGTTCCTAGGCATTTTCTTGTTATTTCTAGTACAATATCCCTGTATGCTATCCATTCTCTTCCTATATCCTGAACCTGCTTACTGTCCACTTTTTGAACTTTTCACTAATCATATCCATGTACTTCTGTCTGATTTTCTCGTTCTAGAGATTTTCTACCCTTATTCGTCTGCAGACAGGTGTCACTTTCTCTGTCTTGTTTTAATTTTATTGGATTTGGTATCTGTATTTTAATTTTTTAAATGTTTAATTTAATATTATAAAAATGTAGTTTTTGTGTTCATAAACCTGTATTGTATGAAAACACTGCAGAAAGGGGCTTTTAAGCCTCAGTGGCATGTAAATCATCAATAAATTCAAATTCAGTTCAAATTCCATTTCCATTCTTGTATTGAAATTGCCCATTCACACTATCCTATTCTTGCTGTCAACCCTGATTATGATGTTACTCATTGCTTCATAAAACTTGTAAGCTTCATCCTCACTTGCACCCTCACATGGAGAATACAATGAGATAATTCTCGTCCTAATTCCTCCAGCTGCCAAATTCACATCATCATTTGCTCATTTTCATTCCTAACAGAAACCGTGTTGCGTGCAATAGTAATCCTGATGAACAGTTCTACCCCACACTCTCTCCGTCATTTTTTAACACCCGTTAGGAATACTTTTATATCTCCTCCTCTCTTCCTTGTTATCTCCCCTTATCTAAATATCATTAACTCCTAACACATCCATAAAATAAATGAGCAGTGCTTGAGCATTTAAGTTGAAACACCACCATGTCCTATAGTTTTCTTTAATTCTAGAGATATCAGTTTTTTGTAAATTTCTACCTTACTAATGTTTATAACTGACACATTGACATAGAAAGGATAATCATATGGCATATTATTACTATTCGCATAACAGAAATAAACATATGAAAAGTGTTTAGCAAAAAAGATTGACAATGTTTTCTCCAATATCTGCTGTAACTTCATTAAGATGCATTGTTGAAGGAATATTATTACATGACCTTTTAGAACTTGGATATTGCCAGAATTTCTGTCAATTAGAAGTAATACTTTGTTAGATATTGCCAGAATTTCTGTGGATTAGAAGTAATACTTTGTTAACAGTTGGAGACAGTTTTTATAGCAAGATTTGGATTCAGACTTGCATTCATTTCCTAATTTGAAGAAATGCTGATAATCACTATTGAGACCTGATATTTTGTACCACTTGTGTGCTTTCTTCTTTTCAATAATTAGTGACTTCAATTTATGATTATACCACTTTGTGAATTTGGGAGTCATAAAATTCCATATAGGGATGTAAAATTCCATGCCATAATGTAGTACAGAATATAAGGTTTCTACTGCTTTATCAATTGATATGTTCTGAAACATCACCTTCCAGCTGATCAGTGACAGGTAATAATTTAGTCCACTATAGTCACCATTTAAAAAGTCAAAATAAAAACTATCAGCAGGTAAGGAATTGTATAGCTCGTTTTATAGGTAAAGAAATCTCTAATGGAGGGTGGTGTCTGTCAAGGGGGACAACACTTTCATTACTAGATTTTACTTCACTGGAACTGGAGTTACTGAAAACCAAATCAAGAAAGTGATTTAAAGGGATATCATTAAACTGATTTAAACAGGTAAAAAAATATGTCTATAACTGAACTGGACTGCACCGTGCCATTACCTACTGACACAAGGCCAGAAAATGTTTCTTTATGTACTATCCAATTAAGATGTGGTAGATTTTAGTCACCAAAGAGGGCATTAAATGGTTGTCAAGATTTGACATAATTTTTTCAATAGCAATGCAATGTTCAAAATATTTTTGGACAGGAGACCTGGGTGGAATGTTTATAGCACCAGTGCTTAATCTTGTGGTGTTAAAAGTCAGGGACACAAACAACTGTACAACTGTGTTAACACATGGTATCAGAGTAGGTTTAAACCTCTTGCTAATACAGATAATTACACCCAAATGGGATGCCTCCATACTCGTTAAAAAAGACCTATCACATCTGAAAATTGAATATGTTTCGAATCAGACTTCCTCATCACTAAGTTCATCATTTAAGTTTGTTTCAGTTAATATCATGAAGTCGTAGTCAGCTAAACATGAAGAAATTGTAAGTTCAGTTAGTTTGCTTCGAGTCCATTTACATTTTGATAGCATCCCCTAAAGTTTTCAACCAACCTTTAATTGATGTCTTTGCTGCTTTCTTAGTGTTACGGAGATATCTGTGGAACAGAGAGGTGAACTAAGGTGCTGGGTAGAATGGGTCTAACTACAATATCAAAAATTAATTTAAAACTTTAACATAGGTTATATTTCTTTTCAAAAAAACAAACTTAACAACTTTTCACTTAGTGAAAGAATAAAGTGACAGGTACAAATAGCAATCTAGAAAACAAAACTTGGAAAACCCAAGATTAGGGAATTTTACAGATTTGGGGCTTCAAGCCCTTAGTATACAAATTCTGAGATACCAGATCCAGTTTACAAACTTTTGCAAAATCTCATTTTTTAGGCAAGAACTGGAATATTCCAATTTAAGAGCACTTTGCTCCAACCACTTTACAGCCTTCCAGAGGTGCACCTGAATATTGCAGTTGAACACAGAAAAGAGCTTACATGCTCTCCATAACTAATCTCTTACAACTTGCTTAGGGCAACCTTACACAAACCCTTACAATCTCTGGCCTCTCTAGGCATAATTTACAATTGAAATTACTTTTACACAGGGGTATCTATTACCCAACCTACTGGGCCTTCGTGGAAAGAAGAACAGGTTAAATTACTGGCCCGAACACAAAATGGCAGGAGGCGTACACTTGCTCTCCTAGTAACTTTAATATGAAACCCTAATTGGGCTCTCAGCCTGATGATACAGAGGCTAATCCCTAGCTACTGAGGTGTCTAGAAAGAAGGTTAAGTTAAGACAATACAGGAAAAAAAAACAGTTACAAAATCGTAGTCACCTCAAACCAAATTGAAGGGGAACTCGAGAGGGTAACGCACTCTCTATCCCTGATTTACTGTTAAGACTTTATGAAATTTTACAGTAGTCAAAAGAAAATTTACAGTTTAGAAAAGGTTGGTTACATAGAAATTCGAACCTTCCCCTCATAATAAGTCTGCGGAGGTAGCTACAGAAAAAAATGAAGACTGATGGTCATTATCTTTCCTGGTGGTCTGCCTGGCGAAGAATGAGATGCACTGCTTCCTGCCTTAATACACACACACACTCAGAAATATGGCGATCAAGAGACAAGGAAACTTGAGAGGCCGCAACTTATATACCCGAAAGGAAGATTCGAGAGGATTCTGGACTAATCCGGACACACCCTCTCAATTTTCATTGGACAATTCAAAAAGCGACAAGAAGTGTGTGATAGGTTGAAAAATAATTACAGAAATTTCTAATTGGCCAGATTCAAAACTGGCGGAATGAAAAAGAAGTGTTGCCAACCCAAAAATAAATTAACATTGATTCAGTTATGAAACCCTAGAAACACAAAACTTCTTTAAATTACAAGTTCTTCCACCTTGCACCAGAGTGTATGACTAGAGTTTTATTGTAATGACATCTATGGAGAAATGTCCAAACTTCTTGATGTACACCAAAGCGAAACAAAATAAATCCAATCAGTTTAGGAAACATAGAAATGGTGGACTTCTCAATTATTCAGTAGTGACATCTTGTGATTAATGTCCCAACTTCATGCAGTAGCAGTTTCACATTTTGTTGGATAGGTAGAGTTGATTAAGGCACTTCTTTTGAATGAGCGGAGTTGAGGTGTACCTTCTGGTACACTTAGTATTGTGTATCTAAACTCTGTGAACCGATTGCTTATCTACATGTTGTATTTCATTCCTGATATAGGCTGGTACTTTCTAAATCATTTACTGGATCCGTTCAATTTTGGCCATTAGGATTTGCAAATCCCCTCATTTTTGTTATTAGTTTTCTGGGAGCACTCATGTTTTTCAAACTTAGAGATTCCTTTTCTGTTAAGGTGTAGCCCATCTGTTCCAAAATCACTGCCTCTAAGCCAACTATTATCATCGACAAAAAGGACATCTCCATTATCGCATAACCTGTCAAGAGTGGAGTTTACAGCATCTATATAACGACAGTCAACATCGTGCCGATATAAAACACCACGGAGACAAAGCTTTGCCGCTGGAAACCTCCTTTTTATCGTAGTAATAAGTCTATCAATCTTGGCCATTATGTCACTGGGTGTTGACAAATTGTTAAGATCATTTATGCCAATATGAACAATCAAGGTGTCAGGATTTTCTTTAATACTGTTCCGAGGTATCTGTGGAACAGCAGAGGTGAAAGAAGATGCGGGGGTGAACGGGCCTCAAAATACGAAATTAACGTTAAGATAAAATTTAACAAGGTTATATTTTCTTTTCAAAATCAAGAAATAACAAGCATGGCAGGTACAGAGTAGCAAGACAACAAAGTACAATTACAGTATTTACAGGATTTGGGCTTCGAGCCCCGAACTCACAATTCTTGAGCAATTAGCCCAGCTTTACCCCAAAACCAGTTTCAACAGAGGGGCAGAAAACCCCATTCATGCCCAGGAGCACTTGCTCCAAATTACACAGTAAAGCCTCCTTGAGGCGCGCAGAAAACAAAATTTTCAAGAAAGAGCAACTCGCTCTCAAAATTTAAGCCTGTCAAAGGCCACACCAAATTCCACCTTCAAGCTGTCCTCGAAGTACATAAACACAGGGGTAAAATACCCAACCAACTGAGGCCTGTTAAGTGAGAAAAGGTTAATTACATGGAAAATACCAATTTGAGAGGAGGCGATCTGCACTCCTAATACATTTTGTTTAAAACCTAATCTGGCTCTAGGCCGCTAATGCAAGGGCTAATCCCATACTAAAGAGGTGACTTATAGAAGGAAACAATTTACATTACGTTAAGGAAGAAAAAGTTGTGAAAATAAGTTCACCTCAATGCAATATGAGTGGGAGCTCGAGAGGGTTAAGCACTCTCTATCCCAATATGTAGTTAAAACAGAAAGAATTGACACCGAGTGTCTTTACATTTTTAAAGGGAAGTTACATGGAAAAGGCTTCGGACCTGCCCCGAGAGTTAAACTGCTGTGCTAGCAAGAAAAGAAGTTATTAAAAGGCCATTACCTTGTGGATGAACTGCTGCCCGAAGAAAGAGGCGCTTCCCGCCCCCTGCTACGTACTTTACACACTGAAAGATGTTACTGAAGTGGCGCGGAGACCCGAAAATCAGCAGTTTATATACTCTCGCGGAAAGTTCGAGGCGTTTCAGGAATGAGAACACCCTCCCACAAAAACTTTATTGGCTAGGGTTAAGCAACATATCCCCTTTGGAGAAGATACACCGGATTGGTCATAAATTAATTAAAGAAATTCGGGATTGGCTAAATTCAAAACCAGGGGAAAGAAATTGTTATACAGCCAACTTAAACAATAACAGAAAGAAATTTAACAAGGAACAAACTTTTGAAATAAAAATTTCTCCAAAAAACAGTTCTTTCACTTCGCACTAGGGTGCACCATTGTAGTTCTTCAGTAGTGTCCTCTGGAAGAGAATGTTCACACTTCTTACTACAGGCAAAACAAAAATACATCGAAAACAACCCAGTTCAGAAACTTCAAAATTTCCAAGTAGTGACATCTTCAGAGAAACTTGAAAATTAACACATTAGATAAAGTTCAGACTTCCTCCAGTAGGGGAGTTTCAACAGGCGCAAAGTTTGAATTAGCGACGTGGAGGTGTACCACCCGGTACAAATACTATCACTGTTCACATGTTCTTCAAGTTCTGTACGGGCTTGTTTCTGTTCCGGTCGCTGATAGGAATTTCTTTACAAGTACAAGTATAAAGGATGAGTTCTCCACCTCCACTTATAGATTATAGGAATTTCTTTGTCTTTTTGACACTATGGCTGAGTCACATTCTATGTTTACCTTTTGATCATTTGATTCTAACACTTGAAAACTGTTTTGTGTCACTAAATTATTACTTACAGTATCTTTAAATGTAACATGTTTCCGGGTATGCCTAAATTTTTTTGACTTAACCTCTTCAAAATCATTTTTGCATTGTCTCGGCATTTCAACATTATTTTGTTTTAGGTTCTTCGACTCGAGTAGAGGATTTTCTAGATCAGTGGATAACATTTTTATTATTTCATCTTTAGACGATAGTTTAAGTTCCAGAGATCTTATCCTATACCTCAAATATGAGGAGTCCGAAGTGACGTTATCAGAAACAAGATCGTCTGCCAGATCCAACTCTTTGCTACCAAACCTATTCTTAAATACGCATGCATAACGAGCATTAAGACTATCATTAGTTCCGTGTTTAGTTCCATTGCACCTCATACACTTATTATTGCTGAACATTTCACTCGGAGAAAAAGCTAGATCACAGTTTACCGCCATGTTCTTCTTGTCTGTTTAGTTTGAGGTTCTGTTCAACTTATCATTAAAAAAAAGCAAAGCAAAGTCACCTCCGTACAGGCCATGAGGGCCATTGGAGGAGTGGAAGGTAAAGGCTTCCACCATTGTTAACCTCGGCACGTGATGGGATAGAGTGGTTAGCTTTACGCCGGCCGCCTTTACCCCCAGGAATTTACCTGGTACTTATTTTTGGTGTTCGCTGAGTGAACCTAAGGGCCATATGCACCTCCGGAAGTGGAAATCTGGTTTCTTAAATTTTACGACTTCCTGGCAGGGATTTGAACCCACGTCCTTTCGGGCGAACCGAGCACGCCTTTACTGTCTCGGCCAGGCAGCTCCTAACTTATCATTAAACCAAGGTGTTTTCCCGGAGGAATGGAAGAAAAGATTTGTTAGTCTAGTTTTAAAAAATGGTGATAAACCGACAAACAACAGTATAGACTAGTTACAGTTTCTTCTCGTAATTCTAAAATTTTTGACTACATAATTCTTGACAAGATCACACCTCTCTTTAAAAACATCATTGATGAGCAACATGGATTCTTTTCAAGACCGTCAACCTCAAGCAATCTTCTTTTATTCTACGAGTTCCTCTTGGATGCAATAGAGAACCGTTCTCAGGTGGACTGCATTTATACAGTCTTCTCAAAAGCTTTTGACACTTTTGACCATGATATCTTGCTGCAAAATCTAACAGGCTGTGGAATTAATGGGCCTCTCCTCTCCTGGTTTGAATCGTATCTTAAAAATTGCCTGCAGATTGTTAAAATAAGGAATCAGTTTTTTGCTCCTGTTATTATTGTTACCAGTGGAGTTCCTAAAGGGTCTCACCTTGCACCCTTACTTTTTATTCTCTACATAAATGACATTAAAAATATACTTAAGAATTCTGAATTGCGTTTTTTTTTTGCTGATAGTGCAAATTTTTTAATGCAAATTGATTGTTCCCTTTATTGTTTAAAACTTCAAGATTTACATCATCTGGAGAAGTATTGTACTTGAAATTATTGCTGTATGTATCTATGGTGCGTCCTGTACTAGAATACTGTACACCTGTATGGAACGCTTCTCACCAGACCTCTATCCGTAGATTAGATTCGAAATAGGTTGAAACTTAATCATGAAAAATGTAAAATACCATTTTTTAAAAACAAGAGGAAAATATTTCAGTACAAGTTTAGTAATAACAACATTCTAACTCCTGTTTCACAACTTAATGGCCTTGGTGTTTTTAGTTGGTTATAACCTATCATTTAATGAACATATTGAAAATATTTGTAAGAAATCCTTACAAATACCATCTTGCATTACTAGATATTGAAAATATTTGTATGAAATCAATACAAAGACTGACTTGCATTACTAGACATTCCAGAGAATTTTCAAACTTTGCTACCTATCGATTGCTGTATGTATCTGTGGTACCCCCTATACTAGAATACTGTACAACTGTATGGAAACCTCATCAGACTTCTATCCATAGATTAGATTCAGTACAACATAAATTTCTTCGTTTATATTCATTTAGAGCAGGATTCCCATGTGAAAATGTTGTTTATACAGCCCTACAACAGTCTTTAAATCTGCCGAGTCTGTCACAATGCTGTGAATTCCTGGACAGCCTACACTATTCATTTTTCACTTTTCCTTGGTGAATTACCCACAACTCCTTGAAAAAATTAACCTACATGTACCAGACAGACGCACGAGGTTTAAGAGCACATTGTCTACAAAATGGCATAGAACTAACTATGCATTCAATGGGCCAATTAAACGAATGTTGAGATTTCTGAACAAACTGGATATTGATATATTTAACCTTTCAAGTGGTAATGACTGAATAAATCGTCATATTGGAATAATAATTTATTGATTTCACCACCTAATCAATACAATGTCTTTTCTTAGTTGAATTTACTTTGTCTTGTTAACTAAAATGGTACATGTTTCGCCTTGAATTTAGGTATCATCAGCCATTATCTTAACCTTAAAATAGAATCAGGCACCTGATTTACATATACATGGAATAAAACAGATTTTTTCAAAAACTTTGGAGAGACTTGAACTAAAATTAAGATATGATAAAAGACTTGTAATGAAGTTGGTTTTAAAGATATTACAATGAGTGAGGAAATATACAATTGGAGAAAGTAGTAGTAATATTAACATTAGAAGGCTTCTATTAAAATTAAAATGAACAAAGCAACAGTCTGTTATGAACGAGTGATAGAATTGCTAAAAATTATGTTGGCCGACCAGCGGTTACAACGAAAATGAAGATAAAAATCGTATTTAATGAATAATGTAGAATAAAATAATAATGAAAGATGGTCAAGTGACCAGCAATTATTTGTTTACAAGAGAAAGAGTCGAAAATTGGTGGCATATGGTGATGTGGTTCAGTTTGATCAAAAAATACGAAGTTGAAGTTGACGGTTGAAGAACGATGTTTAAATAGGACCTTTTTGGACCATCTCAATTTGATGCAGTGCTACTATGTTGTTAAGATTGTGGGTTGATTGACATTCTGGTCAAAACGGAAGTGTGACAGTTGAATCATTAGACGATGGTGAGGGTAATTTGTTACGTTATTAACTGAACGTTAGTGTCGACTGTCGGCTAAGACAAGACTTATGTATTGATTAGGTGGTGAAATCAATAAATTAACTTATTGTTATTATTCCAATCAAATATCATCAATACGGATCAAGAATGATATTTATCACATGTAATAAATCGTCATAGCCGCATGGCTTCCTAAGTGGCCATGACGGAGTAATCTGTCATCACATTGTAAATGTCTTTCGGCGATGGGTATGACCACTTATTCAGTCATAATATCTGAAATCGCTTTCCTTTGTGCATGTATGTTAGTTTCGAGCTTTGCCTACAGCGGCACACTCCTAAAACCACGTGACCGGGCGAAATGCTTTCATTTCACCCAGCTGGTAGTCGGCTAGTACTGGCTGCCAGGTTGCTTAGAGTGGTAGATTGTGCATTATGGCAGGTGCAAGTGGAGCTCGGAAACGTCCGCGAGAAGAAGAACTGTTTGATTTATTACACTGTGACAATTCAGAGAGTGATGTGTCATCTGATAGTGAGAATAATGTTGAAATGTCACGAGATAGCAAGTGCAATGGGGAAATCAACTCAAGTGAACATGACGGTAACACAAGCGGTGATTTTCAGCTCTGTCTATGGACAAACGTAGGATCTGAACGACCGAGATTTAAGTTTACGGCGTGGACTAAATGTACAAATTAAAGACTTAAATAATAGGCTAGAATATTTTCAATTGTTTATATGCTCAACACTTTAGAAAGCACACCAACCTTGAAACTTAGAGAGTGAATCAGATGACTGACATGAATAAAGATGAAATGACTTTACTTGCATTCTTTCTCTTCTTTTCCAAGGCATTCATCAGCTACGTAACATCAAGAGCTACTTTTCTCATAGACAGATATTAGAGACCCCAATATTTCTGGAGCTATTGCTGGCAGGATGTAGTGTTTACAGTGCACTTTGTCTTCTGGTGCGGGCTAGAATAAATTTGTTACTTTCATTGACCTGTCTCAGTTTCATCCTTGGCTTTGACAATATGAAAGTGACCGAGGTATGAGCGATTCTAGTAACACCGTTCCTTATGCAGCCAGTCCCTGTTATGAATGGTGTGAAAATATCGCTCATATGGTCGGTTGTTGCATGCATTTCAGTGGGTATGGCAGACTGATATGTAATAACTTCTGACTCAGTGAGGAAAGCAACAGGAAACTACATCACTCATTTCCCTAGTATGCCTCTTCGGTGACACCTAGGCTATCTATGACAGTTGTTGGTGGAGCTGTAGAGGATCAAACCAGCCTTTGGGCTGAATACCCAACATACATATTCTCTGAAAGAAGATTTAATCTCCTTCTGATATTCTTACATTTTGTCGACAGTGAAGGTTATGATAAAGCCACATGTGTTCTGAAGAAACTCTGCAAATTGAAATCTATTCTGGACCACTTGAATAGCAGATTCTGAAGTGTGTACAATGTGTCTGTGGATGAGTCTCTTATGTTTTTGTAGATTTCCCATTGCTTTTCTCACTGAGCCAGGTTCTCTTTCCTTGCTCTTGGCACTGTAATAATTTTAATATCTTGAAAGTGAGACTGTTTTTTAAACCTGATGAAAATACCTGACCAATTAAAAGTATCTCACCGTAAGTTTCCGTTTATTTCCTCAGCGAGCCAGACTCCTTCCTCTTTGTACTATGATCATTTTTGATAGCTTAATGCATATTCTGTACTTTCTGAACCTTTTGAAGATACTGTACTACCCAAGAGTATCTCACTATATGTTATTTCCCAGTACCTTATGAAAAATGTGCCACTGTGTTAGTAGCTACAAAAAAGAAATGTACCACTTGAAAGGTTAACTGCTCTTGGCCAAAATTTAGAAATCGCTTACATAATCTCCAGAATTGACGATTACGTTCTGTGCTTACGTGTAATATAACCTGTGTATATATCTGTACATCTTTTTCTTCTTATACTCCACTGACCTTTCTTTTTAGTGTGTTTTGTTTATTTTTCTCTATTGTGTGTAAGATGGTATTACCGTTAACAAATGTATTATTATTACATCCAGATTCATCCTCTATGCCGACTCAGCCAGTTCTTCAATAGCTCCCCATCAAATTCCATTTCGTTTGCCAGTTTGTTTCCAAGCAGTCCCTTACCTGCCTAATGGGAGTGGGACTCGGTGTTACTCCCATAGGTCTGGGGCTTGCTCAAAATGTTCTGAGCATGCTCAGTGAAAATTCTGTGATTCAGTATGCTGCCCTTGCTTACATGTAATCCCAGTGTGGATTTCTCCTCTAACGGGTTCAGGATCACCTGTGGATTGTATAGTCCTAGCTGCCTGAACACAAGGAGGACCATGGCTCAGGATATGTCCGAGATGCCCACTCCTATTCCATAGCAACTGGTATCCCGCCTCAGGACCACTTACTAGGCCACTCAGCCGTTGCCCATAGTTCACGATCTAGGACTTGACTACAGTAACCCACACCACAAACCACTACCAGATTTTCATAAATTAAAATATATGGATATTCTTGAGGGAGATTTAAGTAGTACAAATAATAATGTTTATAATATTCAAGAACATCAAAACATACAACCCTAAATAATCTCTGATGTGAGATAAGTAATGCTGTCAAGACAATCACACCTTCCTCTTAGATAAGACTCAACTACACAAACAAACCTTCTCCCAAACGTAACTGTATAACAGAAGTGTTCGTATCCTTTCTAATTTAATTAAATATAGAGGAACTCTTTGACATATTTTTAAATCAATAGCGTCTGTTTTACCAATTTCCCTCAAACTTCAAGATAGTGTAGGAGAATTTACAAAGGATTTCCTAAATAAAGAATAAATCAGAGTTAACAGTGCTCTTATGTATTTGTGATTCAGTAGGAGTGAGTTAAGCCTTCTACTCACATGCATTATTCTGTATCTAATCTGTTAAAAGAAAAAGAGGGGTCATATTTCCCCTTACTGAATTTGATCTAAAACTGGCGCCTCATTTCCATATGTGGAATATTTAGATGGTTTCATTCATTTCCTCATAAAGCAGATCAAAAGACCTTACTTACATCCACTTTTATGTCTTAAGGCGAGCGGTTGTTCATCTAAACAAAAGATGATCACACTGCACAATCACTTAGCTGCTTCTGACACCTGTGAACTCTGATCAGCTGAGACATAATTTATAGTTAGGAAGATGTCTCGCCATGGTACTAGGACTCTTAAAATTGTGTCATACCTGTGAACAGGTTATCAAAGAGAAGGCTGGGTGGCATTACTTCAGTGTCCTCTGGCAATTCATCTAATAACATTATGGGAACACCCTATTTACTGTAGGCCTTTTCATATTGAAGGGTTTCCTTTTGGGTTCTTTCCTTGATAATGCAAAATTTACAAGATATCCAGAAGATGTATTCAGGCACAAACATATGGGTTTTCTGTATAAGTAAATTACTTGCAGCCATGTCTGCCAAAGTATTTTACCATGCAGTTTTGAGATTTTGGTCAAGGCTGAACATGGAAATGCATGGCGTTTCATTAAATCCATTAAAGGGCATAATTTTCACATTTTGGTATTGGGAACTGGCTGGGTGCTATCTGCACAATGAATAAATTTACACTTATCTAAGAACCGGTTTCGGCATATGGAATTCACAACTAAGTCATTCTGTAAGTCTTCAGGTGCTTCCCAGTATGACCCATGTAATCGTGTTCTTAGCAAACAGAGTCTTGATCACATATGTTGTACTTATTTCATAAGTCAGAGAGAGAGGGGGGAATAAGAATATTATATATAATACTTGTTCCTTTCATATATCCCTCTCTCATTGACTTGATTTGACACGTGTTTGTTCCTTTCCTATACTTGCGTTATTCCAGGAGTTAATATTAGTTTTCTGCTTCTTCAGTATCACCTGTTGTACACAGCCTCATAAACATACATTATTTGTATACACATTTTATGCCTTGTTGGATAGTTGGCAGCCCGTGAGGTCATCAACTAAACCACCACTGTTTTCTTCACCTTGTCAGATTGCATGTTTACCCGGTGGTTCAGTAAATATTTCCTTTACGTGTTCCTTCATTTTGTCATATGCTTCCAAGATGTCCAGGACTTTCTTTTGAGTTATGTCCCTGCAAAGAATCAAGACATGCATAAAGAAAGCAGGTTAATTAGAGTTATTTAAGGTTACTTTACCTAATTATGTACTAATTGAAATATATGATATATTTGCATCTATCCTTTCCAGCATCGTTGCTCTGAGTTAGAAGCTGAGGTAAGAACTTTTTGGCTGAACATCACAAAAACAAAATGTGTATAATTATAATCTTACAAACACTCCTAAACTATACAAAACTACAGCCCCAATGGGCCTTCGCCTACCAAGCGACCGCTGCTCGGCCCAAAGGCCTGCAGATTACGAGGTGGCACATGGTCATTTTGACGAATCCTCTTGGCCGTAATTCCTGGTTCGCTAGATCGGGGTCATCTTCTCACTGTTAGATAGATCCTCATTTAAAGGTAATCACGTAGGCTGAGTGGATCTGTAACCAGCCCTCCAAGTGAGAGGCAGGCAACTTAGACCGCGAGGCTGGCTTCAAACATTAATCACCAGTACGCAAGTTAAAAAACTTGATACTTTACATTCAGTTTTATCAGGAAAACTTTGTGAAAACTCCTTTCAGCTTAGCAACTTTGATGAGCCAAATTCTTCGAAATATCTAATAACGCCAAGCCAAACAACAATCGCATATGAATTATAACACAGTAGAGATTTCCACCTATTCAATACTAAGATGTATTTACAATATTTACATTACATGGGACTAGTTTCAATCCTCCTCGGGGTCATCATCAGCCATATTAAAACCAGAATCTTATGGGTATATAATTTACAATATGAAGTGTGGTTGAAATGTTGCAAATGAAAATGAGAGATATTACGTGTGATCCAGGTGAGTAATAATTAATAAAAGTAAGTAATACATACTAAGAAGTCTGGAATAAAAGTACAAATAAGGTGCTCTGTATTGTAAAAATTTACACACTTGTGGAATTCAGTAGGTCCTGGTAATAATGAACATAATGTACAATGACACACATAAAAATATACAAGTATGTACAATGTCTGGGTAGTAAAATGTGATACTCTCTAGATGCAGAGTCGACTTTATACTGTATCAGCTTAAGCAGGGAATTTGGCAGTTGGTGTATTAAGAAACCAAGCCGTGTTGATGGGCTGCATTGTTGATTGTTGGAGTTGTGCAGAATGTGAAGCTATTTTGAGTTCTTGTTAAGAAGAATGTAGACACTGCGTATGGAGATATTAATTGGTGGAATTCTCAGTTCATAGTGGAAACCAAATTGGACCTATTAAAATTGAGAAAAGCCAGTAAGAAGCAAAGTATGCGGAAAGAGGGAAAGATTACCATAAAGTGAAAGGACACTTACCTCGCTCTGCGGTATGTGTAGTTTAGCTGATAGTGTGTGACTGGTGGCGGGAAGAAAAATATGGGCGGGGAGGAGGGCAGGCGCATGCGGGTTAGGAAAAGTGTTGGTGGCTTGGGATGGGATCGGCGGGGGGCAGGTGGGAGTTGAATGCGGAGCTGAAGGGTGCGGGAGAAAGGGTAATTGTTTCGGAAAAGTACCTTTAATTAAACTTAGGATTGAGTTCTGGTTGGCTGCATTATTGTTTCTGAGAAAAGTGATAAATAAATCGAAAAGTACAGTATGTTGGGTTTCTCTGAGATTTTTTTAAGATTGTAATTAGCGTTAAAATATTGGTCTAGGTGCATGTAGTAATTTTTCATTATGTTGAGTAAAGGGCCCTTGTTTGCTAATTCAAGTATGACGATGTTCTGTTCGATATTGGTAAAATTATGGTTATAATCTTGCATTTGTTGGCCGATAGCTGAAAACTTATTGTGTTTTATTGGGTTAATGTGCTCATGGTATCTTATATTGAAGTTTCTTCCGGTTTGCCCAATGTAGGATTTTTCACTGGTATTGCATTTGATCCTATAAACTCCTGATTTAAAAAAAAACTGCTGGTCTTGTTGATATGTGAAGTATTGTGTAAAACGTTCATGTTTTTATTGTTGGTTTTGAAGGCTAACCCGCATGCGCCTGCCCTCCTCCCCGTCCATATTTCTCTTCCCGCCACCAGTCGCACACTATCAGCTAAACTACACACACCGCAGAGCGAGGTAAGTGTCCTTTCACTTTATGGTAATCTTTTCCTCTTTCCACGTACTTTGGTTTTTACTGGCTTTTCTCAGTTTTAATAGGTCCAATTCAGTTTCCACTATGAACTGAGAATTCCACCAATTAATATCTCCATGCACAGTGTCTACATTCTTCTTAACAAGAACTCAAAATAGCTTCACATTCTGCACAACTCCAACAATCAACAATGCAGCCCATCAACACGGCTTGGTTTCTTAATACACCAACTGCCAAATTCTCTGCTTAAGCTGATACAGTGTAAAGTCGACTTTGCATCTAGAGAGTATCACATTTTGCTACCCAGACATTGTACATACTTGTATATTTTTATATGTGTCATTTTACATTGTGTTCATTATTACCAGGACCTACTGAATTCCATGAGTGTAAAAATTTTTACAACACAGAGCACCTTATTTGTGCTTTTATTCCATACTTCTTAGTATGTATTATTTACTTGTATTAATTATTACTTACCTGCATCACACGTAATATCTCTCATTTTCATTTGCAACATTTCAACCACACTTCATGTTGTAAATTATATATCCATAAGATTCCTACCGTTAAAAAAGTTGTTTTAGGATTTCGCCATACATGGTGTATGTTTTAATATGGCTGATGATGACCCCGAGGAGAGTTAAAACTAGTCCCATGTAATGTAAATATTGTAAATACATCTTAGTATTGAATAGGTGGAAATCTCTACTGTGTTATAATTCATATCTTATTTTCAGTTCAATACGGACCAACAACATGATATTCATAACCCTTGAAAACAACAATCGACCACAAGTAATTTTTAATTCTCTAATGTATTAAAATAATGCATATTAGATACAAACATGAAATGATGGCAGAATATCTTTTTTTTTTTTTAAATCTTCCCTATGTAATTCAGTCACTGATATACCGTTTGTAGTCAGTTTCTGGAAATCTTATACCACATACATTAGGCCTACATTGACTTTCAAATGTTATGTTGAACTTAAGAATATGATTTCAAAGTTTTGTACGAATGCAAGTATCGATTCTGAAAAGTTCTCGAATGCATTATATTATATTCTGCCCGTCACTAATCATTATCATGTAGGAAAGAGAAAAAATATTATCAAAACTTCAGAAATCCACGTCATTTTCAATTTATATTGTAAGAAATAAGTTTTGTATGTTCATTGCAGTTTATGTATTTTGACCAGAATCAGTAAAGATGCCTACAATCTCGTTTATTTTTTTAATGCACGTAATGAATTACAATGCTCCCTATTAAATTTTAAGAGGTGGTTTAGAAGCATTTCTAATATAATACAGATTAAAGGTGAATAATCTCTGGCTTGTGGTTGCTTTGGTTTAAATTATCTGAGAAACTCGCCAACAATCCAAGCATGTTTATGGAGAATAACATCACTGGGTTATTTATTTCATAAATGCATTTACATTGTTGTTGTACTACTTTAATCTTGGATAGTAAATATCTATGTCCCCACTCGCGATGAAACTTCCACCATTGAGAAGCTAAAATCAAACCGGAATATCTTGAGAAGGTCAGTTTCCTTGTGATTAAAGCATTTTTTTCTTTCCTTAAATACTGTATCGCATTCAGCATTTTGCTAAGTAGGGGGAAGAGAGCTTCGTAATGACAATCGAACGTCATGATTTCCTTTCCCATGAAGTGCGTTTGCTCTCCCGCTTCACTGTGACGTATAGAATAGAATAGAATAGAATAAAATTGTATAATAGAATTTGTAAGTGTTGATTAGGTGTAAGTATCCAAAACAAAGTTAAAGTACTGAGAATGTACTGAAGATGGGCAGTTGAGTGCTGTCTGGTCAGATTTGGTCTCTTAGCAGGCTGTCACGATTGAAGATTTTGTTCTCTATGATGTTGAATAGTCCTCTCACTCACGTTAACATCACACACATCCTGTAGTCTATTTCAAGGTTCAACCACAGTTGTAAGATGGTCTCTTAGAAACTTGCTGTTGAGAAATCTGTCATTCTTGCGGAAGTTTCCCTTTTCTGGCATATCGGATCTTCCCCAGTAACTGTTCATATCTGAAAACCGTTTAACTGCCTATTTCACTGTTGTGTATTGCACACGTATGGCAGCAGCAGTGTAAAAGAGGGTGCCTCCATTATCAATCAAGATGATGACTTTGGAAACATCTTGTCAGAGGAATAATTTAAACTTAAAGCTGAAATGGCACACTAAACATTGTTGATTCTTATATGCTTTCCAAATAGAATGAAGGCAAACACCACATTATGGATCTTAAGCATGGGGAAACACACTTGTTTGTAATAAAACCTATTGTTGTGCAATAAAGTGTAGATAAGAAGGGACCATGCATTCAATCACTAGCTAATGCAGCCAATAACTACTACTACTCCTCTCCCTCTCTCTTGTCTAGCATCATATCAGTATTATTTAAAATATTTTTATTATTTATTTTGCAGTACCTTTCTCTACCACATTTTCCCAGTCCTTTGTCTGGGGTCCAACTTTTCTTAATATCATGATTGTACTGCTTTAAATACTGTATTTTAACTCATACTGAAAGTGTTGAAACAAAGCTGTTATTTTCAGTTACACAGTCTCTCTCAAACCTTTTGTGTCAACTTGAAACAGTTGATAGTGGGTCCACCTCTGATTATATTGAGATAGGGAACCAGTGGTCGGAAATGCATATTTATTGCGTTATGGACATACACAGCGTACTCTGCACAACAACAACAAAGCTCATAGTAATTGTTCAAAGTGACGACTGTCGGTCTCAGTGCATGCATGGCAACGGCGCATGAAGTTCTGCCGCACTCTGTCGAAGATCCCTGGTGTCTGTTGTACCAGGAGACAGACAGCTTCGACTCTAGCAAGCAGATCCATTTCCATGGGATTTTTATACACCATCAACTTGCGTAACCCCAGAGGAAGAAGTCCAGAAGTGTGAGATCTGACGATCGCGCTGGCCATGGGGCAGGACCTCCCCTTTCAATTCAACGGTGAGGCTATGTGTTGTTCAAGTGCTCGCGGACATTAATATCAGAATGGCCTGGTACACCATTGCGTTGAAACCACACCCTTTCATGGATTGCAAGGAGTACAGTCTCCAGGAACTGTGGCAGCACATCCCGCAAGAAGACCAGGTAATATGGACCAGTGAAATGGGAGGCAGCAAATAAGGTCCTATTAGATGATCTTGGACAATACCTGCCCTTTCGTTGACAGAGAATCTTTGCTGGTGGCCACCGATGTGGGTGGTGTGGGGAATGTTCTCGCTCCAGACATGGCTGTTGAGGCTGTTGAAAACACTATCACAGGTGAACAATACAAACTGTACAAAGTTCGGCACCACAGCACTGCGGTGGATAATCCCTTGGCAGAAGAGAACGTGGGGCTCAAAATCCGTAGGTCCCATGCTTGCACACATTCTTTATGATAGGGGTGTAATACCGGTTCCGCCAGTACTCTCCGCACAGTATCCTTCGAAGTGTGCGTTCCACGGGCAAGTTGACAGGTGCTTATTGCTGGGTGATCGGCCATACGATCCAACAGCATCTCCTCAAAGTCTGGTGTACGGATATGTCTTTGGCAGGAACCTTAGCCAGCTCTCTGTGGCGTGAACGACTCCATGTCTTTTAAGTTGGTATTCACGGAGACAAACTTCTTCCAGTTAGGATGACACCTGTTGGGAGAGCGTTCTCTGTACATTCGTGCTGCTTTGTGGGCTCTACATCCTGCCACACCGTACATTAAATCCATGTCTGGACGTTCCATCTTCCTACGAGTCGTGCACTGTACACAGTAACACACCTCACCATGGACCATCGCAAGCTGTCTGATGCAGCTGTCATCTGATACCAGGGATAGCGGGGTGCGTGAGGCACAGGTTAACATGCCAGTGTGATGTATGCGGTCGTCACATGACTCGCGTTCTATGAACTAAGTTGTGTACAGTACATCTGTTTGGTGGTCAGGGTCTCAATCTTAATGCAATTTTGTTTTGGTGTAAATAAATATCACATTCGTTCACTTCCTTGCATATAACCACTTTATTGCTGTTATGTCTATTCCTTAACAACACACAGTTATACACAATTATATACAACACAGCACTATTAAGGAAAACACACTGAAGCAATTTGCTGTCGATTCTGTCCAAGTACAGATATCAAGTCCTCACAGTGATCATTCATTTCACCATCACACAGTCGCTTATGAAAAGTACAGATATCAACAGGTGCACACGGTGATTATTCACTTTACTGTCACAAGGCAAGACTGACTACCCTCACTCAGGTCGATTCTGACAAGTTCAGATTTTAACCAAATCCTTAGCTCACGGTAACACTCGCTCTAACCCACACTCTGCAATCGTAACTCCACTCTGTACTCTCTCTGGCCCCTCTGCCTGTCAGCTCAATATATATGTATACTGTTCAACAAACATACATTTTTTTTTATTTTTTTACATTTTAAACATCTTTATTCATGATCAATAGTGTACATATACATACAGATGTAATAAAAGATACAGTGTGAATCCCACATAAGGTAAACTTGTGTGTGGGTTTGAAGAATATAGTAGCTAGATTATGTATATCATTGCATCTAGTGAATTGCATTTACTCCTTTAGCATTTTGGTGATATTGTACTAATTTTATGAACTGTTTTTCTGCATTTGGTGTAATAAGCAAGAAGCTGGAAATGAGAGACATGGTTTAAAAAGAATGTTGGTTTCTTAGTGGAGAGGAATAGTGTGCTAGTTGATTTGAATATTAAAATAGAAATTTATAAGTTGATTTACTTTGTAATAATTGTTGATGAGCCATGTAAATAGCCTTTTCTTCAGTGTATTCTGATTGCCACTGATCATGTCCGCATTGTATATCCGTGGCCTTAGACAACTTAGATTATTTTCTTTGTACAAGTAAAGTGTTCCGGCATGGAACACTTATTCCAGTTCTGTCTTTTAGCCTAGTGCAAATTTTTGACTTGTGTTCTTTGCAGAAGAGGTTTACATTTTTCTGCATGTATAGGGTCCCTGACTACACAAATAGCTGCCATATGTTAAGTACCATGTTTTGCTGGAACAGTTCATATGTTGGAAATATCAGTGCCTTTTTGTTCAAGACTTTCAGTATGTAGTTCTGGCACGTATTTACCTGAGCCAAGTGTGAATAAAGTATTCCACCCCGACTGTTAATTCCATATTGCAGTTGCGATTGAACTAAAGAAAAGTATACAGATATCAAGGCTTTTGTTGAAAAATATATAAATACACTTCTGAAATGTAATGATCAAATTTGATGCATGAAAATTATATTTCAGATATCTATAATTATCCCTAGGAATGAAACATTTATTGATTTCTGTAAAGTATAACTGCTTCAGCTTTCAGTATTTTTGCAAGTTGGTGTGTGTAGTCTTAGTGTTAGGTTGGCAGTATAGAAATATAGACTTCTGGAAATGTTCTTGCAACACTAAACGGAGCACATCCGAACATACAAGGAACAATCGATCGACCGGCCTCTCGATTGGACTAGATCAAACTTGAATGTTCTGTTACAATTTACAAACACATATGAAGAAATCTATAATACCGTATTTACTCTCGTGTATTAGACTGCCTCGCGTATTAGACACCCCCTTCCCCAACTTTTTGGAACAAAGGAAATGAAATAAATAAATCTTGTATACAAGACCCCCCCAACGTAATTCGTCAGAGAAGAACAACTGTTTCGCTTCGAAGTGGGTACAAGCCTTACTGCGGCTCTGATGACATCACACAAATTTGTGAATAGTTTCGTCCGTACAACCCGCGCAATGAAAACGCGTGTCAAAGTCCTGCGGTACATCTATGTTTCATAGTTAGCGTGTGTCGGCCTTCTGCAGCTCTGATGATGTCGTACAAATAGGTGAATAGTTTCATGTCTGGCCTGCGCAATTAAAGCATGCATGTAATGCTATATGTCTTTTGTAGTTAAGAACGTTCAACAGCAAAATGGTTGGCACAATTAGCTGCCATACTTGGGGACCTGAGTTCGATTCCAGGTACTGTACTGCCAGAGATTTAAGAATAGCAGGAAAGTTGATATGCAGTAAGAATGGTACATGCAGCTCCCCTCCATTGGGGGCTTCACCACCTTGGGATGAGGAAACAAGTATATTTTAGTTAAGAAATATTCACGGTTGTTGCTGTTAATATAGCACCAATATAAATGGCCCCTTATTGGACATTATAAATTAAAGCTAACTCATTCCTGGTTGCCAGCGTTTTGCCCCAGTTTGCTAAGTTGGGCTCATCAGTTAATCCCCTAATAGACTGTAAAAATGTACAGATGTTTTAAATCCCACTCGTGTCATGCCGTTCTCATTACCGGCACATGAGAGCTGACAGTTAATATTATTTCCGTTGGATGTGAACTTACGTTGGATGTCACATTTGAACTTATAAACAAGAATAGCTTGTTCGTTCCAGTATGACCTAATGTTCTTGTACTACAGTGCAAATTGTTTTAAAATATATTGTTTTAGAATAATCATAGTAAGCATCCACTCAGAGCTCTCTCTGACTTGGAGTTAGAGAATTCTTGGCTGACGATGCCTGCAATGATAGGTGAAACATGTATCATACTTAAATTTAATATAATGGCAATGTTATAGTCCTAAAGACTTTACTAGTATTGAATAGGTGGTTTCAATAAATTATTTGTTTAACATTTAATAATTGAATTACAATATGGTCAAAATGAAAGTAATCACTTGTAATTACTGTTTTCTTGAAATCTCCATCAAAGCTACGTAAATGAAGGGTGACGTTTTCCCACAACGATTTGAAACCTGCTATGGCACCCTTCAGATATGCTCTTGGTGCAGTGCTGACCATGGATTGTCACATAATAAGAATTCCACTGTTCTGGGAGGAATCTGGGTAGGACATAGGTCTTCTTCTATCAGCATCTACCAGATATACAAGGCCCTGAAGTATACTGCAGTTTAACCAAGTTCTTCAGGTAGTTCCTTAAATGATTTTTCATGTGAAACTAAAATATCTTCAGCTGTTATCAAGGTGTTACAGAATGCATTCAAAGTTCTTAATGACCTATGTTTAGGATCATTGTACATGCCTTGTAAGCCTTCACTTTGTACTTTATGGAAATCATTTAAATTAATTCAGAGTTTAAACTGTAGAGAGAGAAAGGGTTTTGGAAATAATTTTTTGAAGGACAGGAAGTACTGTGGAAGAATTGCAGTGGGGAAAAATGGTCTAGGGGGAACACACTCTGCGAACACTGAATTTGTACAAATGTGTTCAAAATATGTATTCTGATGTCTTGAGCCTTGTTCTTGATTGTCCTTTAGATATTTGATCCTGTTGATGAACGCAGATTGCCTCAAGGGCATGAAATATTACTGTATTTTTTCTCCTGATTTGGGAACATTCATAGGTGCTAAATGATAGAATAATGGATTCTTTCAGTGTGCCCCATGTGTAGGTTTCCTGGGGTGTGAGATTTGGAGAGTGAGAAGGGTACAGGAATTCCATTCCTTGCGAAATTAAGTGATCTCCAAAGTTTTTTTTTTTTTTTTTTTTTTTTTTTTTCAGAAGGGCACGTACAGTTGGACTGTACCTCCATCTTTCTGCATCCATTGCCAGTAAAGTGGCTGATTTCTGGCAACATTTAGTACTGTTTGATATTCAGAGCATGTTTTTAATCTCAGTACAGTTTGTTTTTCACATACAGTATATGATAGAAGTCATTACAGTTGCGATACCCTGAGAGAAGGAGCCTTAAATGATGTTTGTATTCGGGTGGCTCACTTGAAAAAAAAAAAGGAAACCTCCTATTAGAGATACTCCTATAATGTTGGGTGTTAATGAACAGGTTCTTTAAGATGCTGTCCAGATTGTCCCTCATATTTTTTGGCACACAGGCACTTGTTCAACAGACCAACATCAGCTGGTCATCTGTTGTGAGAATATTACCTAACAATCAATTACATCCATACTATCTGCTCTTACATTAGAAGCTTCATGTTCTGACTTCAGTATTTGGGGAATATTTTGTCGAAGGATATTACAAAAATGGGCAGGAATGCCATTTTTCATTAATAGTTTTCTTTTCGGATGAATCCCGCTATATAACTTAGAATCACAAATGGACCAGGCTAAATATAACTTCATTCTTTGGTATGTGTCCATATCATGTTCACAGTAATAAACCAGGTTTCATAATCACAGAGGTGCATGGTTTTGTCACCTTGGCTCTGACAAGGGCTAGCAGTTGGGAGTTCAGTCTATATGGTATATGTTAATAGGCTTTTGCCATTGGCACTAACGATTCTGTCTACAATGCTGACCTCCAAAATATTTCGTTGTACAATCCCTGTATAGGAACAAGGGTATTTACTTTTAGGTTGTCTCTAACCTGCAGGTTACATAAAACTAAATTTTAAGTAACTGGTGGACCACTCTGTATATTTTGAAGTGTTTTCTGTACAACTAATCTAAGGAACTTCATTTCACAATCTTGCAGTTGACTTCTCTTTTATGTATGATGCAACTCTCCAGACTATATGTCTTGATCGGCAGTAGATAAGTTTTAAACATGGTCTGTTTAGCCCTCTGAGTACCTCTCTTGTCTCCTACTATGTTCCGTAATTGATGAAAGAAGTTGGATCATTTTTGCATCCTGTTCACTTCATTCTTGACACTTCCATCATTTGATATTGTACTACCCAAATATTTAAAGTTATTCACACGTTCAGTCTTCTCTCCCTCGAGGGTGAGGTTACAAGGTGTAATTTTCCTGCGAACTTTCATTACCACTGTTTTGCTCTTCCTCACAGTTAACTTACATTCTTTAAGATTGGTGTTCCAAGGATCCAATCTCTTCTTAAACAACATCGTTCGCAGTTTCTCCCCAAATAGAAGCATCATCAGCAAACTTCCTTGTCTATTATTTTGAATTCTTTTATGATTGTAGTCATGAGTGAAATGAAGAGCAATGAGGAAGTTCTCACATTACGAATTAAGTGATTTTTAAATATAATATTTCATTTGTAATGTTGAATTTTTGTAGAACTATAAATTTGTTCTCATACATATTAGTTTCTCATAGTTGAAAAATGACCAAAGTGTATAGAAGAATGCCAAAGTGCTTTACAGAGGTGTCTTCTTCAACATAGGTACTATAATTAATAATACAAAGCAAAGAACATTTACCATTGCTATGCAATTGTCAGGGATACTGTAGGAGCAGTGGGCTCTCCGTTTAGGAAGATGACGTAGGCAGAGTGAAGGCACTTGCTTACAAAGTTGAAATTGACTTTTTAGGTACTACACAATTTGGGATCTGTAGGGATTCACATTTGCATAAATCATTCCCTCAGGCATCTGTTCCAGTATCATTAGGAAGGTAGCTGTTTCTTCAGCAGAGCCATTGGGTTACTTGAAATATGATTTATATCAACGAGGAAGCAAAAGACAAAATTATTCAGAAAAGCATAAGTCCTCCCTTTCTCTAAAGGATAAAAGGGAATCTGGCAAGAGCATGGAAGTTGATGTTGACTTCGTTTTTCAACTTCAAAGGGTCCCCTATTGATAAAATTTCTTGCTTCTGCAAGCAGAAGTATGCAGGAACTCTCAAGTCTTCGTACAGCATCTGTCAAGGCCAGGTGACCTAGGCTGCCCTTTGTTGGTGTCATTTTGTTTCATATTTGTGCCTCTGTCTGTACTCAACAACTGTCATTGTTTAAATTTCTAAATTTGGCCTGAGTGAAAAATCCACATTATACTGGGAGCTTAGACTCTCCTGCAACTTCTACCTTTTTGGAGAGTAACAGTATGGTTTGTACTTTCCTTCTGTAGGGTCCCAACTTTCATTTATACTGAGAGTTCCTTCTGTAGGGTTCCAACTTTCATTTATACTGAGAGGTACAGAATCCTTTTTGAGGTGGTTCCACTTGAAACTCCTTACTTCCTGGTAACAATGACTTGAACTTCTGTTGTCGAAGAAGTATAAATATCAGGTGACTTAGGGAATAATTTTTATGGTGTACTGACTTTGTTTTTGTTAATGAATGTTTTGGTTCAGTTTTATATCATTGATTACTTTTACTCATTGTCGCTACATGGTTGTGAAAAGTGGAGATTGTCATGGATCTCTGGTGAGAAAACTTTCATTGATAATCATAATAGCATGATACCTAGCCTTAATCGTGGATCAGTTACTAGGCTGAGTAAAATTTCCAAAAACTTTGATCTATTTTGAACATGTTTGCTGTATGTCTGTGGAAGCTTTTTATGGAAGTAAATCTTCTACCAAATTTGTGTCTTATTCAGTTACTTGTTGTTGAAATTTTTGTAATATAGGGCTATTAGATTGAGATAGTACCAGATTGAGTCTTCGTCAGTTGCCTATTTCCTTGCTTTTATTAAAAAAATGAAAATCAAATAGCTGTTTGAATTATACTAATATTACTTAGTTCTGCTGAAAACTTTGTCCTCTTCATGAAGCAAATGTAGTATGGTATTGTGTAAACATAAAATATTTTTGATAAAATTAGATGTGCTTTCATCCTATCCAGTTAATGAAATTCCCATGTCTTGCTCAGTAGTTTTTAGCAGGTAGTTGCTGCTTGATACATATAACAATAATGAATTCAACATCGTGTAGTACCTTTCTGCTGGGATAACAAAATTCATTGCATTTGGTTGTTGACATCAGTTGCTAGTACGTAATCATCACTACGTTGAGTTGACACTATCACCAAATATTTCCACTTATCCCAGTTTTTTCTGGTGTTCCTATTTAAGAATTACCTCTGAAATGTTGAGTGTATATATGCCTTTATATATGTCTTGTGGCTCTTAAAGTGGATTGCTACTTTCTAATGTATATTTCGTGATATACTTGTAATTTTGAGGTTGACAGTGTGCAGCTAGTAGTAAAAGTTTTTATAGATATTTTTCATGCACGGTCTTGTATTCAGGATGTATTAAACATCATTGACAGGCGAACTGCATGGTTTATTTTGCAAAGATAGCTGACATACACCATCGTACACTCCACTCTTCTCTGCTATGCACATGCACAGTCCATTCTAAGCTAGCTGTGCAATATTCCTACTTTAAAACTTTTAAGAATTTATTTATTTTATTTTATTTTATTTATTTATTTATTTATTTATTTATTTATCACAAGAGAAGGAGATTATGAATTCTGTACTGCTTACTATATTCTTTACAAGGACGAAAATTTTAAATGAGGTAATAGTGTTTTACTTTGTGTAGACTCCAGTTAAACTTTTGTTGTGATATACACTCACATTCATAAAAAACAGAACACTTTGAAAGACTCGAGATAGGACGTTCATATTCACAGAACATGTTCATTAGTATGTTCTGCAGAAATGATTAGCATATCAGTTACCTAGGTGCAGCATGTCTCCTGTTGTCTAGTAGGCACTAGTTCCTTCATTGGCACTGATAATTTGTTCCATGCGTAATGGCATCGACACGTATAAGGTGCGAATGGCATCCTGGGGTATAGCCATCCATGTTGCATTCACCTGGTTCCACAGTTCATCTTTGGTGGTTGGTATTGGCTTACAGCACCACACCCGTCGTTTCACCGTATCCCACGCATTTTCGATTAACGACAAGCCCGGTGATCGGCGGGCCAGGGCAACAGTCTGACATCCTGTGACAACAAGAAGGCACGTGTTCGTGCAGCAAAATGTGGTCGCACATTGTCCTGCTGAAATGTGGCGTCTGGGGTGTCGTACAGAAAGGGTAGAGCTACAGGTCACAGGTTATCATTCACGTAGGTCAAACAGGTCATAGTGCCCTGGACACGCATCAACTGTGATTTGTGGTTGTACCCAATAGTACCCCACACCCATAAGGCCTTGAGTCGGCACTGTATGTCTTGTGCGAATGCAGTCAATGTGATGCCTCTCCCCCCCTGTCTGCGGAGAACCTAAATGTGGCCATCATTTTTAAACAAACAGAACCTGGATTCATCTGAAACCACTATCTGCTGTCATTCCTTTCCCCAGTGACGACGTTCCATACACCATTGCAGTCTAGCATGTTTATGCACATTAGTCAAAGGTAGGTGGAGAAGTGGGTGACGCGCCGGTAACCCAAACTATAATAAATGGCGGCGGACCGTCGTTCCTGATAGTGTACAATATGTTACACTATTCCACTGTTGTGCCAGAGCCGAGGAGGACGCAGATCTGTCCTGGAATGCCATTCGGATGAGGTGTTGGATCTTCTCGCGTGGGGGGGGGGTTGTGGCCTGGGTGGTGCAACCAGACCCTTCTCGTCGCGTTCTGCGGCCTTCTGTGAACCATTCTGTACACACCCGTTGTACTGCCTACACACTTCATCCCACACGAGCAAGTTTCCTGGATGGATGCATTATGTTCTCTCATGCCAATAATGCGCCCTCTTTCAAACTCGCTCATTTGACGGTGCGGTTCTCGCATACATCTGCGAGGCATCCTGCACGTCTGCTCAAGTCACACTGATCCACTACCTTTGGTTTATAGGGACAACAAGAGCCGCAGGCACATTTTACCAGTCGGTGGTGGTGCACCGAGATATCGATGTGGACCTTAAACCTGAGGGTGGACATGGTTCAAATTCTAATCATTTCTTCAGAACATACTAATGCACATGTCGTGTGAATATGAACTTCTTATCTCTCGTCTTTCAATGTGTTCTGGATTTTGAGAACGAGTGTAGATCTTACTTTTCTTGGTCTATTATCATTTCCTTAAAGTAACTTGTATAGGAATATATTCTATATTTGTTCATCCCAACTTTCTCGATTTTTTAAATTTATTTGTTTGTTTATTTATTTATTTATTTATTTATTTATTTATTTATTTATTTATTTATTTATTTATTTATTTATTTATTTATTTATTTATTTATTTATTTATTTGTTTCTTTGAGCCTAAGGAAATGTATTAAAACAAACAATTGTTATAATTGTGTAATCAAACTATATATAGCCTGCATGTTCTTTGAGTGCTCAATACTTGCACAGTGGGCAATATTAATGCTGTCTCTAGTAACTGGTTGATACTGGGCTGAATTCACATGAATGGACTATCCGGAATATGGACGCTTAACTAGTGTTTCCATAACATTTTAAGTAACATATGCATGTTTTCATAGTCCCCCTCTCTCTTATGTAGTTTAAACTTTATGAGTCAAAGAAATTGATGGGTGGTGGTGGTTGTGATTGTCGCGGGGCCCGGTCTGTTGCAGTCCCCCGAGCGACAGTTTAGTTCCGAGCCACGGCGCAGTAAAAGTTTCGAGGAGCGTGAGGAAGAATATGAGAAAGTGAGGAAAAGGATTTTTCATCGCGACGTGAGTACTAGCTCTTCTCTCTCTGTCACTCTCTTATTTCTCTATCCTGTTTCTCCCTTTCCTGTACTGACCCTCCACAGCGACAACACACATCTGTATTGAGACCTAACTACCTAAGCATAACTAACGTGTTTTGGTTATATGGAAATGATTATTTATATTCTTTGAGGTATACAATATCTTACTAAAATTATGAATTGAGCCTGCATCTTGTTATGTGATGAAAGTACATACACAGCAAGGACTGGAAGTATTTAATTGCTTATTGTAGCTTCTGAAACTGGAATTCTTAGTCAATAAAACTGAAAGGAATCACTTTTTTTGTACTGTTTTCATCATGAAGTACCTGGAACAGATACCTGTTTTGATATGTCTAAATAGAGGAGAGTTCTCATGAGTGCATTGTTCTGACTTAGCTTCTGTTTAATTAAATCAGTTTATGTCTCTGATTTTGAACCTCTTTGGTACACATGTTCCATCTTAGTTTTCCTCATATAAGATCCACTCTGATAGAAAGGCTAATGGAAAATCCATACTCTAACACAATTCGATGTGGATGATCATGATGATGATGGTTTTGTTTATTGCAATAACTACTGGACTTTAATGCCACATTGTTAATTGATCTATAAATATTACAAATGATCATCATTAGGAGACAAAAAAGTGGTGAGTGAGGATTGATTTAAATTTTTATTGGCATTTGTTAATTTACTGACATGAAATCTATGTGTGGTCATCATTAGAAGCAGATAAAAGTTGTTAAGGGTGAGGATTGATTTAAATTCTGTCTAGCTGTGCTGTATGTCACATTAATTTTTATGTATGTGTGAAATTATAGAAGATGCTACCTTTTATATTTAGAGTGGTAGTGTAATTTTGATCATTGCGTATGTTGAAAGATTGATTAATAATACCTCAGTGAATCCCAGTGCAGGGTTTGGTAAGTAATGTCTTGTTTGGTGTGAAAGCTAAAATTTTGTGAAGTGTTAAAAGGAAATTATGGCATGGATTGTGTGGTGACATGGCCTTTTAGTGGTCACTGTGCTGGATCATCGATAGGTTAATTATATAGTTTTTTAGAGGGTAACGTATATAAACCTGGTTGTCTGGTTCTCAAGACAACTCCATTTCTTACGGCAGATAGGAAGATGCAATTGTTTCTGAATGTGAAGCAACTCTGCAAAATTCACTTGCCAGTATTTGCATAATTTGCTTGTTGCTGGTTTGCTTGTTTTTTTTTAACCGTACATTAGTTCAATATGCAGTGCACATTGCCTCTGCACATTTTTAGGGCAAAATTATTGGATTACGAATTCCATCATAGCCGCACGAAAGGTGTTCAGGAGAGAGTGTGGTGTTTGCAATCCTCCTAAGAGAGACAACATACTTGCTATAGCAAGAAAGTTGGAAACAACCGGGTGTTCTGTAAGTCTGGTAAGTATCACACATCTGGTTTGGCAGATGTGGCAGAAAATGTTCAGATGTTATTTTCGGTTTCATAGGAAACGAGGCAAGATCTGTGTTTCATATATCCAATGTAAAGAAACTATGGCTATGCTAGATGGCTGCCATTCACAAGTTGTAGGAGATTAATAAATAAAAATGTTACTACACAGGGTTCTTGGATTTTACTATATGGCTACCGGAATTCTGAACATCGTGTGGTTCACAGATGAGGCCTCGTTCCATCTGACTGGTTACATGAATTCTGAAAATTACCACATTTGGGCCACACACAACCCACATGGTATTTATTAAAGACTCCTGCTCCCACAGAAGGTCCTCTGATACTATGAACACAGACCAGTACAAGGATATTTTCCATCAATTTGTCAAGCAACTAGATGACATTGAGCTAACCGAGAGTTATTTTCAGCAAGATGGGTGCGACTTGCCTCATGTCAGCTGAGTCTCTTGTTCTACTCAGCAGTTTCTTTGAAGAAAGGATAATCTCTAAGAATTTGTGGCTGCCAAGATCACCGGACTTATCAACACAAGGGCCCTGTTTCATAAAACTAACTAATAGTATTACCTAATAATATTAGAACTCATAAAAATAATTATTAGTTAACCAAATTCTGTTTCATAAAGATTGACGCATGACTAATAAAATATCTTCACTCATAACATTAGTTTATTAGTCAGCTGATAGAAATGGAGATTAGAATTGGCCTGTTGGATATGTTCTTGGTTTGTGTTTGTTCCTAGCATTAGGATAGTGCTTGAACGATTGACTATTAATCTATATGTTCAATAGGCTTACTTGATATTTTTGTTGTTGTGACTTGGATACATGTGACAATTGATAAAAGAAGTGAAAATAAAGTGAGAGAAGAGACTTTCTTTGCGGAAAGTGATTGAGTTAAAGCATCAACTATTCGCAGTGAACGTAGTGGAAGCACACACTAGTGTTTATGATAAAGGGCTATTCTTATTTATAGCCCTGTAACAATATTTGTTAGCGGATGGTAAGTAACATCACTCATATGTTCTTCTAACTTTTTAAAATTTTATGTGCTCTTAAAAATCCTTGTTGAGTTGGACTAGCAAAATCTTGGTTTACTACCCTCTGTGATGGGAGCGGTAGAATAACATTCACGGTATCCCCTGCTTGTTGTAAGAGGCAACTAAATGGGGCCACAGGGGCTCTCAACTTGGGAGCATGGGTTGGCGATCACAGGGCCCTGAGCTGAGTCATGCATTGCTTCCACATGTGCCAGGCTCCTCACTTTAATCTATCTTGTCCGATCTCCCTTGTTCGACTCTTGTTCTTTTCCAACCCCGATGGCATTCGGTTGCAAGGCCTATAGTCTTTCATTTTCACACATTTCATGGTCTTTCTCTTTTTTTGGCTGATACCTTCATTTTTCAAAGTGTTAGGTCCTTTCCATTTTTCTACCTGATTAGTGTTATATAGAGGATCGTTGCCTAGTTGTATTTCCTCTTAAAACAATCATTACCACCACCACCACCTTCGTTTACTGGTGGTATAAGCCAAGATTTTAAAGGATAGTATGAGTCTCTGAGCAGAACTGCACCTCGGAAACACAATGATACTGTGTATCACTACCAACCCATGGAGTGCAATGTAAAGCTGCTGTTTTTAGGTTATGCTTCATTCCTTGCAGTGGAACATTCTATTACCAATCCTATCAAATACTCAAAAGTTCTGTAATCTAACCTAAATCTTTCATTGTATTAATATGTTTATTACATACCAGTACAGGCTGTTTTTGGCCTAACATTTATTGAACGGTGAATACCTACACTCGTTCCTCATCACCATTTCAATCATAGTTGACTATTTCACTGATCTTCACGATATTTTGCCAAAATATTAAAATACCACTCACTTTGGTTTCCCTAATAATATGGATCATAAGTCAAAATATACTCACCGGGCGAGTTGGCCATGCGCATACAGGCACACGGCTGTGAGCTTGCATCCGGGAGATAGTAGGTTCGAATCCCACTATCGGCAGCCCTGAAGATGGTTTTCCGTGGTTTCCCATTTCCACACCATGCAAATGCTGGGGCTGTACCTTAATTAAGGCCACGGCCGCTTCCTTCGAACTCCTAGGCCTTTCCTATCCCATCGTCGCCATAAGACCTATCTGTGTCGGTGCGACGTAAAGCCCCTAGCAAAAAAAAATTTAAAAAAATATATATATACTCATGGAAATAATTGCAATAACATCAGTAACTTTTATTAGTCATGTTGTCTATGAAACAATTGACTAATATTATTAGGAATATCTACTAATAATTCCTTGTAATTCTGTAATAATTTTGACTCAAACTAATTACGAATATTATTAGCTAATAACTCTATGAAACATAATACTAATATCATTTGTTAATATTATTGGTTTCTTACTAATAATATTAGTGAAAGATGTTTTATGAAACAAGACCCAGATTATTTCCTGTAGGGGTTGTCTCAGATGATAAAGTGCATCAAAATTGACCCAAACAATTGAAGATTTGAACATCATGACTTTAATCAATGGAATAGATTAGGAATGCAGCGGACTTCCAGAAGCACGAAGTGACGGGTATGGCTGTGTCTACAGGGAGATGAAGGTAATTTCCAACATCTATGGTGTGATGGTAAGTGAAGCCCCCTCAGTGTCTTCATATTTTAGAACGTAGTTGCATCTTCCTGTCTGCTGCCAGAGAGAAATGGGGTTGTTTTGCAAACCACTCGGTTTATATAAATAACCCTGTATACTTTTCTGCTGACATTTTATTTGACTTGGTGTGTTCTGGGTTTGAAGATGGTGTTATATGAACAGATTCTTTGTTCAAGAACGCTTGAAGGGGAGTGTTACTGTTATGTTCAAGTGTTTGCAGCATTATTCATGACCAACTGTATTTCCCTTGGGCCTTCTTACTACAACTCCACAGCTTCTTACTAAATCAACACATAAGTCATTACAGTTAATTCTTTCATTCCATTCATAGAAATGGGAGGAAGTTGCTTGTAACTCTCATGCTTCCTAGATTGGGTCCTGAAGAATTAGATTTCGAGATTATTGAGAAATGGTTGGGAATATAGGTTAGCTTTTCATTATTCTGAGTAGAAAGTAATCGACTTACACTTTGTGTTTCAGATTTGATTGATTTACTAACAGTGAGTTGTGCTACCTTGGTTGAATCTCTCTTGTCCATTGATGGCTGGCTTGTAGGGCAATATACACGTTCCAGATTTGTAGCTTTTGTCTTGCTGCAGAGTTTTGAATTGCCGTGAAATTGGGACTTGTTTGTGTATTGCTACGTTTATATGAAATGGAGAGGGAAATGAGAAATTAATTATTTTCTGTGTGTTCCTATGATTATGAAGCATACTTGCTACTGAGAAATCTTTAAAATAGTTCTGCATATTGTATAATACTATATTCCTTTAACTTCCAAATAAAAATTAGATAACATTCACTCAGTAGTTACTAGACAGCAGCCAATCCAAAGCATATAAACATTCTACAAGGGAAAATGGTAAATTGTTGTTGTTATTGTTACCGTGTTTTGGTGGATCAGCAGAGGTGAAAGAAGGTGCGGGCTGGAATGGGTCTAACTACAAGTCCGAAAGATGAATTTAAAATTTAAATAAAGGTTACATTTTCAATAGACAACAAGGTTTAACAATTTTCACTAGGTGAAATACCAAAGAAAAATCAGGTACAATGTAACTTTACAAACGAAAGCACAAGTTAAGGGGTCTTTACAAATTCTGGGCTACGAGCCCCAAAGTTTAACAATTTCTGAGCTCTCAGCTCACAACCACAAATTACCAAAGAGCAGAAAATTCCTCATAACATGGAGCACTTCCTCCCACCTTGTAATCTCAACCCTCCTAGAGGCACCTTTCAAAAATACCACAAAGAGCTGACCCGCTCTCAATCGTCCAAGCCTATTAAAGGCAATAACAGCTTATTACACTTAACTGCCATCAAGGCACAACTTATAATGGAAGAGGGGTTTCTCGTACCCAATCTACTGGGCCTTCGCAGGAAGGGAAACAAAAATGGGTTAAGTTAATGGCCCAAAATACAAAGCAGAATGGAGGCGAGTACTTGCACTCCTACATGAAAGCTTGTTAAAACCTAAGTGGCGCTAGGCCGATACACCAGGGCTATTCCCACACTAGGGAGGTGACTCGTATAAGAAAAATAATTTAACACTTTAATGAAGAGAAGAAAATCGTTTATGAAAACGTAGTCACCTCAAATCCAAATTGAAGGGGAGCTCCAGAGGGTAAAGCACTCTCTATCCCCGATTTACAGTTAAAGTAATAAGAAAATGTTTACATAACCCGGCACTAAGTTACATTTTTAAACAGGTAGGATACTTTGAAAAGGTTTCGAACCTTCCCCGGGAGTTAAACTGCTGACCAAGAAAGAAATAAAGATGTTAAAAGGCCATTACCTTTCCTGAAGAGCTGCTGCTCGAAGGAAGAGGCGCAACCCGCCCCCTGCTATATTTCCATACACTAAGCTAGATGTTGTTGAAGTGGCGACGGGCCATGAAAATCAGCAGTTTTTAAACTCTCATGGAAGATTCGAGACCTTTCATGAATAATTAAGACACACCCACAGGTGTTTATTGGTTGCCCGAAATTTACACATTAAAATTGGAGGAGGACACTATTGGTCCAAAATTAAAGAAATTCGAGATTGGCTAAGTTCAAAACTGGTGGAAAGAAAGATTAATATTGCCAACCCATAGATGAAAGAACAAAATTTAGTAAAGACCAAAACTTCTGAATATGAAATTTCTTCATAAAAGTTCCTTCACTTCGCACCTGGGTGCATGATCATAGTTTTTTTTTGGTAGAGACATCTATAAGAGAATGTCCAGACTTCTTGATCAATGAAAAACAAAACAAATCGAAATACACACAGTGACATCTTCTGAGAAACAGTTGAGTTGATTCGGTTTTTAAAGTTCAGAGTTTCTCCAGTAGAGGAGTACTTTAAGGCGGAACATTCAAATGTGCGGCGTATAGGTGTACCAACCGGTACAGTTATTATTGTTACCTTGCTTTCGTGGATCACAGAGGTGAAAGAAGGTGTGGACTGGATGGGTCTATCTACGAAAGTTGAAGATTAATTAAAATTTTAAAATGAAGGTTATATTTCTTTTCAGATAATAAATTTCAACTATATATCAGGTACAGGTAGTCAGGTACAAAGTAAAGAAAACCAGGAAGAACCCAGAAAAGACTAGTTACAATTTGAGCTTCAAACTCATAATTTACCAATGTCCAAACATCAAAATCTTGGCGATAGACAGGTAGCAAAGGAGAGATATCTCCCAAAACACAATTTTTTGAAAGCACCTTGCTCCAACAGTTACAAGTTACGGTCTTCCAAAGGAACCACTCAGTGTTACACCAGTATCAATTAAATTACAAGAAAAGAGCTTACATGCTCTACAAATTCAATCAAGGAGACTGTGCTCCCAAACTCTTTCAGCCTGCTCAAGGCAACTATCAATAATAACAAGACTGAAAAGAGCATTTTTGCTCAACACACTTCAGGCTTTTGGCCTCTAGGCACAACCTACAATTTACAGTACTGTACAAATTTTAGTTGACACAGGGGTATCTTGTACTCATTCTACTGGGCCTTAATTAAAAGGCTTCTTCTGTGGATCAGTGGTAGTGTGTCAGCCTCCGGATCCCACAATAGCGGGTTCAAATCCGGTAGAGGTAGTCGGATTTTGAAGGCCGGAAAAAAAAAAACCATTCGACACTCCATGTCGTACGATGTCAGCATGTAAAAGATCTCTGGTGACACATTTGGTGTTTACCCAACAAAATTAATTAAATCTAAGCCATAGACGCCCAAGAGAGTTTTGGTTTACTCGGTCTGCCATCTAGTAGGCCTAGAGTAAAACGGAACGTCGAAATTGATGAGCAGACAGCCAGATGGCGTCAAATTGAAATGTCTGCACACGGTAGCTGAGGCCATATGATTATTATTATTATTATTATTATTATTATTATTATTATCGTTAAAAAGAACAGGTTAAGTTACTGGCCCCAAACTCAAGAATGTGTGGAGGCGTACACTTGTGCTCCTAGAAACCCAAGTTTAAAACCCTACTTGGGCTTGCGGCCCGATGATGCAGAGGCTAATCCCGCCCTTTTGAGGTGACTAGAAGAACAAGTTAATTTGTAATTTACAGGAGAAAAACAGTTACAAAAATCATAGTCACCTCAAGATAAATTGAAGGGGAATTCGAGAGGGTAGCGCACTCTCTATCCCCGATTTAAAGTTTAAGTCTTTATGAAATTTTACATGAGTAAGAGGAAAGTTTACGTTTTAGAAAACAGACGGTTACATAGTTAAAGATTACAACGTTCTCCTCGGGTCAGCTTGCAGAGATAACTACTTAGATGGAAAAACTGTTGGCCGTTACCTATAGCTGATGTTCTGCCTGCTGAAGATAGAGGCCCCCGCCTCCTGTCTTAACACACACACTCAGTAATTCGGCGATCAAAAAGACAAGTTAACTAGAAAATACCCGAGAGGAAGCTTTGAGAAGGCTCTGGACTAAATCCGGACACACCCTCTCATTTTTATTGGCAGATTGATTGGTTGAAAAATAAATACAGAAAATTTATGATTGGTAAAAACCAGTGCTGGCACAATGAGAAGGAAGTGTTGCAAACCTTAAAGTATCAAAATAATGAAAGTTAATTCAGTTGAGAAAACCTATAAACACAAGACAATATAATATAATATAATATAATATAATATAATATAATATAATATTATTATTATTATTATTATTATTATTATTATTATTATTATTGTTATTACAGAGTTATCCGTGGTAGTTAGAGGTGAAAGAAGGTGCATTTGGGAATAGGTCTCAACTTACGAAATTAAAGTTAATTTAAAACTTTAACAAAGGTTATATTTTCTTTTCAAAATCAACAAATGACAACAAATAACAAAGATGTAACAGGTACCAAGTAGCAGGTTAACAATTTAAGAATTTACAGAGCCCCAAGATTAATTTCTGAGCTCTCAGCTCACCATCACAATAGCTAAAGGGCAGAAAAACCTCTAAGTACAAGGAGCATTAGCTCCTAATTACCAAGTTAAGAGGAAAAGAGCAGACCCGCTCTCCATTTTACAAGCCTATCAAAGGCTACAACAACCTTCATTCCTAACTGCCCTTAAGGCACACATACAGTGAAACGGGGGTATCTTGTACCCAACCTACAGGGCCTTCACATGAAGAAAACAAACTCTGGGTTACTTAAATGGCCCAACAAACCAACTTGACTGGAGGCGTAGCTTGCACTCCTACATGAAACTTCTTAAAACCTAGGTGGCATTACATAAAATCAGCTTCATGGGCCGTATCGCACTTCAATAGATTCACAAATAAGTATTTATTTATTTTCCACCTAGTCGATACAATGATTGCTTAAGGCAATTTTTAATGGTCAAAAGTGGTACATGTTTCGTATATTATCAACATCTTCAGCCACGTTTAGATGAAAAATATATAAAATTGACAAAGTAATGCTTGTCTAAACAGTGTTATGTGGCTGAAGATGTTGATAATATACGAAACATGTAACACTTTTGACCATTAAAAATTGCCTTAAGCAATCATTGTATTGACTAGGTGGAAAATAAATAAATACTTATTTGTGAACCTAGGTGGCACTCGGCCAGTTATACAGGGGCTAATCCCATACTATGGAGGTGACACGATAAGAAAATTTTATTACATTACGAAGAGAAGAAAAACGGTTATGAAAACATAGTCACCTCAAAACAATATGAGTGGGAGCTCGAGAGGGTTAGGCACTCTCTATCCCAATTTGTAGTTAGAGACGAAATTTTACCAAATGTCTATTACATTTTAAAGATAGGTTACATGAGAAAAGTTTCGAACCTGCCCTGAGGGTTAAACTGCTGAGCTAGCAAGAAATAAAGTTATTAAACGGCCATTACCTTGTGGATGAACTGCTGCCCGAAGAAAGAGGCTCTTCCCGCCCCCTGCTAAATATGTTCACACACTGCGAAAGATGTTACTGAAGTGGCCCCGAGACAAGAAAATCAGCAGTTTATATACCCTCGTGGAACATTCGAGACCTTTCATGAATGATGATAACCCGCCCATAAACGTTTATTGGTCGGCTAAAGATTACAAGTCAAAACTGTAGAAGACATCTAGGATTGGTGGAAAATTAATTACAGAAATTACTCATTGGTCAAATTCAAAACTGGCGGAAAGAGAAGGGTTATACTGCCAACCCAAAAAATGAATGAAAGAAATTTAACAAAGAACAAACTTATGAATACCTAATTTCTTCAAGAAAACAGTTCCTTCACTTCGCACTAGGGTACACAATTATCGTTCTTAAGTAGTGCCATCTAAACGAGAATGTCCACACTTCTTGCTACAGAGCAAACAAATACAAATCGAAATAGACATAGTTCAAAACACTTCAAAATTTACAGTAGAGACATCTTCCGTGAAACTTTTGATTTAATACAGATTTTAAAGTTCAGAGTTTCTCCTGTAGAGAGGTTCCAACTGGCGCAATATTTGAATTAGCGGCGTGGAGGTGTACCGCCCGATACAATTATTATTATTATTATTATTATTATTATTATTATTATTATTATTATTATTATTTTGTTGTTGTTGTTGTTTGAGTCATCAGTCCATAGACTGGTTTGATGCAGCTCTCTATGCCACCTTATCCTGTGCTAGTGTTTTCATTTCTACGTAACTATTGCATCCTCCATCTGCTCTAGGATGATCTAAATAAGCTGTAAATTAATGGACGCCACTGGGCTTAATATTTATCAAAATGTGCGCGGGTTAAAAGCAAAACTTGATGAACTGAATCAGAACGTTCAGCCCAATGAATATCAATTCGTAGCCCTAACAGAGACTTGGCTGGACTCTATTGTGTTCGATAGTGAGGTCTGTAGTGAGCAGTACAGAGTGTACAGGGCTGACCGTAGCACTAGGAGGGGCAGGGGTGTGCTCACTGCTGTCAGGAGAGGTTTAACTGTGCTCAAGGCCGAACAGGTCACAAATAGTTTTGAGGGGCTCTTACTGAAAGTTGTCATTCAAAAAAAGGTATGGTATTTCGGTAATGTGTATGTACCACCTTCCTCAAAATCAGCTGTCTACAGTGAAATATTTGGATGGCTGGAATCTCATTACGAGCTACACAAGAGTAATGTCGTCATTGTCGATTTCAACATGTCATCAATTAGTAACATGAACAGTGATTTGAACACAAATACGCAAAGTCAGCAGTTAAGAAATTTTATTTATCTTCATAATCTGTTCTTATGTAATTCATTTCCAAATTGTAATGGAAAAACTTTAGACTTAGTAATGACTAATCAAAATATTTCAAGTATTGAATACACAAGGAGCACAGACCCGCTTCTGCCAGAGGATATACACCACCCGGCCTTAGAAATAGAGCTACGAATTACATTGCATCAGACTAAACCTAATACTACCCCCCAGACTTCATATAATTTTTAAAAAGTGAACTACGAATGACTGTTCATGAGGCTTAGAGACACGAATTGGAACTCTCTCTATGAATGCACTGAAGTTGATGCTTCAGTAGACTGTTTTTACGGCAACCTTTATTCAGCTATAAATGAATCGGTTCCTATGAAAGAAACAGGTAATGGCAAAACATACCCCATTTGGTTTACAGATAGCATAATTCGAAAATTGAAAGAAAAAGAATATTACAGAAAGTAGAAGCACATTACAGAACATTATGATAGAATAAAATACTGAGAGCTCAAATTAAATCTGAAATTAAGTCCGCACACAGAAGATACATTGAGACAGTGGAACAAGGTATCAACAATGACGCTAGATCGTTCTGGGCATACATTAAAAATAGGAGAAAGAATAGTAGGGATCGCGACACAAATATGAAAATAACTACTAGATACTAAGGATGAAATTGTAGAAGGTTTTGCGGACTACTTCCAATCAGTATATTCCCGCATAAGGCACAATATCGCATACCTAACGCTCCATCCTTCACTAAAAATACATTGCATATTAAACACTTTGCTTTAGAAGAGGTTGAAGTAGCACTTCAAAAGCTGAAACCTAAAGCATCTGCAGGACCAGAACATGTACCACCGTATGTGATAAAAGGTTGTTCAGATGTTCTTAAGCATCCACTTCTATTTATTTACAATTTGATTATTAAAACATCTATATTTCCATCCGTCTGGAAGTTATCACGAATGTGCCACATACTTAAATCGGGGATCCCACATTAATAAACAACTACCGGCCTATTTCTATTTTATCTGTGATAGCAAATGTTTTCTAATTTATGTTATGTAATCGACTAACAACATATTTCAGACCTCTTATATCAGACAAACAACATGGTTTCCTTTCACGACGCTCCACTGTCACAAACTTGGTTAACTTCACTTAGCGAGTGTCCACAGAACTTGACACCGGTGGACAAATGCACGTAGTATTCACAGATTTCGCAAAAGCATTCGATAAAATTAATCACGATGCCCTACTAAGTAAGTTAAACCTGTTCGGTTTCTCGAAACAACTGTTGCATTTTTTTCAGTTCCTATCTGTGTGATAGGAAGCAGTTCGTTTCTTTCCAGAGACATTCTTATCGGGAATACCCTGTAAATTTAGGAATAATTCAGGGGTCATATTTAGGCCCTTTAGTTTTTCTCGCATTCATCAATGACTTGCCTGAACAAGTGAAATATTCCAGCTGTCTGGTATACGCCGACGATTTCAAAGTGTTCAAAGCCATTGAAAACATAAACGACTGTAAATAGCTTCAGCTAGACTTGAAAAGTGTATTGGAGTGGGCGACTGAAAATAAACTGTACTTAAATGTAGAAAAATTTGTATTGATGTCGTTCACCAGAAGGGAAACTCCCGTCCACTACACTTACAAGCTAGGTGACAGTGATCTACGATCGTTTTGCGAGATGAAGGACCTTGGGGTTTTATTTGACCACGAGCTTACATTCAATTCACATATACTGAAAGTGGTAGTTGAGTCGTACAAGATCCTAGGATTCATTATCGTGAATATAAAACCCTTCAAAAACACACAAACTTGCATTCATCTGTTCAGTACCATAGTAAGACCAAAAGTAGAATATGCTAGCATCGTTTGGAGCCCTAGGTGTCAATCCATATATCTATCAGATTGAAAAATTACAAAAAAAGATTTTTTAAATATTTACAATATAAAAATACTGGCTGCTATCCCCATATGGTACCCTGTAGTGATATCCTTTTAAATTTTGAAGTGGAGAGTTTAGAAATTCGCAGACGGAAGGATGCAGTAAAACTTCTTTTTAAAGTTGTAAACTATGCTATTGATAATCCTGAATTGCTGTCTCTCCTAAATTTCCATGTTCCTCGCTTCAATTCCAGAAATAACATAACATTCTTAAATGAAAAAACCAGGACGTGTGCCCATGATAACTCGCCGGTAAACAGGTTCTGCAGTATCTTCAACAGTGCCATTCAGAAAAATAATGGCCTTGACTTCAGGCTGCCATTGCATGAGTTTGTAACTGAACTTCATCGCGCAATTCTATGAAGTCCTAAAAATAGGGGAAATTGTAAGGTGAAGTTCTATAATATTATGCAATATAATGTATTGCTTCATTTATTTTATCATTTTACTTTGTCGTGTGTTGTTCCACCACATTAACATAAGGTTCTTTAGTCTTGAGAAAATTACTTTGATATTTTATATCATTATTATGGGAGATTAGGGCCCGGTTTCATCAACACATGTTAAATATATACTAACAAGTAGTTAGTTAATACCGAGTTAAAAATTTAACATCTTGTTAGGTTTCTTGCATTTCATCAAACTTTTCTTGTGAAATGTTAACTACATGTACTTAACCTCATAATAGAACCGTATTGAGGATAATATATTAAAATTATAATTTTTTTTTATTAACAACCACCTACTCAGTACAATCACAATGAGAGAATCACAATGCCAGAAGGAAATACAAGTTGAACTAGTCCACATTCACGCGCTAGCAATAAAATTAGCAACGTAGAACATCAATGATGAACTCATTAAAGAGTAACTGTGATCTTGAATATAGGGAGAGTTCAGGCAATCCGTAGATGAATGAAGCAGATTATGGCACAATTGGAGTTTGAAATCTGGAATGAATAAAAAGGGAGGAAGTCTGATTCTCTCTCATACAGAATTTGCAATTACCGGAGATCACGTCATATCAACCTTGGTTACGTCGTTATGCGCCTTTTGACGGGTTCTATTTGACTCGTACTATTCAATTAACTCTAATTCAACTTTTGTTTTTGCACAATTGTAAGAACTCCAACGTCAATAATTAATCCACGTTTCTCGCATTGACGTATATTTTAAATGTCTACAATAACTATTTTTTTTTTTTACTTTAACAATTCCATGATTGTTTTTAACTTCACAGACTGCCATCGTACAATGTATTTCACCACAAATTCTCGCTGTTGATCTGTACATACTGTTACTAATTAAGTCTAATGTTATCATATTACTTTTTATTACGACATTGCTATTCTTTTAACAATTTTGATCACTTAAGTTCAGGGCCCTGACCTAGTCTTTGTACATTAACGGCTGATGATGTTCGCAATGCCGAACGAAACATGTTCCGTTATTTAAGCCATTCTTTAAGACAGCTCATGATTATTTTATAATTCAATGAATGTATTATATTGTATTGAGTAGGTGGTTGTTAATAAAAGACTTTTATAATATTAATATATTATCCTCAATATGATTCTATTATGAGATTAATTACATGTAACTTAGCAGTCTACCAGGCTACAAAAAGGAATAGATATCTTAATCTCAAAGTCAAGGTCAGCAAAATATCTAGAGATATCCAGTTTTTAAAAGAATGTATGAAGCATGGACTAATTCCCAAATTTCTAAAACACCTTCAAAGAATAAACTTTTTGACTCCTGATTCATGTAGAACTCAAAAGAAAGTTAGTGAAATTTGGTTAAAAAACGAAATCAAGCGGCATTACAAAAATAAATCTTTCCTAAACCTAAAGTTTTATAAGACGCATCTTGAAATATCCTCTAGTATGTCCCCATTAGAATGGAGTTCATACTCTAGGTTTGTCAATGAAAAGGTATATAACATAGTGAACAAGAAACAGACAACATTAGACAATAAACTGATTCAATTGCATAACACTAAGAACAAACTGAGTAATGTTAACAGTAAAACTAACCCCCCCTCCACTGGCTTAAATCATTTTCCTACAACAGTGAACTTATCTACTACTGACTTTTCAGATAATGAACTATCCCTCCTTGATAAAGGGCTGAAATTTAATCGGCCTAATCCGAAAGAAACAGACGATCTGATTACTACAATCGCGGAAATCGAATCTAACATTCAAAAACTCCCCGTAGAAGTGCATAAAGACATTAAATATGAGATAAAGAAGAAGCTCCCTTTTCTGGCAAAGGAACTGAAAACTACCTCGAACCTGACTCTTGGCAAACAAATACATAATGTAAGAAATAAAATTAATAATAATAATATCATCGTCACTAAAGCTGATAAAGGTCCCACCATAGTATTACTACATAAAGATGATTAAATTTAAAAAAAACGAAGATTTCTTTGCTAATAGCAGTTATACTATTATTAATAAAGATCCCACCCCCAAAATCCAACGAAGTTTGAAGAACCTATTGAAAAATCTTCGTTCTTATTACAAGAACACGAATATCAGAAACTTATAATAATGAACCCAAAACTCCCAACTGCAAAAGCTTTGCCAAAAATTCATAAAAAAGACGTACCTATACACCCTATTATTAACTGCATGAACAACCCTTCTTACAAAGTTTCAAAATTTCTGCATAATTTTCTCAGTAAACACTTTAAATTCAATAATACAGCTTATATAAGAAATTCCGTTGAGTTTTGTGAAAAATTATCGAAATTCAATCTTGAGCATAATCACATAATGGTATCCTATGATATTACCAATATGTATTCCAATATTCCGGTAAGCAAAACGGTCAAGATTATTAAAACAAATCTTTTAAACCACAGTAATCTTAGCTAATGCGAAATAGATAATTTCATCAGTTTGTTAGAATTTGTACTTAATAACTATTTCACCTTCAATAATAGAATATATCATCAAAAGAGCCTAGCAATGGGTGACCCGATCTCGGGCATTCTAGTTAATATCTTTGTGGATGATTTGGAAAATAACAAAATAATCAATAATATCAACGGTCTTCAATTATGGTTAAGGTATGTTGATGACACTTTTGCCATTATAGATACACAGAAAAATGATAGTCACAGCCTGCTAACATCCCTTAATGAGCTTGACAATGATGTCAAATTTACTAAGGAAGACGAGATCAACGGTTCTCTAAACTTTTTGGATTTAAACGTTTCAAGAGAGAATAATAAATTCATTTTTCAAATATTTAGAAAGCCTTCTTGTGCCCCCGTCACTATAAGAAATGATTCCTTACATCCGCAATCTCATAAACAGGCTGCATTTTTTAGTCTTGTTTATAGAGCATTAAAAATCCCGCTTACAACTGAAAATCGCAAAAAAGAACTAAACTGTATCAAGGATTTGGCCAGAATTAATGGCTATAATCCCTTGATAATTAATAAAATCATCAACAAGATAAAATTAAAAACCGCAACGAAACTGATTCCGGACAAGCCTAAAAAAATAAAATATGCTCCCTTTACCTAGACGAACCCAGGCCTATTTCAAGTTACTAACCCTGTAAAGAAATACGATATTAATATCGCTTTTAGAACCTGATATACGAACCGTAATATATTCTTCAATTCAAATATAGTTAACATTAACCACAATAAATTCTCGAACTCTGGTATCTATAGGCTTAAATGCACCTATTGTGGTTTTTCTTATATCGGACAGACCAGACGTAGCTTTTTGACCAGATACCTTGTCCAGTACAACGCTTCGAAACATAAAAAGTATTCCGCCATGAGCACCCATATGGAAGAAACTGGTCACAGTTTTACGACAATTGAAAAAGACCTTCAAATCTTGAAATACGCCAATAAAAGTAAACTTATGACAGAGTTTGAGAACATTTACATATTCTTAGACCAGTATTTTAATAGAAATCAAAATTTAAATGATACTTCAGAAATTAAAAGTCCAATAATCGAAAAAATTCCAGAACTACTCTCTCTTTTCAATATAAATAATAATAACTTTATGAGAATTTTTAATTATACAACCGCTAATAATATTTCCTCTGTAACAACAGCTACTGCTCTACCGCCCTTTCATGCGACACCCCCTCCACGAACATCCGACCCGCTCAAAGAATCGGTCGCCCCTCCGCCTCACATGACTCACTCCCCGCCTCTACGTATACATACATATAACACTAGCAATAAAGCTACTCGCCAGTTTGCTTCACGCAGCCAACGCTAGCGGACACCTCACACTAGTCCCAAGGGTAAGCCTCCTCTTTCAATCTTTTCTTTTCTCCTTCTTCATTTTCCGTTATAACATAACTTCATTTTCCTCCCTTTTCTTTCATTCCAGATTTCGAACTCCAATTGTGCCATAATCTGCTTCATTCATCTACGGATTGCCTGAACTCTCCCTATATTCGAGATCACAGTTACTCTTTAATGAGTTCATCATTGATGTTCTACGTTGTATACGTTTTTAATTTTATTGCTAGCGCGTGAATGTGGACTAGTTCAACTTGTATTTCCTTCTGGCATTGTGATTCTCTCTCCTACAGAATTCGCAATTACCGGAGATCACGTCATATCAACCTTGGTTACGTCGTCATGCGCCTTTTGACTGGTTCTATTTGACTCGTACTATTCAATTAACTCTAATTCAACTTTTGTTTTTGCACAATTGTAAGAACTCCAACATCAATAATTAATCCACGCTTCACGCATTGACGTATATTTTAAATGTCTACAATATCTATTTTTGTTTTTTTTACTTTAACAACCCCACGATTGTTTTTAACTTCACAGACTGCCATCGTTCAATGTATTTCACCACAAATTCTCGCTGTTGATCTGTACATACTGTTACTAATTAAGTCTAATGTTATCATATTACTTTTTATTACGACATTGTTATTCTTTTAACAATTTTGATCACTTAAGTTCAGGGCCCTGACCTAGTCTTTGTACATTAACGGCTGATGATGTTCGCAATGCCGAACGAAACATGTTCCGTTATTTAAGCCATTCTTTAAGACACCTCATGATTATTTTATAATTTAATGAGTGTATTATATTGTATTGAGTAGGTGGTTGTTAATAAAAGAATTTTATAATTTTAATAAATGTTAACTAATCGACTGTTAACCCTCCAATATTGCGAACTGGTGCAAATCAAGGAGGCAGTGGTACATGCATGCTGTTTTACAGCGCACTCCGATGCACTTTTGTTTGAGTACAGCTGTAAAATATGGCGCGTGAAATGAAACGAAATCGTAGTTCTAATTTTTCCTCCTTCAAAAGAGAGTTGTTAATTGAATTAGTTAATAAATATATATAAGTTATTGAATGCAAGCGCACAGATGGCTTGACGATAAAAGAAAAGGATGGGGCATGGGAGAAAGTCTGCGAGGGTTTCAATGGGGCTAACAGATACTTTCTTAGCGGGTATCCACTGTCACCTAACGAAATCACTTCGTTAATTGTCCCCACTTGTGCTCCGATATGGGAGTTATAAATATTGTATTGTCGTGTGCAAAACCAGACCACCTAGCAACGATATCCCTGATTTAGAGGTTTGGATCACTAATCACCTGAACATTAACAGAGAAATATCCCTTCCGATTACGATATATTTCGGCCCAATTGCCTCCAGGTGATTGGATTCTTAGATGTGTGCAATCTACTGTACCTAGGACAAACACCAGGAAAACGGCTTATTTCATAGAAGTCGCGCATAATTTGCTGACGCTCTTCTACTGAAGGGAATGTTATATACCTCCTTCTAATGGATGCTATTGCTGCAGACACTCGACAAACAACTCTACTAACAGTGGCATTGTCTCCAGCATTGTCTCAGACGATTATGTGAAAAGGACCCGTAGCAAAAAATCGTAATATTATCAGTACTTGCAATATTGGAGAAAGAGGCAAGTTCCTCTTCGTAGGATATTCCAACCTCACTCAAATTTCATCAACAACCTTAGCAACGACTATTTTTGATAATCTGTATCTATAAGAAATTCTGCATCCGCCCAAAAGTCATTACGTCGCTGAACTCTTCTTCGATCAGGCTTATTGTGTAAAAAATCTAAATAGAGCAATTCTGCATCTAAAGGGAAATTCACAGCAGCCATTTTGGAACAGGTTGCTAAATGCTAATGTTAGCCATTTAACATGGGAAATGGGTGATGTTAACTTAAATCCGCAGTTTAGCATATGTTAACATTAACAGTTGTTGATGAAACGCAAATTTTTAAAAATCGTATGTTAAAATGATTTAACACCTTGTTAAGTACTGACATGCGTTGATGAAACCAGGCCTAGATAAAATTGTGGAATATAGTTAAGGTATAAGTTTCACAATGTTAATTGTAGCTTATCTGTCGTAGTTGCCACTGTAATTGGGACACTAAGTCCTCTTAGTGTGCAATAAATAAATAAATAAATAAATAAATAAATAAATAAATATTCACACTTTTGTCTACCCCTACCGTTCTTATTGCCTACACTTCCTTCAAACACCAACTGCACAAGTCCTGGGTGTCTTCTATCTTCTTCTAGTCAAATTTAGCCAAATCGATCTCTTCTCACCAAATTGATCTCTTCATTCGTGATTCGATCTATCCATCTCACCTACAGCATTCTTCTGTAACACCACATTGAAAGAGCTTCTATTCTCTTTCTTTCTGAGCTAGTTATCGCCCCTGTTTCAATTCCATACAATACCACACTCCAGATGAAAATCTTCAGAAACATCTTTCTAATTCCTATTTCATTGTTTGAAGTGAGCAAATTTCTTTTCTTAAAAAAGCTCTTCCTTGCTTGTTCTAGTCTGCATTTTATGTCCTCCTTACGTCTCTGCCATCGTTAGTTATTTTATTATCCAAGTAACAATATTAATCTACTTCCTTTAAGACCTCATTTCCTAATCTAATATTTACTGCATTATTGCCTTCATTCAAGTAAGTAAGTAAGTAAGTAAGTAAGTAATTCGTCTTTATTCGTGGCGAAGTTAGGGCTCAAGGCCCTCTCTTACACTTAACCACAATATTTAAAATGAGTAACGTACATATAATATTTAAATAAACAGATCTTTTAAAATAATATGGTACTAATAAAAAATTTTGAGATTGTAATAAAAAAAACTATTATAGAATGGACAACACTACATTCTAAGTGTACATGATGATAAATATAAAACTAACACTAGTGATAATAAGAGAGGGAAACACAGAAGAAAAAAAAAACCTATAACTAGCAAATATATTTCTAATTTTTATGAATATATGCTCATTCACGCACTCATTCACACTACACACATCGAAAGTCAGCTAGAGGTATTCAGAAAGTGATTTTGGCAATCCGTCTTAAATCTCCTACGAGAACGCAAATCCCTAATGGTAGCAGGTAGGGTATTCCACAGCCTCGCGGCAGTGACTACAAAGGAGCGGTTGTAGGTCCTGGAGTGACTGAGAGATATTGTTAAACAGGAGCCAGATCGTGTATCGTGGTTATGATAGAAGGAGAGGTAATTAAATTTTGAAGAGAGATAATTCGGTACACCTGTGTTTAGAACTCCATGCAGAAGAGACAACATGTGGAGACTGCGACGCTCATGAACACGAAGCCATGACAACTCCCTGTAATAAGGTGAAATGTGAGAACCATATCGCAGCTTAAATATGAATCGAATACAGGTGTTTAAACTCCGTTCAAGCATCTTGTTACTGTCTTGAGATATGTCCGTAAGTACAGTGTCGCAGTAGTCTAGAATTGGTAAGATTAGGGATTTTACCAGTTGTATTTTAAGATTTTTTGGAAATATAGTAGAGTAGCGTTTGAGAGGAAAAAGGGATTTCTGCACTTTACGGCATGTATTTGTCACTTGTTCAGTCCAGTTGAGGGTCTCAGTCATTATAACGCCTAAGTTTCTCACTGACGTACAATAGGGCACGACAATGTTATTTAAAATAATTGGGGGTACATGTCTACTTTTTAACAAGTTGAGGTTTATTTTGGTACCAAATATAATAGCCTGAGTTTTGTTAGGATTTATTAACAAGCTGTTATTTTTTGCATAGTCATTCAGTCGTCGTAAGTCAAAATTTACTCTGTCAATGGCTGCATCTATGTCTTGTGGATATGAGTGATAATAAATCTGAAGATCATCTGCATAGATATGGTACTTGCTATATTTCAATGCGTCCCCTATGTCGTTCACACTAACAACAAATAGAAGTGGGCCCAAAACCGACCCCTGCGGGACACCTATTGATTTGTTGTGCCATCCTGAGTACATTGTTCCTACTGATACTCGTTGCCGACGGTCAGTGAGGTAAGAGCTAAAAAATTTAAGAGATGTCATATTAAAGTTGAGACTACGGAGTTTCAGCAATAGTAACCCAGGGCTAACTGTGTCAAAGGCGCTGCTTAGGTCTAGTAGTGTTGCTACAGTCGCATATCGTTGGTCTATCGCTTGTCTGATGTCGTCCGTAACTCGCAGTAATGCTGTCGCGGTACTATGTCCTTTTTTAAAGCCGGATTGAAAAGGGTCAAGGAGGGAATTTTGGGTCAGGTATACAGTGATTTGTGCATGAATCAGACGTTCTAGTGCTTTTGCGAGGGGTGGCAGGATGGACACAGGGCGGTAATCTGATGTAGAATCCAAGGTATTGTTTTTCGGGATAGGCCTTATTAGTGCGTCTTTCCAAACGTTAGGGAATACTCCATTGGTCAGGCAGTAGTTGAATATGTGAGTCAGTATTGGTAGTACAGCCCCGATGATGTTTTTAATTAATTTTATAGAGATACCGTCATTACCTGTCGCATGGGAAGTGATAGAGTAGAGTACACGTTTAACATCATTTGCGCTAACGGTGTGGAAAGAGAACTGGTCGCACTCGGAAGAGCGTGCTAAGTTTGTGGGATTAACTGGTAATGGAACTGGTCCGACTTTAGGCTGAGAAAAGTAATCATTTAAGGTATCTAGAGATATGGTGGGAATGTGCTCTTCTACGGCTTTGCCTATGCCCAGAGATCGTAACTTCTTCCAGGTTTGGTTTAAATTATTATTTCCAGCTAATTGTTGAAAGTAGCGGCATTTACTGTTTCTAATTAGCTGTTTAACTTTGTTTCTAAGTATCCTGTATTGCTCAAAGTCATATTTGTCACGTGTTCGTCTGAATTGTCTGTACCAACGGTCACGGCTGGCTATAACAGATCTTATCTCGGTCGTCAGCCAGGGAGAAGGGGGGCGGGTAAATCTTACCTGCCTCTCCGGAGCATGTTTGTCATACAAGTTCAGCACTAATGAGTTGAATCTGTTGACTTTTGAGTCAATGTCATGAAAATTACGTATGCCATCCCACGGTAAGTTATATGCGTCATTACGTAGGTCATCTAATTCAATATGTTTTATGTCTCTTAAAATAACGTAGCGTGCTTTATACTTCGGTCCTCGGATAGAGTAACATAAGTACAATAAGTCGTGAGTTGAAATCCCAGGAGCAGGGATCTGTCCGTGCTTAACGACTTTCTGGGGTTGATTTGAAATTATAAGGTCAATTAAAGTGTGAGTCGAGTGGTCAGGGTAGTAGACATGATTCGTAGCTTAAAGTGGTAGGATTTCCATGTTCAGAGCATGGAATATGTGACACAACTTATCCGATTCACTAGTTTGTTTTAACAAGTCAGTATTAAAATCCCCCATGACTATGACATCTTCGTAGACCGAGATAAGATCAGTTAAAGCTGCTTCGAATTCCCCCATTTGTCTAATATTAGGTGGCTTATATACAATTCCTATTAATATTTTCTTATTACAGTCGAGTTCAACAAACATATACTCAGGTCGCAGGGGAAGGCTTGGGTCTGAGGTGCAGATAATCTTGCATTTTAAATCATTCCTGTAGTAAAAGGCTACTCCACCACCTCGTCTGTCAGTACGGTCATGTCGTAAGAGCGAGTATCCGTCGAGATTTACAGCACATGACGCACTCCATTACTTTTGTTTTGGACTTATATTTATTTTCATATTGTACTCCTTACCCAAGACTTTGTCCATACCTTTCAGCAAGTTCTCAAGATCTTCTGCTGTTTCAGATAAGTTAACAATATCATTTGCAAATCTCAAGGTTTAGATTTACTTTTCTTGGATTGTGATTCCCTTTTCAAATTCCTCTTTGATTTCCCTTACTGCCTATTCTATGTAAACATTAAAAAGGAAGGGAGACAAACCACAGCCTTGCCTCACTCCTTTCCGGACTGCTGCTTCTTTTTTGAAAACCCTGAATTCTTATCACTGCAGACTACAGATTGTAGATAATTCTTCTTTCTTGGTATCTGATTAGGGTTGCCATAATTGTCTGCCATAAAACCGGGACAAATACATATTAGCAAATAAGTTCAAATGTAGCAGTAGCGTACCCAGGATTTCAGTTTGGTGGGGGGCCATTCATCCAGAATTTTATTTTGGTAGGTGTCCAAACTTCCATATTTAGGTGGTGTAGAATACCGAAAGTGGAAATGAGTGTCCTTGGATCCAAGTAAGAGTGGTGGATTCGTGCGGATTCCGGAAGCTAATAATAATTTTCTTCTTCTTCTTCTTCTTCCCCCGCTTTTCCCACATCTGTAGGGTCGCGGGTGCGAACTGTGTCGCACATGTGGATTTGGCCCTGTTTTTTACTGCCGGAAGACCTTCCCGACACCAACGTTATATAGAGGGATGTAATCAGTGTTGTGTGCTTCTTTGGTGGTTGGTAGTGTAGTATGTTGTATGAATATGTTGGGACAAACACCCAGTCCCCATCCAGAAGAATTAATCAGATGCGATTAAAATCTCCGACCCAGCCGGGAATCGAACCCGAGACCGTCTGAACCGATGGCCTCAACACTGATCATTCAGCCAATGAGTCGGACTCCGGAAGCACATTATGTATAAATGCTCAATAAAAGGACATTTGTTAAAACTCCTGGGGTGTCTGGACTCCTTGGACGACAACCCCACTGTTCCCCGGCTACCTCTGTTACTACCATCCCAACATAACTGCAGCATTTCATATATTCCGAGTACAAGTGAAATGAATGTAAGAATAAACAGTTTGAGTAAGGATGCAATATTCTGGTTTAGAATAAATACGGTAATGTTATTATAATAATGGTCATGTGATAAGCAATAAAGGTGACATTTTATACAAATAATGCGGCAAAGATATATACACGCGCGCGCGCGCGTCGAATACAGGTTTCTCGTCCTTCTTGTTCATGGCTAGATGATAAAGGCAAGAGAATGATGGCCCACCGTGACTCGTTATTTCGACATTATAAACAAACGCTAGAGGACACAGACTTCGAATCTAACCGCATCTTAAGAAATCGCACAAAGCAGTTAATCAGAAATTTTTAAAAATGTATATATTTTCGGAATTTAGCTAACAACTTAAATTCTAATCGCGCATGGGACCAACGTAGAGCTCTGGGAATAGGAAAACATCAACAGAGACAGACAACTCCTGACACTCCACTTGACGAACTGAACGATTAGTAGAATACATATTCAACCTACCCAAATTAACTGTACTGACTCACTGCCCTTCCCTCCAGCTAATCCACCATTCACATTTCACAGTGTCACAGAAAATCAGGTTAAAAGGCTTTGTACTCGATTAAATCAAAGACTACCGGTGTAGATGATATTCCTATTACTTTTATACATAACATTATGGGTGCTATCTTTCCTATACTGACGCACATATTGAACTACTGTTTACTAAACGGAACTTTCCCTACTGTCTGGAAAACAGCCAATATTATATCGGTACCTAAGAGTTTACACCCACAATCACCCTCCAACTATCGTCCTATGTCCGTACTCCCTGCGCTTTCTAAAGACTTTGAACGTTTAGTATACGAGGAAGTTCTGGAATACCTAAATAAAAATGCTCTTTTGGACCCTTTGCAATCTGGATTTGAGAAGGTTCACAGTACCGTGACAGCACTTTTGAAGGTTATCGAAGACATTAGGAACGCTATGGACAAACGACTGCTCACTATACATATCCTTCTGGACTTCAGTAGCGTCTTTGACACTATAGTAATTCGGACTACAATAAAGAAAATGGAACTGCTAAATTTCGACCTGGCTGCGCTTAAGGTTTTTAGTTCTTATTTGAGTAACCGTCAACAGTGTGTAACAGTAAACAAGGTCCCTAACTGGAAATTGAAACTTAGTGTTGCCCCACAGGACAGTATTCTACGGCCCCTAATTTTCTGTATTTATATAAATGACATACCAGCTGTGACAGGAAATAACACACATGACCTCTGTGCTGACGATCTTCAGATATATAGACACTGCAAAACAAGATATTAACAGGGACCTCCGACGACTCAGTATATATTCACAACGAAGCTCTCTTATACTAAACTGCAAAAAAAATACCAGACAATTATAATCGGACCACGAAAATTACTGAGCTGCTCAAACAATGTCGCAATCCGCCTATCCTACTGAATGGTAACATTATTTCCTACAGTAAAACGGTTAAAAATCACGGCGTAATGATGAATGAAACAGTCGATTGGTCTGATCACACGAAAGAAATACGTAAAAAGATTTTTGGAGTTCTTCACCCTCTTAAACGCCAGAGGGATGTATTTCCATTTGAGCTACAGGCCAAACTAACACATACACTCATTCCCCCTATTCTTGACTATTGTGACGTTGTTTTAGTTGACATGAAGAGAGAAGAAACACTTAAACTTTAACGAGCACTAAACACCTGCCTGCGATTTATTTACAATATCGGGTACAATGTTCATATCACCCCATACTATTAGGCTGTCTCATGGCTGATGACTGATAAACGTCGACAGCTAAACACTTTAACGATGGTGATCAGAGTGGTAGCTGGAAGTCAGCCAATGTATATTTCTTCTAAATTCATCTTTTTATCATAATTTCACAACTTAAATACACCGTTCTAGATTCATTCTTTGTATTCCACTGCACCACACAAATAAAATTAATAGATCATTTGTGGTGACTGTCGCCAGATTATGGAATTCCCTGCCAGTTCAGGTCAGAGAAACTAGCTTTTTTAAATCACGATTTAAGGTCACCTGCCGAGGACAGTTGACTGAATGGTTGAAGTATGAATGTGTGCGTTCCTGAGGATTAGCCATTGTTAAGAGTTTTTAATATTAATTAGTTCTAATATTAATTTAGTAATTTATTTAAATTTATTTTCAATTCTCTTAATTTATGTAGTTTTAACTATTTTAAGTATCTCAGTATTTTATTTAGGATTCTGATTAGTATGAGGTTTAAGTGTACGAGAGGGCTTGGATCTCTAACTTCGCCACTGAAGGCACTAAAAATAAATAAATAAATAAATAAATAAATAAATAATGTAAAGCGTATGGGTATAGATATTTTGTTAGTTGGTAAAGAAAAGTACACGTTACAACATATGTTATGTAGGGTTTACCTTGTCCTATTAGTTTCCAACGCGGTTAGAACCACTCAGCTGTGAGCTTGCATCCGGGAGATAGTGGATTCGAACCCCACTGTCGGCACCCCTGAAAATGTTTTCCCGTTGTTTCCCATTTTCACACCAAGCAAATGCTGGGGCTGTATCTTAATTAAGGTCATGGCCGCTTCCTTCCCACTCCTAAGCCTTTCCTATCCCACCGTCGCCACAAGACATATCTGTGTCGGTGCGACGTAAAGTAAATTGTTAATTACTTTTCCACGCAAGCCTGGAATACAGAATATAGTAGTATAAAGTTAGAGTTTTGTGACGCTAATATTCGTATGTATAATTTTTATTAATGTGCCAGAAAGCAACGACACTGGGCTGTTGCCATTTCAACACTGTTTTAAGGGTTACCGATTCAAGCCGGGATTTGAACCTGCGAACTCATACTCAGGACAGCGACTCAACCAACTGAGCCACATGAAAAGGAGGCGTTTGTGATTATTGTAAATGCAGTTAGTATTTTTACAAATGTTTTATGAGGAGCATTTATTAAGGCGTACGTTTTCTTACTGTCCTAAATGCACGAGGCCGGACAGAAGAACTAGCTGGAAGCTAAGGAGCCTTGCAGGGGTGTCGCTTCCTTCTCTGTTCACTTTTCCAAACCAAACTCCATGGCGTAAGAGCCCCGAAGGGCCATCGCCTACCAAGCGACCACTGTTCAATCCAAAGGCCTGCAGATTACTAGGTGTCGTGTGGTCAGCACGACGAATCCTCTCCGCCGTTATTCCTTGCTTTCTAGACCAGGGCCGCCATCTCACTGTCAAATAGCTCCTCAATTATAAACACGTGGGGTGAGTGTACCTCGAACCAGCCCTCAGATTCAGGTAAAAGTCCCTGTCCTGGCCGGGAATCGAACCCGGGGCCTCCGGTAAAAGGCAAGCACACTACCCCTACACCGTGGGGCCGGCTGGTTACTATTAGGTATCCTTATTTTCGAATTTGACTTACGGCATCCTGTATTCGATTCCAGGCACTGACACAGTTAAGAAAAGCATGGGATGAGGAGGATATAGGCTTGTTTTTGGGTGCAGTAGAGATTTCCTTGAGTCTCCCGTAATCTAAATATCTTCGGCCTGGAAGGTAGTCACCTTCACGGGGTGTAGTACCAAAGTGGTTCCTTTTTTTTAAGAAGACAAATTAAATGAAGATTCTACTTCCTCACAAATGAAGAACGATATTATCAATTTTACGAACAGTTTCAATAGTGCAGCAGGTTTATGTTAAGAGTACAGAAGCTATGATTGTACATGGTAACAATCAAAGCCAACAAAATCTATTGAAGATCCATCACCGCACTTGGTAGGATCGGCTTTCTTTTCATATCCACCGGGCGAGTTGACCGTGTGGTTAGGGGCACACAGCTGTGTGCTTGCATCCGGGAGATAGTGGGTTCAAACACCACTGTCGGCAGCCCTAAAGATGGTTTTCTGTGGTTTCGCATTTTCATACCAGGCAAATGCAGGGGCTGTATCTTAATTAAGGCCACGGCCGCTTCTTCCCACTCTCAGCCCTTTCCTTTCCCATCGTCGCCATAAGACCTACGGTGCGTCGTAAAGCAAATTCTAAATAAAAAATCTTTTCACACCCCCTTCCAAGGAAAAGTTATATCCACACTACTGGCCACTGAAATTATTTTGTGGGTACGCCACTGCATTCACTCACCATTTAAGGTGCAAGGTAAGTCCTAATAATGGTTGGATACTCAAAATACACCACTATAAATGATGCTGTTCTGGCTCAAAAGTATAAGGAAAGGTAAGGGACGGGATCTAGTGTTTTAAGTAGAATCCGTATCAATAGAACGTAACTTCCCATTTAAAAAATGTTTCATGCATTGACTGCGATTCAAGCCTGGGCCGTCCTGATGAGAAGATAGAACCGGTGGAACTGATTTATCACGCCCACCAATTACAAAATAGTTACCCGCACTTTTGATGGTGCCATTTGAGGTTCCAATCAGTCCCCGGGCATTTGACAAAATATATAGGCCTACCTATCAAACCTAGGCACGCATCCACGATTGTCTTGCTACTGTAAGAATAAAAAAACTTTTTCATAACTTACCGAGGATGCACATAGTGTTGGCTTCTCAGTGACAAAACGGTCCCTCTTCAAAACAGTTACTTATGTGGCACAAAATGAGGAACTAACGTGCAGCTCACAATCCTGTCACAGTCTTCCCAACGCTGCGACTTAAACACAGCACATCTCTCAACCACGGTACAACCCGAAGATCCCTAGGACATTGTTGTTTCCTGGAACCGATATGCAAAAACTGACAAGATGTTGTAAGCTTGCAACTGTTTCTGGCCGTCGCCCCCGTTATCTTGGTGGTCACGTTCCGGCCCCCTGCTGAGTAATCCCTTGCTAATTGCCCCTTTCTTCATGTCTTGACATTTTTTAACACACGGTTACATTCTCAATAGTGAGACCTCTACAGGGAAATATCCCCGCGCATCACAAGTGTCTTCCTTTCATTCAAGCAGTACAAATATGGAGAATTATGTATGGCCCTATAGAGCCCTGCTAGTAGATTCTTGTCATACGTTAAATTAACATTTCGACGTATGTTTTTAAGTTGTTCGTACCGCACGTAAAACAACGGCAGATCCTCACCCTAGTTTCAGGAAATATTTTGGGGGGGGCCCAGCCCCCCTTGGCTACGCCAGTGAAATGTAGGATAGTATTTGGCATACTATTAATGTGAAACTTTTAACAGTAGTCTATATTACAAGTTATGTTTTATTATGGCAGTTGTACTTTTGTGATGACTGTTCAAAGTCAAGGTATTTCAATATTTTGACACTGTTGATTAATGTATAGAATTCAGAACTTCTTACATTTGGCAAATTATATTGTATGTCAAGAATGGCCCTAATTGATAACAAATGTAACCTATTTCTTTCTTGAGTCCAGTGAGCATTCATTAGTGAGAACACTCACTACATTAGCATTGTGTGCAGGAAGAGAGAAGTAAAACTGGACTATTTTCAGCAGTTAGTTTTATTGAAGGAAAATCTTTGCTGTATTCATCTTTAAATTTCATTTTCCGTTTCAATGCCATGCTTAAAATTGTTAAATATTCACTCAGAATATCACACTGAATTTAATCGATTCCTACAGATTCTTCTTCTTCAAACATTGAATAGAACAAGATTCTTTCCAGTATTCTAATTGAAAACAATCTGTAACACTGGAAGTACGTAGAAAGAAGCAATAATTCAATAGTTTACTTTTACTACTTCATGGATAAGATCGATAAGGTAAAATTTAATGGATACTTCTTGAGTCTCGACCATTCAATTTACTCGAAGCTGTAAGAGATTGGGTGGGTGTTTAAATTGTATTTCCTTTAGGAGTAAAAGGGATTGCTTTTTAAAAATCCGGGACTTTTAGTCAGCCGGACAGGACATTATTTATACCACTCTAATCAGGAACAATCCCAGTTTTCTGGGACGTATGGCAACCCTATATATGATCCCAGTCACTTTCAGAATCTCAAATAGCTTGGTTCAATCAACATTATTGAATGCCTGTTCTAGATCTATGAACACAATGTACATGGGCTTGTCCTTCGTAATTCGATCGTCTAAGATCAGACGTAAAGTCAGAATTGCTTCATGTGTTCCTACATTTCTTCTGACCGAGCTCGATAGCTGCAGTCGCTTAAGTACAGCCAGTATCCAGTATTCGGGAGATAGTAGGTTCAAACCCCACTGTCGCCAGTCCTGAAAATGGTTTTTGGTGGTTTCCCATTTTCACACCAGGCAAATGCTGGGGCTGTACCTTAATTTAGGCCACGGCCGCTTCCTTCCCACTCCTAGCCCTTTCCTGTCCCATTGTCGCCGTAAGACCTATCTGTGTCGGTGCGACGTTAAACAACTAGAAAAAAAAATCTTCTGAAGCAAAATTGATCTCCTCCCAACTCGGCTTTAACTTGTCTCTCCATTCTTCAGTAAATAATACATGTTAAAATTTTGCATGCGTGAGATTCTAAAATAATGGTGTGGTAGTTTCCACACTTGTCAGCTAGACTTTCTGGGAATAGGTATAACAACATTCTGCCAAAAATCGGATGGTACTTCCCCTGTCTCGTACATCTTACACACTAGATGGAATAACATTGCCATGCTGCTTTCTCTAATTGTCAGTAATTCGGAGGAAATATCATCAATTCCTGGTGCCTTGTTCTTTTTTAGGTCTCTCACAGCTCTGTCGAACTCTGACCTCAAAATTTTGTCTCGCATTTCATCAGCATCAACAGCCTCTTTTTGTTCCAGAACCAAACCATCCAGTCTATACCTTGATACAACTGTTGGATATGTTCCTGCCATCTTTCTGCTTTGTCTTCCTTCCCTGGAAGTGATGCAACATCTACCTTTCCTCAACATCCTTCCACTTCTCCTTCAGCCACTCTTCATTAGCTATCTTGCACTTTCTATCCACTTCATTCTTTGGTTGCCTGTATTCTTTTCTGCCCTCTTCATTTCTTGCATTCTTGTATTTTTGTCATTCATTTATTATGTATAGTATATCCTCAGTTATCAGTGAGTTGATCTTTTCTTTCTTCCTAACATTTCTTCAGCAGCTTTACTGACTTCATTTTTCATGACTATCCATCTTTCCTCTGTCGTATTCCTTTCAGCCTTTTCATTTAGTCCTTGTGCAACATGTTCCTTGAAACAATCCCTAATACTCTTTTCTTTCAACTTGTCCACATCCCATCTCCTTGCATTCCTTTCTTTCTTCAATTTCTTCAATTTCAGATGACATTTGATGACCAACAAGTTGTGGTCAGTGTCCACATCTGCTCCTGGAAAAGTTTTGCAGCCGTCGTTTGTGGTGTTTGAAGCAAGTATTAGCAAGGACTAAATTATGATCAATGCAGAATTCAACCAGCCGACTTCCTCTTTCATTCCTTTGTCCCAATCCGAATTCTTCTACTGTATTACTATATTACCTCGTCTTCCTTGGCCTACCACTGTATTCACGTCACCATTTACATATTGTGTTAAATCTGCTATCTCTTCATATATTCTTTCAATTTCTTAATTATCCTCATTATTATTATTATTATTATTATTATTATTATTATTATTATTATTATTATTATTTGTCATGCCGAGTAGCTCGGACAGTAGAGTGCTGGCCTTCTGAGCCCAACTTGGCAGGTTTGATCCTGGCTCAGCCTAGTGTTGGTATTTGAAGGTGTTCAAATACATCGGCCTCATGTCGGTAGACTTACTGGCACTAATTCGTTGAGGGACACAATTCTGGCACCTTTGCGTCTCTGAAACTCATAAAAGTAGTTAGTGGGATGTAAAATCAAAATTATTATTATTATTATTTTTATTATTATTATTAAATGCGCTGATGTAGGTAAGCCTTGTGTAAATGTGTACTGCATCACACCACCATTTGGGCTTCACCATGTTGAGTTTCTAACCTATCTTTTGTGCGAGGGGTTCGGAAGTTTTGAGGCACGACTAGTAGCTTGTAATATCACATGTAATTTTGTGAATACAGAACAAGATTTAAAATAGAGTGACATCACATTGTAAGATGAAGGTGGTTTGTTGGTTAAGAGATTTCGAGTTTGTGAAGTGTGTTTGGATGTATTCGGTCTTGATCCAGCCAATCCCAAGCTGCCATTCATATAAATTTATATCGGTTGAGCGCAATTTCGAAACCTGGCTGACAGTTGTATTGTCTACATCACCATGTGGTTAAGCTACCTCACTCTGTGTGTGTGGTATAGGTTTAATAGTGTTCAGTGTAGATGTAATTTTATTTACATCTGTGTGTTGGTTAGTATATAGTTAGTCTGGGTATCATACCTCAGTATAGTTCGTGAAAGACCTATGGCAATAATGTGACTCGGCAAAAATTGGCACCGTGTTCTCGATTAGCCATATAAGATCCTTCCTATGCCAGTCATTAGCTGCAAATATTTTATTTCTTTTATTCTTAATAATAATGTACTTATTCTTGTTTTAGTGTAGGATATTGTTAGGAAGTATGCATGCACTATCTTCGAAGGGTTTGCAAATTTGTTTTAACTTGTGATTCGCGTGTGATTTTCGTAGTACGGTATTACATTTTACGAGGGCTTTATGCCGCAGTTACATTGCATCAGCTGTTATTTAAAAGATTTTTACAGTATCCTTATCTTGCCATTCAGCTAACAATATCATCAAAGCCAAGGAAAACTTTGTTTAATGAAAGGTGGCTGCTTGATGATGCTTTCAGAACAGGGTTGAAACAAGGTCTGTCTAGGGAGGTCAAGTCACGAATACTACTTATGGAGCCGCCATATTGGGTCTTTAAGCGAGCGTAACCAAAGGCAAGTGTATTAGAATTTAGAGGATTTCGGTACCGTACATTGAAATAAAAACAAAATACCAACTATTTTTCATAAAGAATTTAATTGGGCATCTACTGGTCATATATATATATAACTGTATAACACTTCAATGATATGAATACATTCACAGTTATTTGAATAGGAAGATAATTAACAGAGCCTGAAATTCTTTTTTTTTTCTTTTTTTGAGAAACAAGAATCAATAGAAAAGTTCATGTTCTTCTCTTTTACTTCTTTACAACTTGGTCTTACTGTGTTTCTTATTAATATCATCTGTCAAATACGTAATCTTATTCACAGAAACATAGAAATCTGTACAATACCTGTGTCATATTATGATTACCGGTACATGAAATACTGAACATGAAGTACTGTATTTAAAGAACTAAATGACGGTTGTAATAAATTACCTTCAGCGTTTTCTTTATTACATACATACATACATTATCATTATAGACTGTTATGCCTTTCAGCGTTCAGTCTGCAAGCCTCTGAGAATTTACTAAACGTCGCCACAATCCTCGATTTGCAACTAGTGTTGTGGCCTCATTTAGTTCTATACCTCTTATCTTTAAATCGTTAGAAACAGAGTCTAACCATCGTCGTCTTGGTCTCCCTCTACTTCTCTTACCCTCCATAACAGAGTCCATTATTCTCCTAGGTAACCTATCCTCCTCCATTCGCCTCACATGACCCCACCACCGAAGCCGGTTTATGCGTACAGCTTCATCCATCGAGTTCATTCCTAAATTAGCCTTTATCTCCTCATTCCGAGTTCCCTCCTGCCATTGTTCCCACCTGTTTGTACCAGCAATCATTCTTGCTACTTTCATGTCTGTTACTTCTAACTTATGAATAAGATATCCTGAGTCCACCCAGCTTTCGCTCCCATAAAGCAAAGTTGGTCTGAAAACAGACCGATGTAAAGATAGTTTCGTCTGGGAGCTGACTTCCTTCTTACAGAATACTGCTGATCGCAACTGCGAGCTCACTGCATTAGCTTTACTACACCTTGATTCAATCTCACTTACTATATTACCATCCTGGGAAAACACACAACCTAAATACTTGAAATTATCGACCTGTTCTAGCTTTGTATCACCAATCTGACATTCAATTCTGTTGAATTTCTTACCTACTGACATCAATTTAGTCTTCGAGAGGCTAATTTTCATACCATACTCATTGCACCTATTTTCAAGTTCCAAGATGTTAGACTGCAGGCTTTCGGCACAGTCTGCCATTAAGACCAAGTCGTCAGCATAGGCCAGGCTGCTTACTACATTTCCACCTAACTGAATCCCTCCCTGCCATTTTATACCTTTCAGCATATGATCCATGTAAACTACAAACAGCAAAGGTGAAAGATTACAGCCTTGTCTAACTCCTGTACGTACCCTGAACCAAGAACTCATTCTGCCATCAATTCTCACTGAAGCCCAATTGTCAACATAAATGCCTTTGATTGATTTTAATAATCTACCTTTAATTCCATAGTCCCCCAGTATAGCGAACATATTTTCCCTCGGTACCCTGTCATATGCTTTCTCTAGATCTACGAAACATAAACACAACTGCCTATTCCTCTCGTAGCATTTTTCAATTACCTGGCGCATACTGAAAATCTGATCCTGACAGCCTCTCTGTGGTCTGAAACCACACTGGTTTTCATCCAACTTCCTCTCAACGACTGATCGCACCCTCCCTTCCAAGATGCCTGTGAATACTTTGCCTGGTATACTAATCAATGAGATACCTCGATAGTTGTTGCAATCCTTCCTGTTCCCTTGCTTATAGATAGGTGCAATTACTGCTTTTGTCCAATCTGAAGGTACCTTACCAACACTCCACGCTAATTTGACTACTCTATGAAGCCATTTCATCCCTGCCTTCCCACTATACTTCACCATTTCAGGTCTATTTTCATCTATTCCTGCTGCCTTATGACAATGGAGTTTATTTACTATCCTTTCCACTTCCTCAAGCATAATTTCACCAACATCATTTTCCTCCTCCCCAAGAGCTTGACTGTTTGCAACACCACCATGATGATTTCCTTTTACATTGAGAAGATGTTCAAAATATTCCCTCCACCTCTCCAGTGATTCCCTGGGATCTGTTATGAGTTCACCTGAATTACTCAAAACACTGTTCATTTCCTTTTTCCCTCCCTTCCTAAGATTCTTTATTACTGTCCAGAAAGGTTTCCCTGCTGCTTGACCTAGCCTTTCCAGGTTATTACCAAAATCTTCCCACGACTTCTTTTTGGATTCAACAACTATTTGTTTCGCTCTGTTTCTTTCATCTACGTACAAATCCCTGTCTGCCTCGGCCCTTGTTTGGAGCCATTTCTGATAAGCCTTCTTTTTACGTTTACAGGCTGCTCTCACTTCATCATTCCACCAAGATGTTCGCCTTTTCCCATCTTTACACACAGTTGTTCCTAGGCATTCCCTTGCTGTTTCTACTACAGCATCCCTGTATGCCACCCATTCACTTTCTATATCCTGAACCTGCTTACTGTCTACTGTTCGAAACTTCTCACTAATCATATCCATGTACTTCTGTCTAATTTCCTCGTCCTGGAGATTTTCTGGAGATTTTTCTTTATTAAGAAGGTAATTTCCGATACTGCGTTTCTAAAAGGTTGACAAACACTGAATGCCTCTTGAGTTGAGTGCAATATGTATGGTAACTGTTATTATCCATTTATGTGGTATTTCTTTGGGTTCTAAGGCAAAAATATTCTGCACATATGCAACAGGAGTGATGTTCTTAGCTACTCGTAACGAGTTTATTGATAATCCATGCAGGTATACAGTACAAAGTGGTGGTGGTGATTATTGTTTCAAGAGGAAGTACAACTGGACAACCATCCTCTATAAACACTAATCAGAAGAAAACAAATGGAAGGGGACCAACACTTCGAAAAATGAAGGTATCGGCAAAAGAAAGATGAAGGCCACAAAGTGCGTGGAAATGAAAAACTTCCTAGGCCTCGAATGCGCTAATGCCGTCGCGGTCGGAAAAGAACAAGTGTTGACCAGGGGATTTCGGATGGGCTAGAATACTGAAAGCAATGTCAAGACTCAGCTAAGGGCCTCGTAGTCACAACCCAAAATAGATTTCCCCCCATGGGGGGCAATAGAACAACACCCACGCTATCCCCTGCCTGTCATAAGAGGCGACTGAAAGGGGTGTCAGGCGCTCCTAACTAGGGAGCGTGGGATGGCGACCACGGTGCTCTTAGCTGAGTCCTAATATTCATTCATAAAATAATAATAATAATAATAATAATAATAATAATAATAATAATAATAATAATAATAATAATAATAATAATAATAATAATGGTTAAGAAAATTAAAGCCATTGGTAGACACGAATCCATGAGAAATAGAAACTCAGTCATTATTAAGTTGAGTTAACCTAGGTTAGGCTATTTTAGGGATTACATTAGGATATTATGTTAGGCTACGGTACATTAAATTACAGTAGTTGGTTAGTGCAAGTGAAGCGAGTGTTGTGATCTTTAAGTATTTGTCCAGCCATATAATGTACTCTATAGAACATTTAAGATGAATGAAATTTAGCTTAAATAGTAACTACAGTACAGTATAAAACTGCTATTATCAATGAAATGATGGCCAGCTGGACATAAATTGTTGGTTTGAAGTGATAGGCCTATTGTTTGTTGTGATTATAATTGGTAAATGAATAGGAACAAGCATTTCAAATATTTGTGAAACACTTCTACGTTGCATGTAGGGTTAGAATGATACTGTCTGTAATTTACTTGAAAAGGAATGGAATGGAATGGCGTTTGGCTTTTAGTGCCAGGAGCGTCTGAGGACAAGTTTGGCTACTCCCGTAGGCGACCTGCACGTCGTGATGAGAATAAAATGAAGATGAAGACGACACATACACCCAGCCCCCGTGCCAACGAAATTGTCCAATTATGGTTAAAATTCCTGAACCTGCCGGGAATCGAACCTGGGACCCCTGTGACCAAAGGCCAGCACACTAACCATTTAGCCATAGAGCCGGACACATGAAAAGGAAATTTTCATAAACATCAATACTACTATTACACATTTCCTGTTACTTTTCTTGCTTGTTTTGAAAGACAGTTCTCTTTGTTTGGGAGGTTTCCTATTATATGTCAAAGACTTAGGTGGATTAGGGGCGTTGAACATTGTTGGGATGGAATTCCACATGAGTAGTTTCCGTCCATCTGTCCTCTTTAGTTCAAATTGTGATTCTTCAAAATGATGCTAGAAGAAAATACATAATAAGGCCTATAAATATAAAACATCGTTCATATAAACATACTATTATTCAGGAATAATACGAATGTATAACTTCACTAACCTCGCACAAGAAGCAATTATCTGTAGGTTGCCATTTCTCACGCCTACAGTTTTGTACCCACTGAGCTATCCTTTGCTTATCTCTTGGGAAGCGAAACGCTCTAATTCCGTCAGTTGTCTTATTTTGACAATTTGTTGCAGCACAGTATCCCGTTTTCCTTCAAAATACAAGTAATAAGTCACATCATTACATCGGGCACGCCCACATAACAACGATATATGAGACCCAATATGGCCACCACCGCAAAGGATTGTGGTAGCGTGACCAGACCTCCCTAGACAGACCTTGGTTGAAACCTATACCTCAAGACAAATTTTCAGCATATTGCATATTATGTAAAACATTATTTTCTCTTAGCAACATGGGGAAGCAAGCAGACGTTAAAAAGTCACTTGGAAGGAAAGAAGCATGCCAGTAATGTCAAGTTCAGCCACTTCTCGTCATCCCTTTCAAGTTATTTTAAAAAGGAACATTCAAATAGTGAAGTAACAAAAGACTTAAACTCAGTAGATAATACCTGGCTGTGAACAAGATTCCCCCTGCCTGCCACAGCTACCACAACAAACTCTATCACATATGACTCCACTTCTTCTTGTTGCTCTTCCGTTAAAGAAGGTTCACCAGAGATGAGATATCTACAGAATTATCTTTCATGAGAGCAAGTAACCAAAGCTGAGATTATATGGTGCATGCATACTGTCGTCCAACACGATTTTCTACATGCCAGTGAAGCTAGTGTACGTTTGTTTCCAGTAATGTTTCCAGACTCTGAAATAGCTTCGAAACTTCAACTGCACAGAACAACAGTTGCGTGTACAATCAGCTTTCTATTTCAATAAACAAGTTCTTGAGTAGTAGTAAGTGCATACATTTCACCGTTGGGTTTGACGAGTCATTGAACAAAGTTTCTCAGATGGGCCAAATGGATCTTGTAGTTCATTGTTTCAATCTTGACACTAATGAAGTTATGCACTTCTTATTTTGATTCCATGTTTCTTGGTCATTCTATCTCCTCAGATTTGTTAAATGGATTTTTGCAAGCACAGCAAGAACTCTATCTAAAAAAAACTTACAAATTTTAATGGATGGTCCAAATGTTAATAAAAAGTTCCTTCAGGATTTTGGTAATTTATTAAATGATGATCTAGATGCTCCTATTTTGTTGAACATTGGATCTTGTGGCTTGCATAATGTGCACAATTCGTATAAAATGGCAATAAAAGAAACCCAGTGGAATATTGCAGAGTTTCTTCGTGGTCTTTACATCTTGTTTTGCTACGCTGCTGCATGTCGTGCTGATTATAAACATTATTCAGGTTCAAACGTATTTCCTTCAAAATTTTGTTCTATAAGATGGCTTGAAAATTTTCAGGTCATTGAACTTGCTATAGATATCCTACCTAATGTCGGAAAATATGTGGAAGGAAGAAACAGAGACAAGAAAATCCCAAGCTGTAACGGCTTCAAAATAGTATCAACTTCACTTAAAAATAAGCTTCTTAAGGCCAAGTTGTCATTTTTATTATCACTTCTTGGAGACTTGGAACCATTCTTTAAAGTTTCAGTCAGATCTTCCATTTGCATCACTCCTTTATGAATCATTGATGATAAATGTCATGACATTTGTTAAGTCTGAGTCACTGCAGTCTTCAGAAAATGTCCTAAAATGAATTTAGACAGTAAAGAAAATCTTCTGCCTGCATCTAAAATTGACATAGTTTATGCTGCTAAAGCAGCACTTCATGGCACTCCTGGATTAAATGATAAAGATATATTAGTGTTTTGCACAGATTGTCTAAGAGGAATGGTAGCTTTGTGCAGGAAGTTACTAGAAAGGTCACCGCTGGCATATCGTCGTCATCATCTGCAGTTTCCAGCTGTTGGCCGGGTCTGCTCACCGCTGGCATGTAAACTGACTAAATTAATTTCTTGTTTCGATCCAAGTGTAGCCAAGTAGCCTCTAAGCAGCAGACTGCTAAGGATAGCTTTAAATGCCTTTTTTGAAAACAAATGGATCTCGGTTAATGAAGCCACTCATGTACAAAGGAAGTTCTCTTCTGTTTGTGAGAATGATACTATGAGAGAAGTGAATTCTTTGTATTCTGAATAGGAGAGTTTAGATCACTTTTGGCTTCGCACTTTTTTCCAACAGTAAATTTGAAAACAAGAAAATTTGGCTTCTTTTCTCAAAATGATACTAATCTTGTTTCATGGAAATGCTTCACTTGAATGTGGTTTTCCTGTTAATAAAGGAATTATAGTAGAGAATATGCTACAAGTATCCCTTGTAGCACAAGGAATAATATATGATGCTATCCCAAACCCTGGTGGAATTGAAAAGATCTCCATTAATAAGAACATGCTCCATGCTGCAAGAAGTGTTCATGCTTTGTATGTTCAAAATCTAAAGGAGGAACGTGAAGCATTGGAAGTACAAGATTCTTTGCAAAAAAATAAGAGAAAGGCCGCTTTGTTGCCGAAGAGTCAGATGAAAAGAAGTGGAGGGTGATGGCAGAAGCTCGACAGTCGTTGGTGGCTACGAAGGAATTTCTTTGCTGAAGCAGTAATGGTAATACTTTTTTTTTTTAACTAAGTGATTTTAATTAGACTAAATTAAACTTCCAAGTTTTGAAATTTAATATACACATTAATTGCTCATTTATTTTTTTGGATGTTAAGTTTTGAAAGTGTATTTTAATATTACTGATACTTCCTTTATAATTTTGTTTTTTGTCATTGTGTGCCAGGGAAAAAACTGGTTTTTATGACTGGAAAACAGGGAAATGTCAGGGAATTTTAAAATCTGGATTTGGTGGACACCCTGATATTCCACTAATAATCTTACTGGATGATCTGCCTGATATGTTGGAAGTATGTGATCGGTTAAAGTAAAACAATTAAATTTGAAGAATAAATGATATTGTTATTGAAAATAAGTTTGTTGGCTATAGTGCCCAAGCTGAAGTAATGGCATTGAAATATACATGTAGGTTTAATGAATCATCTGTACTTCATCCGTTAACAAATGTTGAGTTTAGGCACATGCAATTGCACCTTTTAGGAATGTAGTTTTTTTGTTTTGCTTGTTGCAAAAAGTGTGCATATTCTCAATTTTATTTGATCATATGCACTATTGCAAGTTATATCATACCAAGGTTCCTACCGAGTTGATGATTTCTCAGTCTATGGAAGAAAAAAGAGTGAAAAGATAAGTTGTATACAAATGGGTGCACTGAAATTCGTAAGAAAGAAAGAAAGAAAGAAAGAAAAAAAGAATGAATGTACCGTACTTTGATACATTACTGTAAGGAAGTAAAATTCTTATTTAGTGCCATGGGAAGGAAGAAACATGCACAGCAACACATGCACTCTGCTGTTTTTTATGCAATCACTCTCTTTACTCCTTGAAATCTTTCTTTTTACTCATTGTAATAGGGATAGTTTTATTAACCAAAAATAAAAATGTACTGTAATTGAACAAATGTAGTACATATTTTTTCTGCAGTGTCAAAAGCAATATCGCTCTTGAAGAGACTATTGGTTTTTAACAATTTGAAATACGATATCCAGCTCCTTCTCTCTCGGTAATGAAGGTAGAAATTGCAGGAAAACGACTGTCAAAGTATTTGATCGGATTTTATATATAGTTATATATTTATGGACTTTGGGCGCCAGGAAATGTTCTCTGCAGTGCCTACGTGTTGCTGAGTAAGGTAGCATGAGCAGTTTAGTTGGCAGCACGGTGTCACATCTGTCACCCTCACTCGCCGACAGGTCAAGGTCGACAGCATAGCAGTACAGGAAAAGCCGCACGTGTGACCTGTGGGCTGTCAAAATCGTCAGTGTGTATTGCAGTGAGCGAACGTTCAGATAGATTATTAAAATAGTGCAACAGAATACAGGCGGCATTTACTACTGAAGAGAGAGTTTTTTTTTTGTGGGGTAGATTTTTCGCGAAGGTGATCGGTTTACAGAAAACGTTAAACTAAAATTTCAGAGACGGTTTCCTAATTCAAAGTGTTCAAACCGGGATACCATTCGGGATTTGATAAGTAAATTTTGCGTGACCAGCTCAGTCCACAATATACCGGGAACAGGCAGGCCTACTCTTTTAACAGACGAAAAACTTGGACGAAATTTCCTATATAATGCTGGGAAGTCGAAGTAAATCAACACGGAAATTAGCTCAACAAAACAGGAATCTCTAAGTGGACAGCGCATAAAGCTGTAAGAGACAAGCTCCGGTTGTTCCCTTATAAAGTTACCGTGGTTCATGAATTACAGAAAACGGATTATGAAAAATGAGTGCTGAACTATGAATGGTTCCAAAGATTCATAAATCAACATGGACTTGACGTTTTAAATAAAACTTTGTTTTCTAGATGAAGTCTGGTTTCACTTATCCGGCTATGTAAATTCTCAAAACTCACGAATTTGTTCTTCAGACAATCCCAAACCACTAAGACAAACACCATTGCATTCGCAGAAAATTGGCGTATGGGTTGTCATATCACAATCACGCATAATAGGGCCAATCTTCTTTGACAGTTCAGTGAATTCTGATGTCTACTGCTCAGAGATAATTTACAAGTTTATTGCTGAGTTGAATGAAGACAAAATTGAATGTTCTTTCTGTTACGGAGTTATCCGTGATAGTTAGAGGTGAAAGAAGGTGCGGGCTGGAATAGGTCTCATCTACAAAATTAAAGTTAATTTTTAAAACTTTAACAAAGGTTATATTTTCTTTTCAAAAATGAACAGATTATAACAGGTACCAAGTAGCAGATCAACAATTAACAAATTACAGCTCATTACAAAATTTGGGCTTCGAGCCCAAAGTTTACTTTCTGAGCTCTCAGGTCGCAATCACAATTGCTAAAGGGCAGAAAACCCCTAAGTACAAGGAGCACTTGCTCCTAATTACAATGTTAAGGAAAAGAGCAGACCCGCTCTTAATTTGACAAGCCTCTCAAAGGCCACAACAACTTTCACTTCAGACTGCCCTCAAGGCACACCAAGAAACAGGGGTATCAGATACCCAACCTACAGGGCCTTTACATGAGGAAAACAAACATCAAGTTAAGTTACTGACCCATAGTACAAAATAGAATGGAGGCGATAACTGGCACTCCAACACAACGTTTGAGTCAAAAACCTATGTGGCGCTAGGCCGATAATACAGGGGCTAATCCCAATCTAGGGAGGTGACACGTATGAGAAAACTTACTATATTAAAGAAGAGAAGAACGGTTATGAAAACGTAGTCCCCTTCTTTTTCAAAAATGAAGGGGAGTTCGAGAGGGTGAAGCACTCTCTATCCCCGCTTTACAGATTTGTAATTTGTAGATAGACAGAAAAGAATTTACATTTTAAAAGGGTAGGTTACATACTAAAGGTTTCGAACCCTCCCCGAGAGTTAAACTGCTGAGCTAGCAAGAAATGAAGATGTTAACAGGCCATTACCTTGTAGATGAACAGCTGCTTGGAGAAAGAGGCACTTCCCGCCCCCTGCTACATATCCACACACTAAGAAAGATGTTACAGAAGTGGCACCGAGACAAGAAAATAAGCAGTTTTTATACCCTCGTGGAGAATTCGAGACCTTTCAAGAATGATAACAACCCGCCCAAAAACTTTTATTGGCCAACAGCAAAAACTAATACACAAGATGAGGAAGAAACACCTTATTGGTGGAAAATTAATTACGTAAATTCATGATTGGTTACATTCAAAACGGGCGGAAAGAAAGGATTTATATTGCCAACCCACAAACCACAGAACAAAATTTAGTAAAAATAAAACTTAGGAATAATATTTCTTCAAGAAAGTTCATTCCATTGCACCAGAGTGTGTTACCATAGTTTTGGGTAGCGACATCTGTTAGAGAATGTTCAAACTTCTTGATACGGAGCAAACAAACACAAATCAAAGACACAGTTCAGAACACTTCAAAATTACCAAATTTATAGTAGTGACATCTTCCGAGAAACCGTTGAGTTAATACAGTTGTTAAAGTCCAGGCTTTCTCCTGTAGAGAGGTTTCAACTGGCGCAATATTTGAATTCACGGCGTAGAGGTGTACCGCCCGGTACAGTTTCTTTCAAAAGGACAATGCTACAGCACATACATCCCACCAGTCGCTTCACCTTTTAAATCAATTTTTTGGGGATAGAATAATAACTAAAGGTCTTTGGCCACCACGATCTCCCAATTTAACCCTACAGGATTATTTCCTTTGGGGTGCGGCAAAATCTGATGTGTACAAAACTAATCCAAAAACTATTGATGAACTTAAAAGTGAATATCATTAATTATGTGCAGTCCATTACGCAAGAAACTTAAGCGAAAGTCTTCGACAAGATGTGTAGACGTGTTGAAGTCTGTCTTCGAACACAAGGACAACACTTCCAGCATTTGTTATGAATTGCTGTGGTGAGTACAAAGTTTACTATTTGTTGTTTGTCTGTGCAGCTACCGGTGCTGCCAACTTAACTGCTGATGCAACCTCACGCAGCAGCACGTAGGCGCTGCGGAGAACATTCCTGGCGCCCTGTAGTATACCAGTCTTCTTCTTAGTTTTAATTTGGCTATTATATCTTCCAACTTGATGTTAAAAGTTCTTCATAAGAACTACCTAGAGATCAAAGAGAAATTGCTTTTACCTGTCATTCACAGGCAGCCATTTTTATCGATGTTGATTTGTTGAGATATTGAGATATATTAATATACATGTTACTGGCAGGTTAAAATGATTTCTCACCGGGTGAGTTGGCTGTGCAGTTAGGGTGCGCTGCTGTGAGCTTGCATCTGGGAGATAAGTGGGTTCGAATCCCACTGTCGACAGTCCTGAAGATGGTTTTCTGTGGTTTCCCATTTTCACATCAGGCAAATGCTGGGGCTGTACCTTAATCATACCTGCCAACCCTTCCGATTTACCCGGAAACTTTCCGGTTTTTAACTCGTGTTCCGATTTTCCGTTTTATTTTTACTTCTTCCTATTTTTGACCAATATAACTTCTAGTACGGCCAATACTCTTCCCCTACTATAAATTCTTATGTGTTTGTGTGATTTACGAAACCTCATTTTCAAGAGTATTTGATTCTTTATTTCGTATTTCGTCCTGCGCCTTCGTGTATCGTGTTTCCCGCTCACCACAGCAGCGTGTGCGGTTTATACAGCTGGGGATTCGGGGCGGCAATTGTCCTGCAAGCAAGACAGGCTTGCGTGCGCTAGCGACTCAGTTAATCGGGATGAAAGAATGAGTTTATTATTGTTGTTCGCGCGCTGTTAACATCGTTTCTGTGCGTAGTTTCGTCGGAGTTTTAGGCCCCTTTTTTTCTTGCATTTGTATGCTTTCCCCCACTGCCAAAGTCGTATGTTAATAATGTATGGGACATATAGAATTGTTTTGTATGTGGTAGTTTTGCGTATTTAAGTGCATCATTTTAATCAGTTGAATGTTTTTAAGTGGGTTGTGTCGGTGACAGTTTCAGGTAGTTCATTTTCTCATTAAGGCCAAAAATATAACAAACGTTATCTCCAAGTGTTCAGAGATACCTATAAATTTCCGTCCATTTTGCCGTCTGATAAAGAAACTACCATATTCTTTCGCGTAATTAACGCCCTTGCATAATTTACGCATCCCAATATTTTTGGGTCCAAAGTGGAAAAAAACAAATGTTGACGCCCCCACAACTTCGAACATCCATCACGCAGCTCCGGATGCGTTTCGAAATAAAGATGTCAACTACTCAAGTAGCAGGCTTCCTATTGCGAAAGCGGGCATTCCAGATACAGGGCAACGTGCTGTTATTAGCCGGCAGGAAATCCCACTGCACTAGTTTTACGAGTGTTTCGGGTACGGGACATTCTGTGATCTCAAAATTGTTTGTCAGTCCACAGTATTCGAGTAATACTGCATCATACTAACTCGCGGTGATCAGTTACACCGAAACATATGGGAAGAGGGCAGCGAGTATTCAATGCCCAAATGAAACCGCGGTAACAGAAGTGCACGTCAAGCGGCCAACATGTCTCGCAAAGCATTTCGCGGACCAAAAAGCGGCAAGTTTCGGCAAGTAGAGAAGGATCTGCTTAAATATATGATTTTGTGACGCAACGTTGGATAAGCAATTTCCCACGAAATGCAGTATTTTAAAGAATGTGAAATAACCGCTGCACATGGAATCAGTGTCTCGGATTTGAAGGTTAGCCGAGTCATGATTAATTTTATGAAGAGAAATGAACTTCCTCTTCAGCGAAGAACATCATCATGCCAAAAAATGACGAATGATTTAAACCATTTTCATCGTTTTGTGATTGAGAAGCGTAAAGTGAGGAATATTTGATCTCCCTTATAGAAACCGCAGATCAGACGCCAATCATTTTCCATATGCCACAAAGTCGAACAATCGATAAGAAAGGATCATACAGTGTTATCGTACGCGCTACCGGAAGCAAAAAACAACGATGTACTGCAATGCTTGCTATAACAGCTGATCTCAGAAAGCTTACACCTTACATTGATCTAAAACGAAAAACAATGCCCAAAGCAAAATTTCCGCGAGTGATCCACGTTCGTATTCAAGAAGAAGGATGGATGGACACGTCACTCGTACAAGATTGGATACAAACGGTTTGGGGTAATGTAGCAGGGTCCCTCCTTCGATGCCCGGCCTTTCTCGTGTTGGACAGTTTTTTTTGCCGGTATGTCATTGTTATGGCATTACATGAATTGTACTTTTATTAGTTCATGTTTTCACTCCAGGTCGTATTGTCAGCTCGTAATGGGAAGAATATTTTCCTGTCGGTACTTCAATCCCACGTGTCTGTAACTTACCTGATGTACCCTATTTGAATTTTCAGGAAAAATCTCACTCCGGAATTTTACGCCAAATGACGATAACCGCAAACGAGTTGAACCAGTTGTGTTTTTATATTATATTTGATGCATCTTTTAAATGTAAATGAATTGTAAATATCTTAATTCCTTGAATAATTTACGCATCCGAAGTTTTCGCCTGTATTTTTCGTCAAAAAGTGCGTTAATTACGCGAGAAAATACGATATTATGCATTTTGTTGCGTGTGTCGGTGTGACATAAATATTATTCGTTTAAGTGTCATAAATGATAATGATAAGGTACATTTTCTTGTAACCATTTTTATGTTTTGGTAGTTTAAGATTTGAAATTTAACGGTCAATTCGCATTGTAACTGTAGATATGTATGCCTTTTATCTTGACCTTTTTTCACCTAGACCGTGGTGGAATATATGTGATGAAATCCAGGAATAAAAAAATCTTCCTATTTTTGGTTTCTAAAAGTTGGCAGGTATGCTTAATTAAGGCCACAGCCGCTTCCTTCCAACTCCTAGACCTTTCCTATTCCACCATCACCATAAGACCTATCCGTGCTGGTGCGACGTAAAGCAACTAGCAAAAACAAAACAAAAAAGTACGAAACAAAAAAAAATTCTGCGGTGACTGATAGGTACCTCCTGGACAGCACTAATCTTCGAGATGGGAGATACAGTGCCCCAACTATATTACTTGATAAGATAAGATGAGGAATACAAGACTTGGGTTATTTCTTAGATAATAAGCAGACCATCCAGAAATCTCTTCCAGTAACTTTGAAGATTGGAGAAAGATATCAGACTTATGTAACTCTAGAAAGGCTGAAAGTCTAGTAACAGTTTGGTTTAGTTACAGTGTTCTAAGTCACAAGGGAGCAATAGGGTCAGAGTTTATTTTGATGAGAAAAGACATTTCATTTTGCTTGGTGTTATGTTTAAATGAACAGGTTTAAAACTAAAAATGTCATTACTGTCCATCTTTAACCTTCCATCCCACCAGTTCTAAAGTGAACTATTTTGCAGTTTAATTTTATTTGTACGGGTTATTCAGAACCATACCTTAGCCATTACAATTTCTAGATAATATTCACTATGTTACGTACAATGTCAAACTGCAAAGTAATTTTGTCTTGTGCAGGATTGATCCCGAACACACACAACTGGAGTGGATTACCTGCTATAATGTTACACCTTGTTTTATACCGTCATTGTAAGAAATCTCACAATACTGAATTTCCTTCCCAATTGTTAGATATTTGAGTTTGGCGAGTGGGGGGGAAGGAAAGTCGCCTCCATACAGGCCATGAAGGTCATTGGAGGGGTGGAAGTTAAAGGGTTCCACTATCTAACTTTGGTTCTTGGTGGGGTAGAGGTGAGGGGTCATCTTTGCCCCCAGGAATTAACCCGGTATTCATTTTTGGTTTAGGCTTAGTGAACCTCAGGGCCTTAAGTAATACTGTAGATGCCATAGTAAGATTAATATAAATTAATTACAGCACTTGAATATCTACATAACATCTGGCAACAGTATTTGAATTAACATACCAGTATATGATTTTATACTAGAAACAAATTAATCCTCAGAGTTGTGTGTTTTTTGGGATTCCCATACACTGGATATTCCTCCAGTATTAGCACTTATACAGGTTTGTGTGCTTCATTTACATTTCTTGGTTTTGATTTTGTTTTTCAAAAGATGTAATACTGCACAACAACAACAACACCACCGCCACCACTTACATATGGCTTGAAGCAGGGTTGCGTACTTGCTCCACCTCTGTTTGCCTTGTATCTGGTGGTCATGCTTTATGAAACAACAGACAGCTGCAGCGTAGAGATTAAATATCGCTTTGATGGTGGCCTCTTCAACTTGGCCAGACTTCATTTGCGAAGACATACCAGTGTTACTAGAGTAACAAATGCAGTATATTGATGAGACTGCATCACCAGCTCTTACACCTGAGGAACTGCAACAGTCAGTCAACAATTTGCAGGACGCATATGACCTTTTTGGCCTCACCGTCAACGCCAAAAAACAAAGGTACTTGCTCAGCCTGCAGCAGGGACTAACATTCCAAAAGATGGTGGAAATAAAACTCACAAACCTAGGAAACGCTTGCCAAGGACCATTTACTATGGCGGCAAAGTGTCTGTGCCTCAGTTCAACACTTCGAACAAGAACACTGCAGACATGAAGATATTAAGCGACAGGAATGCAAACTTCGCCAAACCCAGCCAAGATCTTCCCCGTCCCTCAGCGGCATGATGTGTGGACGTATGTTCCATGCAAGAATTGGCCTGTACAGTCACCAGAAGTTTAAACACAAACTGCTGTGAATTGAAGTGAGCTGTTAGCCTGGAAATCTGTGAACTCAGAAACGAGTAACTGCCGCCGCCGATGAGACACATCCAATCTGGTTGACTTGCATTGATATAAAGTTTTTTATTAGGATGTTGTGTGATAAATATTTTGGAAAACTTCCAAAAATGTGGGACAGCTGTGGGATCCATTTTCAATCTCCAACTCAAAATTTCCACTTTTTCACCCTTAATAAGGGAACTATCACAATTTTGGAAAAATCAGGCCACAAAATGCAGTTTGCAGATGTTTCTCTTTTCACCTAAAAGCAGATCTTGGAATAACCTTCAAGAACTTCGAAAACAGAGTGTGATCACTTCGGGATAAAAAATAAAAGTTTTTCATTTTTCTCTTAATGGTAACTGTACTTGTCACTCGGGACATAGCAAGTTGTAGGCATATTTATGAGCATTAATATTATTTAAAATGCATGCCCAAGTGTATGTGCTACTTCTCCTCTAAAGGGGCCCATAGACGTGCAATATTATTGCGCAAAATGGATTGTACAATATATTGTTCGCTGCCCACAGACGTACAATATTATTGCACAACAATCGGATTTGTGCAATAAATAGAATCGTGTGAGATAATATTGATGGTTGTGCAATATATTGTGCAAAGCGGTCATAGACGTACAATATGCGTGGCAATATACAGTCAGTCCATGCAGGTATTTTGTTTGGTGAACACTCTTTTCTGTAACACGAAGCCACTTCACTTCCTTCCGGAAGTTTGTACGCAGAGAACTGATTTTTAAAAGATAACTTCCTGCTTGTCGGCGCTCGGGTATTTTTCGCAATATTTCTCAATAGGTAAGCACCTCGTTCTGTTCACCGTTTTTTAACTCAATTACTGTAATCTTTGCTCTTTACGTCCCATAGAGCCGGAAGGCCATGGTACACTTCGATGCATTCCAAAATAAACTTTTTTTTTCACCACCTGTTTGTCTGCCATCACGATACGTTCTTCCCCACATGTAGATACCATCTGACGGGATATTGCACAATACTGCCAATACACGGCACAGTATTTTGCGATTTGCGCAATATATTTCAAACTTTTTTGATTTCGTACAACATATTGCACAACCCTTCAATATTAAATACACACTATCAATTATATTGCACAAACCCCGATATTGCGCAATAATATTGCACGTCTATGGGCCCCTTAAGAGAATTTATCTTAACACTTTCAAATTCATAAACCGATAACACCCAATGTTTTGCATATTTATTATCACCAAAAAAGATCAAAGAATGTTTACAAACACACTGTCTTAAGCAGACAAAATGCACTCCTTACCTTCATAGTGGCAGTAATACTGCATGTGGCAAAGAACAATCGTGCCCTGTGTGTTCACATGTGATTTGGTGAGAGTCATAACACCGGTCATTTCTGATTGTCATGGTTCCACATTTAAGTTGTTTGAGGTGCTGTCATTTGGAAGTAGGCTTACATGCTGTTTTGTCATAGTCTGTAGAACCATTTACTTTCGCAAAACGTTTTGTGCAAATCATCTTCACACTCGTAATTAGCAGGCATTTCAGCTATATGATATGAAGGTAGTGTACTGAGATTTAGAAGCACCACTACTCAAACTACTACATCTGTTGTTAAGACATAACAGCACTCGGAAGCAAAACATTACCATCCTTTGAACAAATGAATAGCATATTTTGCATCACCATAGATATTTTCAATTTAAAGCCTGAGATCTGCAACAACTAACTGAGCAACTGAGATACTCCTAAACATCCTGAATTCAGTACTGTTTTGTTGTGCTGGTCAGTATACGGGAAGTTTTTAGGCGAGTCTCCCCACTTTTCTTATTAATAATTCGACCCCGCAAGCCCTAAACTCTCACTGATACCAAGTGGAGGAAAGGTGGTGATGTTGTTTGAGTCATCAGTCCACAGACTAGTTTGATGCAGCCCTCAGTGCCACCCTATCCTCTGCTAACATTTTCATTTCTACATAACTGCTGCATCCTACGTCTGCTCTAATCTGCTGGTCATATTCATACCTTGTGGTCTACCCCTATTGTTCTCACCGCCTACACTTCCCTCAAAAATCAACTGCTCAAGTCCTGGCTGTAGATATGTCCTATCATTCTATCTCTTCTTCTGGTCAAATTTAGCCAAATTGATCTGCTCTCACCAATTCAATTCAGTATCTCTTCATTCATGATGCAATCTATGCATCTCATCTTCAGCAGCCTTTTGTAGCATTCTATTCTCTTTCTTTCTGAGCTAGTTATTGTCCATGTTTCACATCCATACAGTGCCACACTCAAGACAAAAGTGTTCAAAAACATCTTTCTAATTCCTATATTAATTATCGAAGTGAGCAAATCTCTTTTCTTAAGAAAGGCCATCTGTGCTTGGGCTAGTCTGCATTTTATGTCCTCCTTACTTCTGCAATCATTAGTTATTTTACTACCCAAGTAACAATATTCATCTACTTCCTTTAAGACCTATATAATGTCCAATAATGGACTATTTATATTGGTATTATAAATTTACTCATTCGGGACAAATGTTTCGGGTTCCCTATGGAAATCAACATCTATATCATCTGATGGCCAAGCAGGCATCAATGTTTGGTAAGGAGACAAAGTCTCTCATAGTGCATTGGCACTGCTGGTGGCTTCAAGTAGCCTACGCAGTGGCCTCCACGGTATGCACTAGCCATGCATTGGTGGGTGTGCTGTGTACCAAATGATGAGCCCAACTTAGCACACGGGGGCGAAACGCTGGCAGCCAGGAATGAGTTAGCTGGAAAATTTATAATGTCCAATAACGGATAATTTATATTGGTATTATAAATTTACTCATTTGGGACAAACGTTTCGGGTTCCCTATGGGGATCAACATCTATATCGCATGTCGTCACTGCTGACCAGAGTACATTTAACAAAGAGTTACATGGCCATTGAACCTTGCGAACCAGAGCAACTACAGTTCTTCGCATTGTTGTTGGATCAGTCTCTGCAACACAACACAGTTTAATGATTATGCCTGTGATTTCATTGGAAGGTAAAATACTGCGGCTAACGTATGTGCTTGTATCCGACCCACTTGGAAAATTCCCGCAGTCAAAACTGGCAGATCCTCTGAATATGAGATCGTATGCTGGAAAAACAGCGGACATGTCAAAAACAGACCTTAAATGTTTCTATTGTGACATATTTTGGCAAAGTATACCTGATGACAGGAAGAAAATTCTGCTTTTAGTGGATTCATAGTGTTCTAACAAGGATCATCCATTGTCTGCTTCTGAAGTACCTGATGGTGAATTCCTACAAAAAAAACTGGTACCTGAAAGATATACAGGGAAGATCCAGCCTCTGGATATTCATTTTTGTAAACAATACAAATCTTTTGTTGGTTACATAACGGACACAGTCATTATCGAGACACAGGAGCACATTTGTCATCGCGATAGTTTTTCCTTTATCACTTCAGCGCTCCTCATTTCAAAGGCTTGCTGTCTAGTAAACCACATCCTTAATATCCATGTTCTTCAGATTTGAAGAATACTAAGTGAATTGTCATTCTCAATCGTGAATCTGAGAAGTTTCTGTGTATATATACATTTTATACTTTGCAGAACGCCCTGGTCCATTGTCTGCAGTATTGACGTAACATTAGGAGGCAAGAAAAATGCTCTTATTTCATCGCAAATTAATTCACTCACTGCTGGGCGCGATGGAGCATTGTCATTAAGAGCAGTGCCCGAGAAGGCAAACCACTTTTTTCACTAAAACTTGTTACTGTGATAACAAACTGTCTTCAAACCATTCCTTGAAAGGTTGTGCATCCATTCATGCCTTTCTTTGATTTTTGTAGTAAGCTGGAAGAGTGTTCATGTTACGGTTTTTGAATGCCCTTGGTTTTGCTGATAAGCCGATAACCATCAGGGGCAATTTATTTGCACCTGCAGCATTACTACGTGCCAATACAATAACATATTCCTTACTTATCTTAAACTCAGGTGCACAAGATTCCTCTGAGGGTGCATAGTAAATGGAACATCTCCATTCAATTATTTATTTTCTTGAACAAGAAAGTCCACTTAACAGAGTACCTTTTTGCCTCCCGTGTGAAAACCACAAAGAAAAAAGCACTTCATCAAGTTTATCAAATTTGGACACTTTTGATGTTTGGTGGATCTTAAGGATGTCTGCTGATGATGCTGTGCAAAATTATTAGATTTTAGAATGGTTTTTCTTCCAGTCACAAATCGTAGCTTTTCCAACACCAAACTTGACAGATAATCTTGATGCACTGACACCCTTATCTAACCGTTTCAGCACTTGAAGTGTCCGGCTCCATGGCTGGCCTTTTGGTCACAGGGTCCCGGGTATGATTCCTGGCAGGGTCGGGAATTTTAACAGTAATTGGTTAATTCCCCTGGCACGGGGACTGGGTGTATGTGTCGTCTTCATCACTTTACCCTCATCACGACGTGCAGGTCACCTATGGGCATTAAATCAAAAGACCTGCATCTGGCGAGCCGAAGACCTTGCACACATCCTGGCACTAAAAAGCCATACACCATTTTATTTCAGCACTGCATATTTATTTACCTGTGCTTTCATTTGCTTGCCATTTTCAAGCCTTAAGTTAATCAAATTTATCACAGTATAGCACTGGTAGTAAGCTGAGATAAAGCCAGCAGCTAACTGAGGAGGGCAGAATCTCCCAGAGACCTTCACAGCTGTGGCGTGCTGCATTGAGAGTCACGTGTTCACTTTCTGCTGTGTTACTACCGAGAGAGCGGCAGAACTTTTAAATAAACGTAAACAAAAACTAAAGTGTAACCCGTTAACCCTACTTTAGCAGTTTTAAGAGACAAGTTTTAACCTAGTTGTAGCTGGTTTGTTCTCTACGGGTTCTTTACTACTATAATTTTATACAGTATTTTATTTATTATTATTTATTATTGCTAGGGGCTTTACGTCGCACCGACACAGATAGGTCTTATGGCGACGATGGGATAGGATAGGCCTAGGAGTTGGAAGGAAGCGGCCGTGGCCTTAATTAAGGTACAGCCCCAGCATTAGCCTGGTGTGAAAATGGGAAACCACGGAAAACCATTTTCAGGGCTGCCGACAGTGGGATTCGAACCTACTATCTCCCGGATGCAAGCTCACAGCCGCGCGCCTCTACGAGCACGGCAACTCTTAAAGAATGGATATTTCAAATTATGTACTGTACTTTATTGTAGAAACTGTTCTTTGATTAATGCGAAAATATACAGGTTTATAAACACTACTAAATATTCTATGTTTATAATGTTAAAATATTATTTAAACATTAAACTTTAAAAAATTAAAATACAGATACCAAAATATTAAACTAAAATTAAAAACATAATATACTGATATTAAATTCAGTAAAATTAAAACATACATTATATAATAAGTAAGAAAATAAAACATTAGGCCTATTTATTATTTTAGACTACAAGGATCTAAAGAATCTAAAGCTAAAACAGAGAGTAAAACAATTTTCTAAGAAATATACATACACTATGTGATCAAAAGTATCCGGACACCTGGCTGAACATGATATAGAAGTTCGTGGCGCCCTCCATCGGTAATGCTGAAATTCAGTATGGAGTTAGCCCACCCTTAGCCTTGATTGATTACATCTTCCACTCTCGCAGGCATACGTTCGATCAGGTGCTGGAAGGTTGCTTGGGGAATGGCACCCCATTCTTCACGGAGTGCTGCTCTGAGGAGAGGTATCGATGTCTGTCGGTGAGGTCTGGCACGAAGTCGGCGTTCCAAAATATCCCAAAGGTGTTCTATAGGATTCAGGTTGGGACTCTGTGCCAGCCAGTCCATTACAGGGATGTTATTGTAGTGTAACCTCTCTGCCATAGGCCGTGCATTATCAACAGGTGCTCGATCGTGTTGAAAGATGCAATCGCCATCCCTGAAGTTCTCTTCGACTGTGGGAAGCAAAAAAGGTGCTTAAAACATCAAGTTAGGCCTGTGCTGTGATAGTGCCATGCAAAACAACAAGGGGTGCAAGCCCGCTCCACGAAAAGCACGACCACACCATACACCACCGCCTCCAAATTTTATTGTTGACTGTACACACGTTGGCAGATGACGTTCACTGAGCATTTGCCATACGCGCATCCTGCCATCGTATCGCCACATTGTGTACCATGATTTATCACTCCACACAACGTATTTCCACTGTTCAATCGTCCAGTGTTTACGCTCCTTACACCAAGCGAAGTGTTGTTTGGCATTGACCTGCGTGATATGTGTCTTATGGGCAGCCGCTCGACCACGAAATACCAAGTTTTCTCACCTCCCGCCGAACTGTCATAGTAGTTGGAGTGGATCCTGATGCAGTTTGGAATTCCTGTGTGATGGTCTGGATAGATGGCTGCCTATTACACTTGACGACCCTCTTCAACTGTCAGCGGTCTCTGTCAGTCGACAGACGAGGTTGGCCTGTACGCTTTCGTGCTGTATGTGTCCCGTCATGTTTCCACTCCACTATCACGTCAGAAGCAGTGGACTTAGGGATGTTTAGGAGTTTAAATCTTGCGTACAGACTTTTGACACAAGTGACACCCAATCACCTGACCACGTTCAAAGTCCGTGAATTCCGCGGAGCGCCCCATTCTGCTCTCTAACGATGTCTAATGACTACTGAGGTCGCTGCTATGGAGTACCTGGCAGTAGGTGGCAGCACAATGCACCTAAGATGAAAAACGTGTGTTTTTTTTGGGTGTTTTCGGATTCTTTTGATCACATAGGGTATTTTTGATTGTTAAACACAAGAATGCCTGATCTCCACCCCGTACGTACTCCTCCAGGAAGATGGCTGTTAAGGACGGCTTTAGTTGAGTATAGTTAGTGTTATTTGCAACACTGTGAAGATTAAAGACATTAAATATTATGTAATGCAATACAAAGGATTTGTTCAATTTAGTGGGCTGGGCTTAGTGGCTCAGACAGTTGAGACGCTGTCCTTCTGACCCCAACTTGGCAGGTTTGATCCTGGCTCAGCCCTGTGGTATTTGAAGGTGCTCAAATTTGTCAGCCTAGTGTCGGTAGATTTACTGGTACGTAAAACAACTCCTGCAGGACTAAATTCTGGCATCTCGGCATCTCCAAAAACCATGAAAAAAGTAGTTAGTTGGTCATAAAACAAATAATTTAAGGGTGGTTTTTGTAAATCTATTATCTTTCTTATGTATCGACTCGATAGGTTTAAATGCATTATGAAGGTAGGGTGGGGTTTTCAGTTTGAGAATTTTGTCCATAGCAACGTGTACTGAAATTTCCTGACTTTCATGGAGTTTCAACCAGTGCAGCTGTATGCGATAGCATGTTGTGTGTTCATTATGCCTGGCATTTGTCATGTAACAAACACATGTGTTTTGTACCCTTTGCAGTTTTATGTTGAAAGTTTCAGATTTGTGTACGACTGAACCATATTCAATGATTGAGAATGTAAAACTCTGAACGAGTAATTTTTGCATGAAAGGTGGTGCACGTGATACGTTACGTTTCAAAATATGCATGGATGACAACTTTTCGGATTACATTTGACGTATAATCAGACCATGATAAGTTTGTCACATATTAGGCCTAGATTGTTACTGGTTTCATTATAATGGGTATCTGTATCTAGAATGTTTATTACTGGGAGGGATTTGAGTTCATGAGTTTTCAGGAGTTTCGTGTAACCTATGCAAATAAGCTAGGTCTTAGCCACATCTAATTGGAGGTTATGATTTGCTGATTTGCACTGCATTTTATCAATCGAGAGATGTCATGATTAAAGTACATTATACAAGAAGATAAGTTAGTGGGACTAAAGTGGAAGCAAGCTTGTAAGTCATCAGCATACACGTGAAAGGCACTGCTTTTAAAGACTTCAGAGATGTCATTAATGTACCGTAAATAGAAAAACATAATGGACAAAGGACTGATCCTTGTGGTATGCCGCATTTTACTAATTCCCAGGTAGAGAATCGTCCATCAACAAACGTGACTCTTTGATATCTGTGTGACAGATATTATTGAAACCATGACAGAGTACTCTGGAAGAAGCCAGAAACAACTCATGATTAACAGAGTCAAATGCCTTAGAGAAGTCCCAGAGACATAAGATAGTGAGCTGCCTCTTGTCAGTGGTCACGCGTATCCGTAGCCTTCAGCAGAGTAGTAGTAGTCCTTCTTGAAGCCAGATTGGCAGAGATGTATAATGTGGTATTTAGGCAGATATTCACATATCTACTCGTGAACAAATTTTTCTAGTGCCTTACTAAGTGCACAGAGGGAGTCCTAAAATCACTACAGACTGCTGGTATTTTCTTTTTGGCAGATGACGTACATTGGCATTGGCACACTTCCATTCTGAGGCAAAAACTCGATTCTGTAGAGAAAAGTTAAATAAATGCATAAGGGCAGAAAGAAATATGTCAATGCAGATAGAAATTATGGATATTAAAATATTGTTTGGACCTTTAGCTTTAGTTTAATTGAACCGACTGCTTTTTCTACCTGTGAAGGATGTACGTACATGAAATAGAATTTATCTCTGTTACCTGGAGGGAGAAATCTATAATAATTTTCAGTCTCTTATTCGTTCGGAGGGTTGGAGTCAGAGACTCAGAGGAGTAAAAGGAGTCTGGCAATCTACAGAATGACTGACTCCAATACCAAGTGATTTTGCAGCACACCAAAGAAGCCGAGATGCTTTTACAGTTACGGAAGAAGTTGCACGTATACTTCCTATTGACTTGTTTTGTCTTCTTACGTAAGATCTTGAATTGCTTGTAATCATCTGGAAGTTTTGTTTTTAATAAATTTCTTCCCGTTTACTTATCAGTTCCTTCATGTGCTTACTGAACCATGGTGTTGACTGTTGTTTTCCGAGAATTCTTTTTTGGGATGCATGCTTGTCATAGAGAGAAAGTACAAAGCTGTTGAAGACAGAGACTTTTTGATCTACGTTATTAGACTGAAAAACACATTTCAGTGTAGTAATTCAACATCAGCATGGACATTGTTAACGTTAATTTACTGGAGTCTCAAACAATAATTGTTTTAGGAATTTTTATTTGTCGTGGATAAAGTGAATACAGCATAGAGCAAGTCCTGACCAGAAAAACTGGCAGCTGGTTCCTGTCCATATTCTGCTACCAACTCATTGAAGTATGATTACATTATCAACAAATTAATCTAAAAAGCCACCTAATTGATACTTTATTTTGATTATATCGATTAGATGGCTTTTTAGATTAATTTGTTGATTATACTCATCAATGCAGCCATGAAGCGGACAGCTTGCATTGATTAGATTATGTCGAGAGTTTTATCGGAAGTGGCAGTATGAAAGGTTGGATTGAATTGAAGATTTCATTACGCGTTGAGCACACCGTGTATTTTTTTCGCTTTCAAACATCCCTGTACCGAACCGAACATTAACATCGCCCACAAAGAATATATATTTATAATGCATAACATGAGAATACACATAGGTTTTGATGGACGATTTATAAAAGCAAAAAGAATTTCAATGTCTGAAAGGGCCGTATCAATGATTATGTATTCAGGTTTCTTGCTGTACTCTCCAGGAGATTTGCTAAGTGTACTACATGTTATGCTTTTCTTCAAGTAAACTATAACACCACCAGTGGCTCTGTTTATACTGTCAGTACGGAAAATATTATACCCATCGAGACAGATGGCAGAATATGGTATTGAAGGTTTAAGAAATGTTTCACTATCTGCAATAATATAAAACGTACTCTTACCAAAAATATGTCGGAACTCAGATATATGGGAGGGGTCAACAAGAGACTGAGAATTGATATGAATGATCTTAAGATTTTTTGTGTTTCTCACACTGATACTGTACAGTAAGTCAGGTAAGACACACTCATTACATGTCGTGAGTACAATATAGGACAAAGGGTTAAACACAATACAGAAGTTAAATAGCAGATTGTTCAAAGAAGTATGATGATTTAAGTAGGCTATATCAATATAAAAATAATTTAAGGATTTAGAAATTATGTGAAGAAGGGAGATTAATGAATTAGTAGAAAATTGGTATATACATATTAAGTGCAATAGCAGATATTTATGTCTTTAAGAAATTACAACTAATATACTAAGGCTAAATAGAATGATTGCAAAAGAGAAAATTTTGAATTGTTAGACTCACCAGAATTCTCTACTTCTCGTTCTAAGTAATTCCAGTAATCAAGTTATGCACAGGAATTTGAATTATCTTGCTGCATCGTATCAATGGAGCTGGATACCGTCTCTTCAGTTCCTCAAAGTCACAGTCCATCTTCACTTGATGTATCACATCACCAGCGTGCACCATTATTACACTATAGGCTCTGTGCGCTGATGGAACAAATTCACCGCTGCGCTGCGAGTGGCGAACATTGTAAGTTAATGCGTTTCACCGTGCACATATTCGCTGTCATCTCACCGCGTGCTGCCCTTGCCGACTAAATAATAACAGTGGGACTTAGAGTATTTTATGCAACAACAATTGGCCACATTATTCCAAACTTGCAGAAAGTGGCCATGTAATAAATTTACAAGAAAAACAGTTTGCAGGAAATAGCAACAGAGCAATAATGGCAAATGTGATCAGAAAGAAACATTGGTTCACTAGATATCCTACCATTTCACGATAGGGGCAACGTAGTAATTTATGTATTAGTTGTGGTGATAACGAGATTAGTGTTCATATACACATTCAACAATGCTGTCTTAAGAAAAGAAATCCTTGGTCTATTTCGAATAAGATATCATGTTAGCGTAGGTTAATGCTGTTAAGGAGGTGATTACTATAAAATTTAAATTATAATTAATTTTAAAACATAACTATGGTTCATGTTTGTGGGTTACTGTATTCACGTCCTACTTCGTGAACCATGGGGAAACAGCTGAGTGGCCCAGTAAGTGGTCCTGAGAGTCGGGATACCAGTTGCTATGGAATGGGAGTGGGCATCTCGGACATATTCTGAGTCACGGCCCTCCTTGTGCTCAGGTGGCTAGGACTATACAATTCACCGGTGGTCCATAACCTGTTAGGGGAGAGATCCTCACTTGGACTATGTGCAAGTAGGGTAGCATCCTGCTTCATGAATTTACCGAGCTCAGAACATTTTAAGCAAACCTCGGACCTATGAGAGTAATGGAGTCCCACTCCCATTTGACAGGCGAGGGACTCCTTGGAAACAACTTGGCGAACAAAATGGAATTCGATGAGGAGCTATCAATATTAATGGGGCTTATGGAAGAAAGAAAGTAGAACTGGCTGAGTCAGAAAAGAGGATGCACCTGGATGTGCTAGGAGTAAGTGATATTCGGGTAAGGGGAGATAATGAGGAAGAAATAGGAGATTATAAAGTGTACTTGACGGGTGTTAGAAAGGGAAGGGCAGAGTCTGCGATAGGGCTCTTTATCAGGAATACCATTGCACGCAACATAGTTTATGTTAGGCACGTAAATGATAGAATGATGTGGGTAGATTTGTCAGTTGGAGGAATTAGGACAAGAATTGTGCCCATGTATTCACCATGTGAGGGTGCAGATGAGGATGAAGTTGACAAGTTTTATTAAGCATTGACTGACATCGTGGTCAGGGTCAACAGCAAAGATAGAATAGTGCTAGTGGGCGATTTCAATGCGAGATTTGGAAATAGAACTGAAGGATACGAAAGGGTGATTGGTAAATCTGGGGAAGATATGGAAGGTAATGGGAATTGGAAGCATTTGCTGGACTTCTGTGCTAGTATGGGTTTAGCAGTTACGAATACATTCTTCAAGCATAAGGCTATTCACCGCTACACATGGGAGGCTAGGGGTACCAAATCCATAATAGATTATATCTTAACTGACTTCGAATTCAGGAAATCTGTTAGGAATGTAAGAGTTTTCCGGGGATATTTTGATGATACAGACCACTATCTGATCTGTAGTGAACTAAGTATCTCTAGGCCTACGATAGAGAAAGTGAAATCTATCTGCAAACGCACAAGGGTAGAAAGTCTCCAGGACAAGGAAATTAGACAAAAGTACATGGTTATAATTAGTGAGAAGTTTCGATCAGTGGACAGTAAGCAGGTTCAGGATATAGAAAGAGAATGGGTAATATACAGGGATGCTGTAGTAGAAATCAGCAAGAGACCTAGGAAGAACTGTTTGTAAAGATGGGAAAAGGCAAACATCTTGGTGAAATGTTGAAGTGGGAGCAGCTTGTAAATGTAAAAAGGAGGCTTATCAGAAAGGCCGAGGCAGACAGGGAATTGTACGTAAGTGAAAGAAAAGGAGCGAAGCAGTTGTTGAATCCAAAAAGAAGTCATGGGAAGATTTTGGTAAAAACCTTGAAAGGCTAGGTCAAGCAGCAGGGAAACTTTTCTGGACAGTAATAAAGAATCTTAGGAAGGGAGGGAAAAAGGAAATGAATAGTGTTTTGAGTAATTCAGGTGAACCCATAATAGATCCCAGGGAATCACTGGAGAGGTGGAGGGAATATTTTGAACATCTCAACGTTAAAGGAAATCTTCCTGGTGGTGTTGCGAACAGCCAAGCTCATGGGGAGGAAGAAAAAGATGTTGTTGAAATTACTCTTGAGGAAGTGGAAAGGATGGTAAATAAACTCCATTGTCATAAAGCAGCAGGAATAGATGAAATTAGACCTGAAATGGTGAAGTATAGTGAGAAGGCAGGGATGAAATGGCTTCATAGAATAATAGGATTGGCATGGGGTGTTGGTAAGGTACCTTTAGATTGGACAAAAGTAGTAATTGCACCTATCTATAAGCAAAGGAACAGGAAGGATTGCAACAACTATCGAGGTATCTGATTGATTAGTGTACAAGGTAAAGTATTCACTGGCATCGTGGAAGGGAGGGTGCGATCAGTCGTTGAGAGGAAGTTGGATGAAAACCAGTGTGTTTTCAGAGCACTAAGGGGCTGTCAGGATCAGATTTTCAGTATGCGGCAGGTAATTGAAAAATGCTACGAGAGGAATAGGCAGTTGTGTTTATGTTTCGTAGATCTAGAGAAAGCATATGACAGGGTACCGAGGGAATAGATGTTCACCATACTTGGGGACTGTGGAATTAAAGGTAGATTATTGAAAATCGATCAAAGGCATTTATGTTGACAATTGGGCTTCAGTGAGAATTGATTGTAGAATGAGTTCTTGATTCAGGGTACTTCCAGGTGTTAGACAAGGCTGTTCACCTTTGCTGTTCGTAGTTTACATGGATTATCTGCTGAAAGGTATAAAATGGCAGGGAGGGATTCAGTTAGGTGGAAATGTAGTAAGCAGTCTGGTCTATGCTGACGACTTGTCTTAATGGCAGATTGTGCTGAAAGCCTGCAGTCTAATATCTTGCAACTTGAAAATAGGTGCAATGAATATGGTATGAAAATTAGCTTTCCGAAGACTAAATTGATGTCAGTAGGTAAGAAATTCAACAGAATTAAATGTCAGATTGGTGATACAAAGCTAGAACAGGTAGATAATTTCAAATATTTAGGTTGTGTGTTCTGCCAGGATGGTAATATTGTAAATGAGATTGAATCAAGGTGTAGTAAAGTTAATGCAGTGAACTCGCAGTTGCGATCAGCAGTATTCTGTAAGAAGGAAGTCAGCTACCAGGCAAAACTATCTTTACATCAGTCTGTTTTCAGACCAACTTTGATTTACGGGAGCGAAAGCTGGGTGGACTCAGGATATCTTATTCATAAGTTAGAAGTAACAGACATGAAAGTAGCAAGAATTATTGTTGGTGCAAACAGGTGGGATCAATGGCAGGAGGGTACTCAGAATGCGGAGATAAAGGCTAGTTTAGGATTGAACTCAATGGATGATGCTGTACGCATAAACCGGCTTCGGTGGTGGGATCCAGTGAGGTGAATGGAGGAGGATAGGTTACCTAGGAGGATAATGGAGTCTGTCAAGGAGGGGAAGAGAAGTAGATGGAGACCAAGGCGACGATGGTTACACTCAGTCTCTAACAATTTAAAGATAAAGAGGTATAGAATTAAATGAAGCCACAGCATTAGTTGCAAATAGAGGATTGTGGCGACCTTTAGTACATTCACAGAGGCTTGCAGGCGGAATGCCGAAAGGCACAACAGTCTATAATGATAGTGTATGTATGTATGTATGTATGTATGTATGTGTGATATAAAACTTATTGCTTTGGAGTATTGGTGTAGTTCTAGTGTACAAAATTTGTGATGAGTCCCCCTCTGTAACATTTTAAATTTGTACAATGTGTCTGATGCGTAGTGATTTGTGACAACGGAAAAAAACTGAAGAGTCGAGCAGTGATTAAATACTTTGTAAAGGAAGGTATGAAAGCAAGGGAAATTCATGCCGACTTTCAGAACGCACTGGGGGACTCTGCTCCTTCATTTTCATCTGTTGCCAAGTGGACCAGCAAGTTTAAATTTGGTCGGGAGAGCTTGGGTGATGATCCGCGTACTGGATGGCCAAAAAGTGATACGACCCCAGAATTTATCGCAGAAGTGCATAAAATGGTCATGGAGGACCGTCGACTGAAAGTGCGGGAGATTGCTGAAGCTGTAGGGATGTCTTCTGAACAGGTATATTATATTTTAACCGAAGAATTGGGTTTGAAAAAATTATGCGCAGGATAGACCAGATTGGAAATGTCCGAACAAAGTCTGGCCCGTTTTCAGTGCAACCAACAAGATTTTTTGCGCCGGTTTATGACTATAGATGAAACTTGGGTCCACTAGTATACCCCAGAGACAAAACGGCAGTCAAAGAAGTGGAAACATGCTGATTCACCACCACCAAAGAAAGCAAAGGCAGTGTGTTTGGCCGGAAAGGTCATGGCCTCAGTTTTCTGGGATGCAAAAGGCATTCTGCTGATAGATTATCTTCCTGCTGGCCAAACGATTATGGGGCAATTCTATGCAAACCTCCTAGACCAACTACAGGAAAAGATATGCGAAACAAGGCCTGGTTTGGCAAGGAAAAAGGTCATCTTTCATCAGGACAACGCTCTGCCGCACACAAGTGTTATAGCCATGGCAAAACTTCATGAACTGTTGTACGAATTGTTGCCACATCCACCTTATTCACCTGATTTGGCACCATCAGACTTTCTTCTATTCCCCAAGCTGAAAAATTTCCTCGGTGGACGGAGATTTTCTACAAGGGAAGAACTGACAGCCGAATTGGAGAGGTATTTTACAGGCCTGGAGGAATCTCATTTTCGAGATGGAATCAAGGCATTGGAACATCGCTGGACCAAATGCATTAGTCTACAGAGAGACTGTGTTGAAAAATAAAAGCAGTTCCACCGAGTTAAGATACTTAATTCTAGTACATTCCGAGAACTTTTCAAACCACCTACGTATATGCCTTGCTGGCGAGTTGTAGTGTTTACAGTGCACTATGTCTTCTGGTATGAGCTATATCAAATTTGTTACTTTCTCTGACCTGTCTCAGTTTCATCCTTGGCTGTGACAGAATGAAAGTGACTGAGGTATGAATGATGCTAGTAATACCATTCCTTATGCAGCCAGTCTCTGTTATGAATGGTGTGAAAATATCGCTCATAGGGTCGGTTGGTGCATACATTTCAGGGGGCTTTGCAGACTGATATGTAATAGCAACTGCTGGCTCGGTGAGGAAAGTGAAGGGAAAGTACCTCACTCCTCATTTCCCTAGTACGCCTCTTCAGTGACGCCTAGGCTATTTATGACACCTGTTGGTGGAGCTGCAGAGAATCAAACCAGCCTTTGGGCTGAATACCAAACATGTCTGATATAATTAGTATGTTTTACTTGACTGAATATAGCCTGCTGAGTGGCCATGATCGTTCAGGCGTGATGTCAATATGGTCTGACACCGTGGTTAGTCAGTTCATATCCTGTTGGTCAAGAAATTTTTACCACCAGAATGTTGCGTGGCAGGGTACTAGATTTTATGTCAAAAACCTGGATACAATTACAAACCTCTCCACAATGCTCATATGGAGTGAGGGCATGTGACGCTGTTGATGGTAATTTGTACATTAGATGGGGCGTAAAGTCTTGAGCAGACCCCTTGGTGCTATTCGACAGGATTGGATTGCACTAGATTTCACCCTCTCCTTCCTACTGTCATATGAATTGGTTCATAAAGAAAGGGCATCAGTCACATTTTTTTTTTCAAAATTGAGTTGGTATGTTTAAACGTTGCGAAGGAAAATCCAAAGTTCTTAACCGATTTTTTTGAGTTTCGTACCGTAATTCACAACATACGCTGACTGACAGGGCCAATGCAACACCAAGAAGGAGTGGTTCGAAAGGGATGAAAGTTGGGGAAAAAACAGAGACGGCACGGACGAATAATTGATGTTTATTTCAAACCGATATGCAGGTTACACAATGCGCACGGCATCGACTCAGTAGGATGTAGAACCACCGCGAGCGGCGATGCACGCAGAAACACGTCGGAAGTACAGAGTCAATAAGAGTGCGGATGGTGTCCTGAGGGATGGTTCTCCATTCTCTGTCAACCATTTGCCACAGTTGGTCGTCCGTACGAGGCTGGGGCAGAGTTTGCAAACGGCGTCCAATGAGATCCCACACGTGTTCAATTGGTGAGAGATCCGGAGAGTACGCTGGCCACTGAAGCATCTGTACACCTCGTAGAGCCTGTTGGGAGATGCGAGCAGTGTGTGGGTGGGCATTATCCTGCTGAAACAGAGCATTGGGCAGCCCCTGAAGGTACGGGAGTGCCACCGGCCGCAGCACATGCTGCACGTAGCGGTGGGCATTTAACGTGCCTTGAATACGCACTAGAGGTGACGTGGAATCATATGCAATAGCGCCCCAAACCATGATGCCGCGTTGTCTAGCGGTAGGGCGCTCCACAGTTACTGCCGGATTTGACCTTTCTCCACACCGACGCCACACTCGTCTGCGGTGACTATCACTGATAGAACAGAAGCGTGACTCATTGGAGAACACGACGTTCCGCCATTTCCTCATCCAAGTCGCTCTAGCCCGGCACCATGCCAGGCGTGCACGTCTATGCTGTGGAGTCAATGGTAGTCTTCTGAGCGGACGCCGGGAGTGCAGGCCTCCTTCAACCAATCGACGGGAAATTGTTCTGGTCGATATTGGAACAGCCAGGGTGTCTTGCACATGCTGAAGAATGGCGGTTGACGTGGTGTGCGGGGCTGCCACCGCTTGGCGGCGGATGCGCCGATCCTCGCGTGCTGACGTCACTCGGGCTGCGCCTCGACCCCTCGCACATGCCACATGTCCCTGCGCCAACCATCTTCGCCACAGGCGCTGCACCGTGGACACATCCCTATGGGTATCAGCTGCGATTTGACGAAGCGACCAACCTGCCCTTCTCAGCCCGATCACCATACCCCTCGTAAAGTCGTCTGTCTGCTGGAAATGCCTCCGTTGACAGCGGCCTGGCATTCTTAGTTATACACGCGTCCTGTGGCACACGACAACACGTTGTGCAATGACTGTCGGCTGAGTAATCACGGTATGAGGTGGGCCATTCGCCAACGCCGTGTCCCATTTATCGTTCGCTACGTGCACAGCACAGCGGCGCATTTCACATCATGAGCATACCTCAGTGACGTCAGTCTACCCTGCAATTGGCATAAAGTTCTGACCACTCCTTCTTGGTGTTGCATTTGCTCTGTCAGTCAGTGTATTAGACTAACATATTCATATAATAAAATCAACATTTTCTGCCCTATCTTCACCGAAAAATAATGTTTAATTAAAAAAACATCAATTTTCAAAATGTCATAAAATTTCCAAAAATGTTATAATCTTGAAATTGTTTTCACCAAGTTGAAGTATTTAATTCATAGAGTGTTGTGAACTAGGATCTTCTAATTATCAGGAATAGAAAGGGAGCTATACATCATTTTTGACAAAAGTTTAAAAATAATTAATCATCCCTGTTAAAATTCTTATACTAATAACAATAATATTAATAATATTCACAGTATTAACAAAGTAGTAGTTTACAACATCCCCACATTTATTAGCTTTAATTTAATGTATCATTGAGTTTTCTATCTCAATTTTAAGGATATTTAAATTTATTTCATATGTGGGAAGGTGTGCAAAAAATTACATTCTAGAGAAACAGCACTGAAGTTTTAGAACTACGTTATGAACATAACCCACTTACTTGGGCACTTTAAAACTCGCCTGCTCCATAGGTTGGACCTTCATTTAGAAGTTTTTTGTCTTCTTTGAGTTTTCTTCTGCCTCTCAAGTACCGCCTCCTCTGCTTTTGTTCTGCAGTACTTTGATTTGCACCTGTGTGCAGCCGTACTGCATCAGCTTCAAGTACACCAGATGATGTGTACTTGCCAGGAGCAATTCCCATCCTCTCTCAATATTTCTATTTCCACTCTGTTTCCCCAGTTGAAATGGCAAACAGCATCCATCACTCCTAATTTTAAGGTCTCAAGGCCCACATGTCTCTTTAGGACACCGTCTCCATACCATGGCATTGAATGACTCATTATTATTTTGAGTCAATCCATGCAAGCACTTAGAAAGCATTTCTGGGTCGGTGAGTCGCTCATATATAGGCTTTACTGCTTGAAGAATATCAAAAGATAGGCCTGACTTGAATTTAAATTTTTCTATCTTATTATTTGCTTTAACTCGCTGATAAGAGCACCAGCTGTCAGTTCCTACAGGACACCTATGGTAGGTGGGACAGTCCTTTGTTGCTGTCAAGTGGTACAATGTGGCCCATATGCCGTTTGACATGGCGTGAATACTGCTTGTGTTGGAACGTAAAGCAATTGCAAAGTAATTTTGCATCTTATCGATGAGTGCCCCTGTCAGTTTACCCCTACCTCCCAGTTTCTTTTCCTGTGACGGTTTCCGAAGAGCTGTTCCCAACCGTTTTTGGTAATGTCCCACACATTCCATCTTTGTGATATCTTTTCCATTATATGGATCAGAATCTACCACAGCCTTGAAACTTTTGGAGTCCCCATCTCCATAAAAATGAATATATTGTAAGCCCCTATTCTCCTTGGATTGGCCAAATATTAATTTTGCACCTTCAGGCTCCATATTAGGAGATGAACCACCGTAGTTCTTTGCACACACTGCTGCATGGTCTGCCTGCCAGGAAAGGTACGCCGGTGATTTCTTATCATCTGCAGAATGTTTCCTACAACTTATGGTTATCACATCATGTTATAAAGAAAGGAGATCAGTCCAGCCTCTCCTTCACTGCAGCCACATCAAGCACTTTACCAGTGTCAACTGATATCGCAGAAACAACACCAGAGAGATGTATGTCCACGTTTCTGCCATGTTCCATCCACTGATACACCACACTCATATCCCCTCCTTACCTTCACTTTTTCTGCAGCACTTTTCATGCTTTCTTCTGCAACCACTTGAGTGACAGTAGAAATAGCTTTGACATGTTTATAATATGCTGGAGGTGAAGGGGGTGGGGGCAAGTTCATGATTGTAGAAAATTTCTTAGCTTCACTCTGTCCACAACCAATCTCTCTCATAGCATAAACTAACCTTCTATTCACTTCAACGAATTTACCCTGTCGTTTGGAAGTTGGAAAGATGGGGAATTCATAATCACAGTTGCTGCAGAACAATGCAAGGGACATTCCCCAACCAAATCTCAGATTTTCTAAGTTATTTACAGAAACTGTTTTTCAACTGAAGCAACTAGGGCAAGCTAATGCAGATAATATATTTGCAAAGCACTCTGTCAATAATGATATTGTAAACGTCACTAACACTATCCGATTCAATATTTACAGAAGAAAGTTTGGACTGAGAAGCACTAGAAAATGATGCCCTTTCATTAGGCCTACCTTCTGTCTCACTATTTACATTGACAGCACAATTAACGCTGACATTCACCTTACTATGTCGGTTTCCATGAAATTTTCGCTTTTTATTTCCTCCACATTGGCTTTTAGAACCCATTTTATGCACACACACAAAGAAACAAACACTTTTTAGTCACAATGTGAAAGACCACATGGCCAAAAGGAAGCTGACATATTTGTTTGTCTGTTCCCTAGCAATGGAATAAAAGTCTTTGGAATATACAAGTAATGCCATCTGTTGGTTAGAACTCAGGAGGCAAGCCGCACCAACGAGGTAAATTTGAATAAGAAAATCTGATGAGATGTTTACATGTAAGCAGGACACTGCAGCCACGCCCCTTATCACGCGCGCAAGAGACCATTTAAATCTTATTTTCGGATACTTACAGTTGGAATATATGTATGAATTATATCTCATTTTGAAGTAGAGACTTAGCTTTCATTTCCGGTGAAAAAACTAAAATGGCATTTTTGGGCGAAATAAGTGATTTCGAACGTTAATACATACCTTACATTGAATTTCTCATCTTGAATGGTTATCACATCATGTTATAAAGAAAGGAGATCAGTCCAGCCTCTCCTTCACTGTGATATTGTGATTGGAAAGATAGCGTTTTGTAAAGGAAGGGGATCGTTCTGGACTGAAGCCCAACTTTAATGAAATAAGCATAGTGGCGCTAGGTGTTTGTTGATTAACAGCGCACTACTCTCTTTTTTTATAATGTATGGTTTTGCGGTCATTTGACACTGTAACTGAATCATTATTGGATACTGAAGTATTTTATTTTTCATTGTACAGAACATATAAAACTACTTGTTTTATCATTCATTGATGGCTTGAGCACAAACACTTTCATACTAGGTAGTTCCAGTCGAGTGCTATCATTTTTTCCAGTAAACTCTGCGTAACCAGCAGGAAAGATGCCTATTAGGAAGAGTAAAATTGATGGTCTGATGAAACTGGTCGAGTATATACCTGATGAGTATCAGGAGTACTTCACGGAGTTGACTTATTGGCCTATTGTGAGAGAAGCAGATGACAATGAAGATGATTATATTAGAGGACACAGGCAATTTCGTCTTATTTCAGTAACTGTTCTTTATCCTGAGACTTAACAGGAATAGGCTGTATGGAAACATTGAGTAGTTAGATAATAAAGGAAGGTCATCAGTCCACAAGATGTAAAAAATCTATATAATGCATTCTGTATTTGATGGTAACGAGTTTTACATTTCTATTATGATAGTAAAAGTTGTAAACCTCTTTTATAAAGAAAGGTAATCAGTCCACAAGATTTAAAATATCTGTATAATTCAACTGCTGTTACCGAGGTAACGTGTTCGTGCCCCTTCCATAAACATTTTCGGACTGTCAAACTTGCCGTAGAAATTAGTATCCCTAGGCTTTCAGCCAATGAGCTTTCTACAGTTATTTCCTACGTGATTTGATGTCACATATTCTATATTAATATTCTCTATGTGTGAGTGGTAAGCCCATACTCCTTTAGACTTAATATGTATTTCATCAACTAAACATGTTATTGGTTTGTGGCTTCTGCTTCGTGCTGTCCTCTTCAGGAGGCAGTCTATACTTGTCGCACCCCTTTTCTCTTTCACTGGCCAATCAACGCACATCTACTTTGAGCGAACCTATCCATGTTTGTGAACTGAGATCAACCATAACTTCAAGTTCTGCAGCCATGGGGAGAGGACACGTCTAGTGTTCAAGGGGCATCCTAGCTTCGGCTTTTGTCATGGACCCTGGCTAAATACGGTTTTTCAGTGGGTGTTGTCACCCTCATAAATTTTATTTTATTTTAACAAAATTGTCCTCATCTTGTTAAGAATTCGTGGAGAATTATGCTTCTTCTACTGACCTCATCTACAGCTGGTGTGGAGTAACCCGTGCTAACATGGTTCTGGAAACAACTACACAGACTTAAGTTTTTTCGGTCTTGTTTGCTTTTGGAATTACATCTCGCCCGTGAACTTGACTTCTAAGGAAAATTTCCACATCAGCATTATTTTTCGAGTGTTAGGAGTGATACCTAGAAATTGCCTCCATGCTGTGAAATTATATCTTTCTTTCGCCTCAATTTTTATATGGATAATCAGGATTCCAATTTATTCTGTGTATTTTAATTGACTGTCTACGCCTGATGACTGTGACGAATTCCAGACTGTTCTCAATTCGTGTGGCGACTGGTTTAAGAAATGGAATCTTTCTCCCAATTTTAAGAAGTGCAATACAATCTCCTTTTCATTGCTAAAGCAAGGAATGGACACTGCATATACCATCCAGGGGAATATATTGCAATCGGCTTCTCAGGTAAGAGACCTAGGCGTTATAATAGACAGTAAACTAACCTTCTCTGCTCACATTCACTCCATAAAATCCCGTGCTGTGCGTACTCTAGGCATTCTTTACAGGTTTACTGAAATTAATGATATTAACGCCTTAAAATTATACTTTGTCTCGTATGTTCTCCCCATTATTGACTTTTGTTCCCCTATTTGGTGCTCATCTGATATCACAAACATATCTCAACTAAATAGTATTTTTAACTTTTTCACTTTCATTGTTAAGACTCGCAATCCTGTTTTTAAGAACAAAACTAAATCTGATATTATGAACTACCTGGGTATACTTGACCTGAGAAGCCGTTTACAGTTCTCTGATCTATGTTACCTTCACAAAATAATCAATGGCTACACCAAATGTAATTCTCTTCCAGCGTACTTCCCTATACACATTCCTCCCCGCCCTACACGCAACCGGCGCACCCATCATGTGTCCCATCCGCGCCCAACCTTACAACAACGCTCTATCTTCCACCGTCTCCCTACACTTGGTAATTCACTACCCGATATCGACATATTCACACCTTTCTCATCCTTCAAACAAAAAATTAAAAGATTCCTTTGAAGTCCTCTCCAGGTTTTCACTTTCTTCCGTCCCACCAACCCTTGACCTTTCTTCTTCCTAATTTCTGAAACCGACACTTGCCAGTTACCGTTGCCATTGTTGTCACATTATTACTGTTAAAATTGTTAATTATTGTTGTTACTTAATATTGTCGTTTATACCTTTGTTATCTTTTATACCTATTTAAACTTATTATTATTATTATTATTATTATTATTATTATTATTATTATTATTATTATTATTAGTGTAATTGGCCCTCCATAGGCTGTATCTAATAATTAAATAAATAAATAAATTTAAAAAAAATGACTGAAGGCATTATGTTAAATGATCTGCTTACAGCCAATTGTGGGTTTTTTACGTCACACTGACACAGATAGGCCTTATGGCGACGATGGGACAGGAAAGGTCTGGGAGTGGGTAGGAAACGGCCATGGCCCTAATTAAGGTACAGCCCCAGCATTTGCCTGGTGTGAGAATGGGGAAACCATGGAAAAGCATCTTCTGGGCTGCCGACAGTGGGGTTTCAACCTACTCTTTCCCGAATACTGGATACTGCTTACAATATAGTAATTATTTCAATCCACCTATTCAATACAAATTGGTTTTATGTTGCTAGTTCATAATATTACAACATGAATTTGCAGGGACATGTTTTGCTTTATTTACAAGCATCTTCAGCCTACACAATTGTCTCAAGGTTAAGACCATGTCGTATTTGGATTGTTTTTACAAAATATTTTGCTTGTGTATATGTCCATGTTTGGTAATAATATAGGAAATATGTACACATTAAAAGTATAACAATATGAATTATAATGTTGGATAGAAGTAACCCTTAAATACTAAAATACATTGACGTCCAAAACATAGTAACTACAATTTGAAAATTTGGCTAAAATTGTTTGCACAATGCTGTGGTTGATTTAAACAACCGTAATATGGCTTTAAATTTAAGTCATAAATAAGAACTGAAAGTTAAAATATATAAGAGTCAGTTTTTGTAAAACCGTTGAAATCTGGAACACAGTAACTTCCGATGTTAAGAATTCGGATAATAATTGCGATCTCAAATGTAAATATTTAAAAACAACTATGATTTGACTTCATGTGTCGGTAATATTCTAAATTTAAATCTTGGAACAGTTGGAGACTAGCTTCTAGAATTTACGAAGCTTGCTGCAGATTGGTGTTTTGATCAGTGAAGTATTAAAATAAATAGTTCTTGTTTATTGCGACATTGAATATCTGAAGGTAGCAGATTATATTAATGTAGTTGTAGTTAAAAGGAGTGGCTTCATTCAAGACTTGAATAGCTGTTTAGGTTTCTTTCGAGGTAATAGAATGATTGAAGCATCCCTTTGACTGCTGCTACAAAGTCTTGTGGTCTTTCTTACGTTACTGTGATTAATGTCTGTTAATGTAACGTAAGAAACGAAACTCTGAGCAGAAGCATGGAACTTCTAGAACACTAGTTGTTACCTAGAAGAGATGATCTAGGAAGCAAGATGCAGGGCACTACTGACTTTTGAACAAGTGCTCTGCTCCATTGTCTAGGACTGTCCACAGTTAGAGTTGATGGTGTGTCTTGGGAAGTATTAGTTTTGGAGACTATATCTGAATCTTCCAACTCTAGTGTTTATGCAATTAAGAGAATCCCATGTGGTCCACATGCTTAATTACGTGATCAATTCTTTCCATACTGTCAGATACTTCATGCTGTATGTCAGTAGTGCAATTTTTACCAGCTTGAAGGTTTTCCCTAGGGATGTACATTTAAACATCCAGTAATGAACCTATGTAAGTACAGTACATAAAACTTTTAGTGATACCTGGGCTCCCTGGTGCTGAATTGGTAGATCTCGGTTATCTTAGAGATTCGTATTGGCAACCTGTGAAACACAAAACTATGAATTGATTATGCATCGCCGTGAGACATCTGGCATACACTTTACATAGTAGTACTGTTGTTTACACAGCAAAGCCCTAATATAGAATTCATGCTAGGAACAACATTTGCATCGAGAAATGTTATATAATGTGTGTGTGACACAGTTGTTGGCTTAAGGTAATAAAGGTTTAGAAAATACGTATCGATCGATCATACTATCGATTCAATTCAGATTTCATTTCCATTCAGTTGGCAGTATTACCGGAACCGGGACAGCTCCTTACTCCTCACCCCCATAAACCTGTTATCAATAAAAGTTTCACGTACTGTATGTATGTATGTATGTATGTACGTACGTATGCTGCAGTACAAAATTAGTAGAATGATAAGAAACATACAGTTATTTATTTACAAAATACTATTTTGCCACTTTGAGGTTGTTTTTGTACATGTCATGTTTTTTAAGCATTTCCAGGGTTATTAAAATATATTTCCACCCATGGGGAGCGGAAGGAACTTTGTGACACTTTTTTTGTTTTATCACTGCATTACACTGCCCAAAAAAGGAACTACCACCATTATATGAAGAATCAAGTGTTTTTTTACTGTGTTTTAACACATTTTTTACTTCAAACTAGTCACAGTGATAGACTCCATTGCCACAGATATGCTTCCAAACACATTTCTGATATCCTGGTGATCCAGGTTGTCCCTCTCCTGCTTTAATGGCTTGTCTGAGTTGGTGGAAGTCTTCTGGTGCAATGACCTGATTTTGTACACATCTTTCCAGTAAATCCCATTCATGCTGTTTGGGGTTCTGGTCTGGACAGTCCATTCTCTGAATTACCACCTCTTGGAGAAAGTGATGACATGTCATGTTATATGGTTACGGGCATTGTCCTAAATCAGTATAAAGTTATCCTCAGTGAATGGTGCGAAGGGCACAACATGTATGCACACAAAGATAGCACTAAATATCTTGAAAATAGGCACTATCATAGGAACTATGTAAGTAAATGGGACATTATAAATAAGTGTTAACTTAAATGTAGATTTTAATTTGAATAATTTCATGGTTGGTCGGGACCTGCTCTATTGTATGTCTTACAAGTTTGGTTTTAACACAAATATATAGTTAAAACTTAACTTGTGACGTGTTGCCATCTTACAGACACTGGTGTCTGTGACACACTGCTCAGCTACGCTGCAGCTAGTCGCAACGCTCAGGAATCATACACAGCACATTTTCTAATGGGACACCCCTTTCTGTGACTTTTGGCCACTCAGTGTACATTTTCAACACAAAACAGATTACAGGTCAGCATCGCCCAGCTGTCAAGTATAGTAATAACTATGCAACCCGACTTTCAAGGACAGGGCAGCCTCATTCTTGCAAGGAGGGTGTTGCAGTGTTAATTCCGTAACGTAACACACAAAGAGAGAGAGAGAGAGAAACAAGAAAGTATTTATAGGCATAATAAATTAAGATAAGCAAACACATTCAAAATTATCTTTGCTGTATACAACTCTTAAGACTGCTAAATTAACTCTCACTAAATTTTCTATTATATTTGCAAAATAAAGCATAGACAATTTGTTGTACATCTGGTCCTTGGTTATTATACATTCACTAAAACAAAGTGCAACACTCTTGATCTATTCAAGCAAGCCACTAGCATTATTGGTAAGATATAAGATTTGTCCAAACAGCACGGGCAACTTCTTTAAAATCTGTTACATTGGTATCCTGCTGTAAAATCTTTTAAGGCAACTTCTTTTATTTAGAAGGGTGCTGATAGAGTTCAGTTTTATTTCTACTTAGCACACGAGGACGAAACGCAGGCAACCAGGAATGAGTTAGCTGGAACGTTTATAATGTCCAATAACGGACCATTATATTGGTATTATAAATTTACTCATTCAGGACAAATATTTCAAGTTCCCTATGAGAATCAACATCTGTATCATTTTTCCTTATTTCCGTTGTACGGAAGAAGAATCGGCACTTAATGTAATGAAATACTAATTTTTCCACAAGGTCATATCTGTGATCACTGCTGCAATCCTAGTGTGTGGTTCGGACAACTATAGAGTCTATGCTGTCCAAACATGCCAAAAATATATCACCCCATAAATTTTGTTCTGATCGCAATTTTTCCGAGACTACCTCTTCTACTTGCAATAGCAACCTAACAACACACGGTGAAGGATATGTCAAGTTTCGCAAGCCTTTCTTCGTGCCATAATCTTTAATGTGGGTAAATGTTGCCAGTGGAAGCTCAGGTGGCTGTTCACTACAAAGAGTGTGAGCACAGTGTAAGCAGTTAACATATTTGTAACTTTTTCTTAGTGTGTACGCCACCAAGTGAAACACTAATAAATTCTGTTTTGTGAGGTTTCCCTCGTAAGGAAGAGTTATTTCATTTTCGCAGTCCGTGAGTACAATTTTTTCTTTAATTTTGACCTCTGCTGAATCTTTAATTTCTTTATTCTTACGTTCACTTTCTATAGCCATTGCACAGATATGACTAACAAATGAAGTGAGCGGGAAATCTATCACTGACTCGTAATTTGTGGCCAAATTTAAGGCGAGTGGTGGGTATATACACAGACTGCAACATGTGTAAATGTAAAAAGTAGACAGTGGAAGGGTGATCGTCACAACTAAGGGAACACCAAATACCGAAATGGCGCTCCAAAGGATCTTGATTAAATTTTGCCATCAGGTCATGCCTAAATCCTCTGCTCTGCAAGTAGTTTGCCATTCCCAGAGTACTTTTCAAGGTTACTCTTAATGATTCCAAAGTTCTTGAAGATGCAAATGTGTTTCTCTGAGATGTAATGTTTTCTAAAAATTCAAGCAATATTTTGTCTAACAGAGAACCTTTATAAAGCCCTTTTACGGGCAATATGGAGTAAAGGTCATTTGCAAGATTAGTGATTTCTCGTGTGAAAATGTCTGTGTGTTCACAATCGCTGAATTCATTAGGCTTGATTTCTCCGAACAACTTAATTGCGTTGGCTACACTATTACTGAATAACTGAAAAGCTAACCTGGCGTTCATCCCCTGAAATGAGATTGGTCTATGAGGGAGGAACAACAACAACAGTCCACATATCCAACAGATTGGAGGTTGTGAAGTTGTACACCAGTATTTACAGTATATCTGGGCTCCTTACTGTCCAATTCTGGTGGTTCCAAAGATGAAATAAAGCGAAAAATTGAAATAGCAAAGGTAGCAGTGATCCGCCTGCGGAAGATCTGGAAAGATAATATCACCACCATCAATACAAAAAAAAAAAAAAAAAAAAAAAAAAAAAAAAAAAAAAAAAAAAAAAAAAAAAAAAGAGAGAGAGAAAATCTCGTTGAATATCTAGTCTTCTCAGTCTTCTTGTTAGCGCAGAGACGTGGACCATCCTCAATTGTGATCGAGAACAGATAGAAAGCTTTGAAATGTGGTGCTGGAAGAAAATGTTGCGGATTCCTTGGACAGCTCATCGCACGAACACATCAATCCCTAACCAACTTCAGATAATGTTCGTCTATCGCATAAGGTCTCCCAGTGGACTGTACGCTACTTTAGACATATAATGCGCCAAGATGGTAGTCTTCAAAAGTTTATTGTTGAGGGCAAAGTCCAGGGAACCAGACGAAGACGAGTACCAACACAATAGATTGACATGGTAAACGGCCCCTACAGAGTTCTCTCAGAGTAACCACATTGAAAGCTTTAGATAGGGAAGAATGGCAGAGTATGGTTCATCGGCTAGATGGCTGAATATTATGATAGTCATGACGCCTCAGTCATGAGGCAAAATGAATAATAATAATAATAATAATAATAATGTGAGAGAATGTTATCCTAGGACAACTTTGAAGACCAGCGAACTCAGGGGGGGGGGTTCGGGAGATGGTAGGTTCGAACCCCACTGTCGGCAGCCCTGAAAATGGTTTTCCGTGGTTTCCCATTTTCACACCAGGCAAATGCTGGGGCTGTACCTTAATTAAGGCCACGGCCGCTTCCTTCCCACTCCTAGCCCTTCCCTGTCCCATCGTCGCCATAAGACCTATCTGTGTCGGTGCGACGTAAAGCAACTAGCAAAAAAAAAAAAAAAAGAACTCAGGGGGGAGTGTTAATTTGATATAACCATCTATAAAAGTATTAATTCACCTCTTTGCCTTTATACAGCAAAAGAACGTTATTGTGGAAATAATTATGTATGCACTATATGCACAGAATCAGAAAATGTCCACACTCGCCTTTGATGATCTGCCAGAATTTCAATGGAGCATTTTATTTTATTGTTCTTCCCTGAAGTTTCTTAATTCATCCACGCCCTTTTATTACACTGAATTCCATCACACGCAAAACCAGTTACTTTCACCCCAGCTTGTTCCAATTGAATTATGACCTGAATTATTATTTCTGACAATAGTTCTCCAGGAGTTGCGTTCTTGCTAGCATACACTGCTACAGGCTGGATCCAGAAGGGACAAACATAAATATAAGCGTGTGATTGGCGAGGACGTTCTTTTTATCGTAGGGAATTTCATCTCCTAAATCAACAAATCAGTCAACTGCCAGTGTAGTTGTATTAAATCTAATGTCTTCTCTCAATTTCACTTCATCAAAAATCTCCATACCTAGTCGCTTGTTTGAATAAAAATAATTGCACTCACGGCATTTCCATTAATACCATAATTACCTTTTAACCCATTGCAGAGTCGTCTCAAATGAGCTTCGGTAGGAAGAGGAAGTAACTCATACTTCAAACAATGTCTGTAAACCTTAGGAGATTTGATTTTCAAAAGCAAACTACCTAATATAAATTCATTAGAATAGCACATACGTTTTGGGCTGGTGGTATATTTTTTTGCGCGTTGTGTCCACAATTATCTTTTGTTTCTTGCGAAGGAACTTAAGACTGTCTTCAGCTTCACTTGACGCATTGACTTTATTTGCAATCTGCTTTAATTTAGCTCTGCATGACTAATTTTTTTTTGGTTCTAAGTAAATTCCTACTAAGGTTTGTAACCTGTCTCCTGAAATTTAGAATAGTTCTGGAAGCCTCAACGTTACTATCAGCTGCTTTACAGGGCAAACTCAGACCAGGTTCCTTTATTTTTACATTATTGTCACTATAATCGAACCTCCCTTCTGCGGATACCATCGGTTCCGTGGAAAAATGTCCGTTACGAAAGGTGTCCGCTAAAACAAGTTTGTAAAAATAATCGAACATTTTAACGGCAAAGAATATCCACCGTAAATATAAGCATACATATCTTTATTTTAACTATTCTAAGTAATTTCTGTGTTAGTATTTCATAGAGAGTTATTATAAGTGATTTTACATCATTTACAAACATTACAACTTCGTGAAGTAATTGTGAAGCTTCGTCAGTGTAAATTTTGCACATGTTTTCTTTTCTTTTCCTTCTCAAGTTGACTACCTGAGCTCGACCTTATCAGAGACAATCAGAGTTATGAATAGAATGATGCAAGAAGGGAAGAAAATCCCCAGATAACTTGTGAGTCGACAAGACTCTGGCAGCATTTCTGGGCAATTAGAATTCTCGGAATAGGCCTATACACCACTAGGTAGAACTGAATTCCGATGTATCTTCTCTCCCCTTGCACTCGAAATGGTACAAACATTCAAAAAGGATTTTCTTATGTCTGAAGAATGGTTTTAAAAGAAAGGATGACATGTGGTCCGGCGTATTACATTGCCCTGCAACGTTTAAAGTGTCCGCTTAAGTCAAGTGGACGGGACAAATGGCGATGTCCGCTGTCCGAAGTTCGAGGTTTCCGCTTAAATGAGGCCAATTTAACACTTGACTTATGTAAAATAAAATCGGTTCCGAGGAAAACTGTCCGTATAGTGAGGTGTCCGCTGAATAAGGGTGTCCGTTAGGGCAGGTTCGACTGTATAAAGTATTTTAGATGTCGAGGGAAAATTTAGTTCATTACATTTAAGCTACTACTATTAATATTGTCATTGCCAACATGTTCTTCGAGTAACTCTCATTTTAATGGGGGTTGTCGAATTTTCAGAGACCTGCTTAAATAGGACGGTAAATTAGGAAAAATGCGAGGGACAGCTCCTGGATTTAAGCTCCACCTTATTCTTGGAATTTCAACTGTTTCCTCATTAATAATAAACGAGTCTCCCTTTATTATAAGATCTTCCAAAAAATGACACTCCCGATTCCCAGACTTACGTGTAAGCTGCATGTCCTTAATCAAAATCTCTTTGTTTGCAAATGAGGTGTCTACCTCGGTGGAAAATGGTACACTAAAATACATTATTGTCAAGCACTAAATATTAAATTAACAAGAGAAGAAAATTTTCCTATAATACAATATTACACAATTTACGCTAACAATGTTTTCTATTAAACACACAGCTCATCCTTAATAAATTTATATTGTTTACAAAATTCTACTTATAATATCTCCTGTACTACTTACAAATATAGTCAACTGATATACGGTATGTGGAATTACTTCAAATGATACTATACGACCGGTAAAAGATTAATATTTACATTGCATTTATTTATTTACTATTTTTTAAAAAAAATTTTTACCCGTTCTGGAACCTAAGTAGCATAACAACCTGCTGCGTCTTAACCAGAGCCCCTTTTGCCACCACTTTTCAGAGTTCCTGAAGGGCCTTCACAGCTACCGTAGTGGTCCCAGGGCCCTCGAAGTCCCCACTGTACTTCACCCCTACAGGCAGTCCCCTACTTTGGCTGTCCAAACTCCTTAGATCAGGGGATGGAATTAATTTATTCACACACCTTTTTTTATTTACAATAAACTGCACTGGTCGAATGCCCTCTTAACACTTCATTTATTTTCTGTGTTGCTGTTTATTCTCTTCTTGAATATCTGTACAGATTTTGGAAAAGGATCAAACACTACCCCTGGTAAACTGTTCCACTCCTTCACACCCTTCCCAATGAATGAAAATTAACCCCAATCGCTTCTGCTAAAACTCCTTCTAATTTTATATTTGTGGTCAGTCCTGCCGATATAATTATTTTCCAACTGAAGCCTCTCACGGATTTCTCCCCATGCTTCTTCTCTTGTATAGGCTCTATATAATTCTATAAGTCTAGTTTTCTCCCTTCTCTTACTTAAAGTTTCCCACCCAAGTTCCTTTAACATTTCTGAAACACTACTCTTTCTCCTGAAATCCCCTGTTACAAATCTTGCTGCTTTCCTCTGCACACTATCTATTTCTTTTATTAGGTATTCTTGGTGAGGATCCCAAACACTGTTTGCATATTCCAATAATGGCCGAACCATACTCAAGTAACTTTTTTTCTTTTCATTCTTTGTTGCATCCTTTAAGTAGCTTCATTATGACATGTAACGATTTGTATGCTTTCCCAACAATGTCATCAACATGACCCTTCCAGTGCAAATTACTTTCAAATCTCACACCTAAGTAATTGCACTTGCCATCTTTTGGGATAACTAACTCATCCAAAGTATATTCACATTCAGTTTTAAAGCTCCTGTTTGTAAAAGTTGTAACAGTTGATTTGCCTCCATTAACCTTCATATTATTTTCTTCAACCCATTCTTGGATACTTTCAAGGTCCCTTTGTAATTCTGAACAATCCTCAATGTTGTTTATTTCCCTATAAACAATTGTGTTATCTTCATACAATCTCATTTTTGATGTTATATTGTTCCCTAAATCATTTGCGTATATTAAGAAAAGTAACGGACCGATTATACTACCCTGTGCAATTCCCTTCCAAACTTTCTCTTCCTGAGATATATTATTTCGTACTTTGACTTCCTGAACCCTTGAATTTAGAAATGTTTTTATCCAACGTGTAACCCTTACGTCCAATCCTATTCCCTCCGAGTTCTTTAATAATATTCCATGATCCACTCTATCAAAGGCTTTGGAAAGATCTATGGCTATGCAATCTAACTGACCTCCTGAATCCAATTGATGTGATATGTCCTGCTGAAATCCCACCAGTTGTGCCTCACAAGAAAATTTCTTTCTAAATCCATACTGGCTCCTCATGAACCAATTTTTATCATCACATATCCCTCTGATGTACTTCGATATTAAACTCTCCAGTATTTTACAAACTATACTGGTCAGGTTGATTGGTCTGTAGTTCTCTGGTTTCCTTTTATCACCCTTTCCTTTATAAATTGGTATTATTATAGATTCCTTCCATTCCTTTGGTATTACACTATTATTTATGACATAGTCAAAGAGAAATTTTAAATAAGGCACTATGTACCACCCCATTTTCATTAATACCTCCCCAGTAATTTGATCACTTCCTGCTGCTTTTCCTTGCTGAAGCAGTTGGATTTCTCTGAAAATATCTTCATTTGTGAATGAGAAGCTTCTTGTTTCCGTCTGTCTCTCTCCCTCTCTGTTTTCTGTTTCAGTTTCCAACTCTTGACAATCATCTCTGAATCTCTACATTCCCTACTAAATAGGTTTGCTTTCTCGGTATCTGTTAAATAGTGTTCACCCCCTTCTCCCACCATTGTAGGAATTTGGATTCCTTTTCCTTTTTGATTTCTGATATATGAATACAGCTTTTTCCATTTCCCTTTGTGGTCATTACCCTCTTGAAGTATGCCATTCATATAATTCTCTTTTGCTTCCTTTTTCACTCTATTCAGTTCCCTCATTAGCTGTTTACTAGTTTCTCTACTCTCCCTACCCTCTTTGATTTTCCTGTTTACTATTCTACATTTTCTTTTTAATTTTCTTATTTCCCTTGTATAATAAACAGGGTCTGAGGTCATTTTACCCTTCTTAACAGGTACAAATCTCTTCTCTCCTTCCCAAATGATTCCTTTAAATTTAGGCCAAAGTGTATCCACATTACTCCCTTCACTTATCCAACAACTGAATTGTGATTTAAGGTAATTCCCAAATTCGTCAATTTTAGTTTTTCTGTACAATTTCTTGTCTTGTGTAACCCTCTTATTAAGCCTTTTTGGCACGAGTCCTACATCCATTATTACAGCCTTATGGTCTCCTATTCCTTCAATTACCTCAGTTTTATCAACAATTTCCCATGGTTTAACCAAGAATACATCTAGTAAGTTATTGAGACGAGTCGGTTCTTGTACTACTTGTGTAAATCCTCCCTCCCAAATTAACTTATTTGGGATCGCTCTTGCCCACTGAGAGAAATTCTCCACATTTTCAGGTGGAGAGAAGAAATATTTACCTTCACCTGACCTGTAAGCAGAACAACACCCCAGAACAAAGCACGGCGGCATTTTGACACACACTATAATCCAAAATATAGTTATTACACTCAAAAAATCACTCCCGCTACAAGTAAAAACGCGTACACCCAGTATAAACAATGCCAACTTTTCACCCAAAGCGATCGTTGAGCTACAGTGGCAAATCTCCACACTGTAGACACTAGTTTCTCCATTACTGTAACGGGAAGAGAGTCGAAGTGCTCTCACTTCCTTTTTCTATTCGCTATGCCCAAGTTAGTGAGATGATCAGTTGACATTTATCAGTGCTTTTTTTTTTACAAGAGACCCATGCCAATAGATTATTTGGCATAAGAGACCTATTTATAGAAAAAATTCTAGCATTTGGCTATATCTTTAAAATCTGTGGTAGATGAGGGAAATGTGATCACAGTATAATTATTATTTTGTTGTTGTTGTTATTAATATTTCATCAGTTTAATGTATTATATATATTGAGTGGAATTTTATTTACCTGCTATTAGGATGGAGTTGGGGACTCTCTCCACGATTCATCACGCCGTAGTAGTCAGGAAGAGCTTCGGTGGCCTGGAGATGTACAGCCTTGGAGCAGCTCTGACAGTGATACATCTGGTTTGCGGTCTGGGCAACTCAGGTACTATCCTTAGTTGTAATGATTGCAAACTTCAGTGTTTCTGTAAGTGTGGTTATAAAGTAAAATCTATATATAATTTGAATATGTAACACAAAATTGTAGGAAACCACAGTAGTAACGCCTATGTGTTATACAGGTAAGGTTCAGGCTGAAGAAAGAATCCCACCTTCCAATAATTTGCCTTTTATGGCTAGTTTATGTAATTAAAAACATATTCTGTCTCATAGTTAAATGTCTAAAATAGTACATGTTTTATTTTTCTGCTTTGGAACATACTCAGCTAAAAGACGTGTTTTAAGATACAATAATTGGCACATATGAAATAAAAAAGCACTTACAATGATAATGAGATAAAATATTCCTTCATATTGAGTCAAAACACTCAACAAGCCAATGTTCAAGTTAGTAATAAAATCTGTGTGCATAAGGGATCTTTGAAAGTGATCATCTTTCTTCAAAATGCTAGAGAAGTTGCAATTTTTTTAAATAGTATGCATTCTAAAAAACTAGTGGATGGCGGTAGACTTTAATTTAAAATACGATGACCAGAGGCAGGGGAAACTCCTAAAGGAAAACCTAAGTTGGTGTTAAATCATGATAGAAAGTTTTGGGGTGTTGAAGGGAGTCTGTAATAAAAAAGAAATTTTAGAGAAAAAAAAAAAAAATCTTGTGAATATACAGTGGTGGAGTATCGGACGTGCAGTCAAATGCTCATCTCCTGGCTGGTCCTGCTATGTTTACTTCCCTTACGTCGGCAGCTGACTAGGTGCGTATACAGTTAGGCTATGAGAGGAGCATGATGCGGAGGAGGGGAAAGTGGGGGAAATGTCATAGGGAGTGAAGCCAATGGGAGGACGACGTATGGGATCCCTTATGGGAAGTTGGTTGAATGTAGGGGAGCACAAGTTGTTATCCTCTTAATTCTCCCATTCAAATTGAATTTGGTGACTATGTTTTTATAACTCCCAAATGGAACTCTCGTTTCTTGGCATTAAATGTTTCTCCTACGTAGTCACCCCGCAGTATAGGATTAGCCTCCGTTTCATCGCGCCATCAGCCCACTTAGGGTTCAGATGTTTCCATTTTGGAGTGCTTGATTTCTGCCTCCTTTCAAATTAGTTATTGGCCTGCTGTAAAGATTTTCTTTAATAAATTTGGTATGCTGTGGCCAAGTAGTATAGGCGTTTGGCCTGTGTATATAAGTTTCAGCTAAGATGCCCGATGCTGCGGCTCCCATCGGGAGACCTTTTTGTTGGTATACTGTGTGATTGAAATTAAAAAATTGTTATTAAGAGTTAATTCCAAAAGTGGCATGAATTCTTCAATTTCATGGTTATTATATTTTTTTTTTTTTTTTGTGTGTTTTCAACACTATGGTCCATCTGTTGAAAGTAGTCAGTCATCAATACGGACCAATAAAATGAAATTAATTTCATATAATTTTTTTGTACGTCCTTAAGTTGTTCTGGGTGATGTCAAGGGTCTATTTTGTTGGTATGCTGGAATACATATTAGTAACATCAAATAATCAAGGTGAAAGGTGGTTTCAGTTTTATGTTCTTAGTAGTTTTGCAAAATTCAATTGAGTTCTTAATTTCACTTCCACTTTAAAATATGTAGTATTTTTCAAGAAACTGTGAATAAATTTGGAGGTTTTATGAGTAGGACTATTCTTGAAATTAATTATCAGTCTTATGGGTTTATCAGGTTTGTGTACTTTTGGTGAGGCTCGTGCTAAAGATAATCGTCGGTTCATACTAATTGAACCAGAAATTTCATTATCATGAAGAATGAAATTAATATTTCTAAGTAACTGTTTCAGTTTTCTTTGTATAGAATTGTGGTGTTACTTAAAAGAATGCTTCGTTTTTTTCTTGGTATTCTTTCTTTTACGTGATGAGTCACACGTTGCCATTATCGGTTTTGGTAATTATGAGATCATTATTAAAAAATCAGTGTACCTTTATTACCACTATAAGAGGAATAACATGGTTCTGCTTTACCAGTGGTTAGTACTATTATTGAGGTGGGTGACCTGGATTTTGGACCGCTTTAGATAATTAATTTCATGTGGCTATTTCTTGCCGATTGAAACCCTTGTAAGGCAGACCCTCCCTTCAGGATGAACAGCATCTGCCATGTATGGGTAACTGGGTGTGTTATTGTGGTGGAGGATAGTGTCAAGTGTGGTATGTAAGTTGCAGGGATGTTAGGGACAGCACAAACACCCAGCCCCCGAGCCATTAGAATTAACCAATGAAGTTAATGTAACCTTTACTACAGTGGTTACACAAAACAAAGCACTAAACACAGTAAAGGGGGGAAGTAAGAGCAACTACACAATATCAGAAAACACTACACAGTCATCACCAGGCGAGTTGGCCGTGCGCGTTGAGGCGCGCGGCTGTGAGCTTGCATCCGGGAGATAGAATGTTCGAATCCCACTATCGGCAGCCCTGAAGATGGTTTTCCGTGGTTTCCCATTTTCACACCAGGCAAATGCTGGGGCTGTACCTCAATTAAGGCCACGGCCGCTTCCTTCCAACTCCTAGGCCTTTCCTATCCCATCGTCGCCATAAGACCTATCTGTGTCGGAGCGACGTAAAGCACCTAGCAAAAAAAAAAAAAAAACTACACAGTCAGCGAAACATCAGCTGGACTACGCTGTTCTCCGCCAACAACATAATACGTAAATATCAGTAGGGCCAACTAGTGGATAATAAACCAGGAATGTGGAGGGAACTACGACCTACCAAGGCCATGGACATGGCTTAGGTTGCGTTTTCCGAAATAATTTGCCGTGATCCTTAAATTTGAAAAATGTTATTTACAAAATAAATCTTACAAATACATTCCGAACCAAATCCACGAACTTGCAACTTACGAACTATGTTCTCCGTGATACACATAACTTAGAGGTTCTTTGATAATGGCTTCACTACAAGTTTCAAACTTCAAACCAACTATACATCTAGTTACAAATCCAGTTGTACAATGCAATTTACAGTGAAGTAAACGTACTCTCCAAAACTCTAGCGTACCTCAAGAGACACTGAACTACCAGAGGCAAACCACAAGGTAAATATATTAAACTACAATCTACATATTTAGTGAAACAAGAAATGAGAATGCCTTGAAAACAAACAGGCAAGCCCAGCTGGAGAGCTAAGGTGTCATAAATAATTAATTTGGCGAATCTAGGTTAGGCTAGGGCAGACTCCTATGCGAAATAGCAACCGAACATTACGGAAATTTTAGCCGGAACGGAATTCAAGAGTGCTTACCCGAAGGTGGCCATCCCGGTAGCGAGGCGACGTCAAAACTTCGGACAACCAGATAGACAAAACAGACCGAATTCTCACGAACGCAGCTTCGCTCTCTATATATAGGTAAACCCTGGCCTTGGAGTAGCCAATCAGAATGCATGAGTCCTCCCATCCCCACCTAGTTTCACCAATCACAATTCCTACTTTCAGTCGCGAACTTTAACTAAACTTCTCGAATGCGCACGTTCGAGAATCTTCTATTTCCAGAATAGTTAGAAAATGCCTTCTAGAACACAGCCAACAAAAGGCAACACACCCTGTTCAAAAATTCATGTAACTTTCTGGATACTTCCATTAAGTACAGAACTGAAATCTACTATTTACACATACCACATGTTACAAATATTACACAGTACAGGTTAGGTCATTACAAATAAAACATATTACCACACTTTACAAATAAAGTCTTCAATAAACATTTTCCACTTCCACTACATTGTTCACCTGTGACAGTTAAAATCCCCAATCCGGCCAGGAATTGAACCCGGGACCCTCTGAACCGAAGGCCAGTATGCTGGCCATTCACCCAACGAGTCGGACACCACTTTACATAATGAGTTATCATTCCAGTAATTAAGGTATTGTGAATTGGATCCCCTGATTGTTTTGTTTCAGATCATTTTCAGTAGTCATTTTTTTTTTTAAATAGATTCTAGTCAGTGGATACATTTTTTAAGTTTTAATTTTCGTTTCATTTACATTGTACCATTAGGGGCTGATGACGTAGTAGCTAGGCCCCTTTAAACAACAAACATCATCACAATGCCATTTTTCGTATAACAGTTACTTCAACAAATTAATCTAAAAAGCCACCTAATCGATACTTTATTTCTTTCGCCTTTGGCAAACTTAAAAATACATTAACAAACACAGTACATGTTTCGACCACTTAGTGGTCATCTTCAGCTGTATATAAAAAAAAATCTTAGATGATAACATTTAAAAGCAAGCACATTGGATCTTAAAACTATATCCCATGGGAATCCAAAAACTATTGTACTAAATGCTTTAAATGAAATGGAAGAAAACTATATCCCATGGGAATCCAAAAACTATTGTACTAAATGCTTTAAATGAAATGGAAGATGGGGGGGATAAGGAGATTATTGTGAATGATACTTAAATTACAGTATCGTTTACAATTGTGTTTAAAAACTTAAATGATGAAAAACATATTTAAAATATTTAAAAGCGTCTATGGTAAAATTCTTTTTGATAACATTAGGTGGCGTGAATAAAAAGTTTGTGTTTGTAATAATCTTCAGGCATTTGTGAGAAAAATAATAACTTAATTAAAATTCGCGTCTGTGGTGATGTTAAACACTTTGTTTTTAATAAACATACTTTAAAATATTCTAAAGTGTCTATGGTAAGGCACTTATTCAAAAACACTTGTGCTTGAATGAAAGTTTATGTCATATGCACCAGTCTTCATGTATTTATTGTTTATATTTAATAACTTCCTTGAGTGCACCTTCCTTTTAAATGACCAAGAAGTCCATATACTCATAAATATGAACCCTGGACTTCCTAAGGCAAGAGCTACGCCTAAATTACATAAAAAGGACGTACCTATTAGACCAGTAATTAATTTTTGGAAAAGTCCTACGTACAAAGCCTCTCAATTTATTCATAAGTTTTTGTCCCAAAACTATGTTTTTTATACCAAAACCTCGATAAAAAACTCTAAAGAGTTTTGTAAAGCCGCTAAAGATTTCATATTAACTTGTTCTCACGTAACAAGTTCCTTCGACATTAAAGACATGTACACGAACATTCCTATAAAAGATACTATCAAGATTATAAAAACTAATTTATTAGACCACAAACGCATCAGTAAACTTGAAATAGAAAACTTCATAACTATCCTGGAATTCGTATTGAACCATAAGTTCTTTTAATAATAAAATTTATCAGCAAGGCAGACTACCTATGGGAGCACCGGCCTCCAGAATTTTAGCTAACATATACCTCGATCACTTGGAATACACTCAGATAGTAGGCCACATTAAAGGACTAGATTTCTGGGTACGTTTTGTTGACGATACTTTTGTCATTATAAACAAAGAACTTAATGACAGTCAAAGTATTCTAAATACCTTGAATACTTTAGACCCAAACATTCAATTCACAGTGGAAGAAGAAGAAGAAGGTACACTCAATTTTCTAGATATTCAAACTGTTACCGAGTTTTGTGGATGTGCAGAGGTGAAAGAAGGTGCGGGGGTGAACAGGTCTCAAAATACGAAATTAAAGTTGAGATAAAATTTAACAAGGTTATATTTTCTTATCAAAATCTAGAAATAACAAGAATGGCAGGTACAGAGTAGCAAAGCAACCAGTTCGAGAGTGTACAATTACAGTGTTACAGGATTTTGGCTCCGAGAGCCAGACACACAGTTCTTGAGCTATAAGCCCAACATTACGATATACAGGATTCAACAAAGGGGCAGAAGACCCCAATCATGCCCAGGAGCTCTTGCTCCCAATTACACAGTAAAGCCTCCTCGAGGCACACAGAAATCAAAATTTTTGGAAGAGCAACCCGCTCTCAAAGTTCCAGCCTATCAAAGGCCACACCAAATTCCACCTTCAAGCTGTCCTCCAAGGATATATACACAGGGGTAAAAATACCCAACCTACTGAGGCCTATTCAGTAAAGAAACAGGTCAATTACATGGCCTCTAAAATACCAACTTGAGAGGAGGCGATCTTGCACTCCTACTACACTTTATTTAAAACCTACTTGGCGCTAGGCCTCTAATGCAAGGGCTAATCCCATACTAAAGAGGTGACTTATAGAAGGAGACAATTTACATTACATTAGAAGGGGAGAAACGGTTGTGAAAATACGTTCACCTCAAAGCAATATGAGTGGGAGCTCGAGAGGGTTAAGCACTCTCTATCCCAATTTGTAGTTTAAAAAGATAGAATTGATACCAAGTGATTACATTTTAGGGGAAAGTTACATGGTAAAAGGCTTCGGACCTGCCCCGAGAGTTAAACTGCTGAGCTAGCAAGAAAAGAAGTTATTAAACGGCCATTACCTGGTGGTTGAACTGCTGCCCGAAGAAAGAGGCCCTTCCCGCCCCCTGCTACGTACTTTACACACTGATAGATGTTACTGAAGTTGCTCGGATACCCGAAAATCAGCAGTTTATATACCCTCGTGGAAAGTTCGAGGCGTTTCAGGAATGAGGACACCCGCCCACAATCACTTTATTGGCTAATAACGAAAGCCCCTACACTAGATGAAGAAGAAACACATTATTGGTGGAAAATTAATTACAGAAATTCCTTATTGGTCGAATTCAAAACTGGCGGAAAGAAAGGGTTAATATTGCCAACTTAAACAATAACTGAAAGAAATTTAACAAAGAAACTTATGAATTCAAAATTTCCCCAAAAACACAGTTCTTTCACTTCGCACTAGGGTGCATAATTGTACTCCTTCAGTAGTGCCATCTGGAAGAGAATGTCCACACTTCTTACTACAGGCAAAACAAAAATACATCGAAAACGACCCAGTTCAGAAACTTCAATATTTACAAGTAGGGACATCTTCTGAGAAACTTGAGAATTAACACAGTAGATAAAGTTCAGACTTCTTCCAGTAGAGGAGTTTCAACTGGCGCAAAGTTTGAATTAGCGGCGTGCAGGTGTACCACCCGGTACACAAACAATTCGGATAAACAACCATTTCCAGTTTAAAATACACAGAAAACCCACTTTTACACCGACTACAATTAAAAGCGATTCTTTACATCCCACTTCACAAAAGAAATCCGCCTACTACAGTTTCGTCAACAGGGCCTTTGAAATCCCATTAACAGATACAGACAGAAAGAAGGAACTATCTTTCATTCGTCAACAAGCCTTACATAAGGGTTTCAGTTTGAAATTCATTAACAAAATCATTACTAAGTGCAAATATCAACAACAAATTAAACTAAAGCAACAATCGGAGAATGCACAGAAATACGTCAAATTCACCTTTAATAACCCGAGGATGTATGAAATCACGAATTTGTTTAAGAAGCACAATACCAAAATAGCTTTCTCAACCAACAACAATACAAAACACAGATTTTTTAATCACAATAAAGTCAATAAACTTAAAGATGACGAATTCTAGGAATCTGGCATTCACAGATTGACATGTACCCAGTGCAAAAAAACATACGTGGGGCAATCTGGGAGGAGCTTTTTAATTAGATATCAGGAACATGTTAATGCAGAGAAATACAGAAGATACTCTGCTATGGGAGCTCATATGAAGGAGGCAAATCACAATTTTACTAACATCAGACAAGATCTCCAAATTATCAGTGGGATTAATAAAGGAAGTTTAATGAATAACCTAGAAAACATCCACATTACTCTCGATAAACTAGAGAACAGGGAACGGAATCTAAACGAAACGAACGAAAAAAAAACCTCCTATACGAACAATTCAGTAAATACGTGGAAATGGTAAACAGTAAACAAACAAGACAAACAAATGAAATACTCGAACACGACCTCACTGAAACACAACCAGTAATCCCTCCCCCCTCACAAGACGTACTAGATGACGACACAACTCTACTTCCCCTTTCTCCGGAATATTCCACGAACAATCAGACCATGTCACACCGCTATCACACTAGGTCGTGCACGAAGGCAGTTCTCCGAGGCAACGCGGATTAAACATTTGCCAGATAAGGTAAGTCAAGGCCACGCAATCTCGAATACAAATATCTTCCCGCTATCTATTTAGAATTCGGAGCTTTTTACTTTTATCATATGTCATATTTTAATATATTACGATCTGCTGGTTACAGATCGCGAGGCAAGCTGCCCGAATCAGATCGCCATTTTATATAACGGAAACTACCACAGGGTTTTAGCAAGTTAAACGACTAACACAATTTCTTTTATCACATTCCGAAGAGCAATTCTCGGAAGTTAAACAGTCGACGCGGCCTTTTAACCACAAGAATATCACTCAAGGAAGTTATTAAATATAAACAATAAATACATGAAGACTGGTGCATATGACATAAACTTTCATTCAAGCACAAGTGTTTTTGAATAAGTGCCTTACCATAGACACTTTAGGATATTTTAAAGTATGTTTATTAAAAACAAAGTGTTTAACATCACCACAGACGCGAATTTTAATTAAGTTATTATTTTTCTCACAAATGCCTGAAGATTATTACAAACACAAACTTTTTATTCACGCCACCTAATGTTATCAAAAAGAATTTTACCATAGACGCTTTTAAATATTTTAAATATGTTTTTCATCATTTAAGTTTTTAAACACAATTGTAAACGATACTGTAATTTAAGTATCATTCACAATAATCTCCTTATCCCCCCCATCTTCCATTTCATTTAAAGCATTTAGTACAATAGTTTTTGGATTCCCATGGGATATAGTTTTCTTCCATTTCATTTAAAGCATTTAGTACAATAGTTTTTGGATTCCCATGGGATATAGTTTTAAGATCCAATGTGCTTGCTTTTAAATGTTATCATCTAAGATTTTTTTTTATATACAGCTGAAGATGACCACTAAGTGGTCGAAACATGTACTGTGTTTGTTAATGTATTTTTAAGTTTGCCAAAGGCAAAAGAAATAAAGTATCGATTAGGTGGCTTTTTAGATTAATTTGTTGATTATACTCATCGATACGGCCATGAAGTGGACAGTTTGCAATTGTAACAGTTACTTCACAACTAAGTATTTTTTATCTTCCACCTTGTCGATATATTAATTGCTTAAGGCAACTTATTAGTTAAAAGTGGTACATGTTTCGAATATTATTAACATCTTCAGCCACATAACACTGTTTAGATGAAAAATTCATATTGACAAAGTATCAGTGCTTGAGAGGAAGTGTCCTTAAAATTAACATTCTCACAAAAATACGGCTCTTACTCCTAACAAAAGCAAAGTAAAGCCATTTGAAAACAAAGTTCCCTTGGTACCTGTCCAAAGTCCAGTTTATGGAAGTACAGTTACTTATCGCTATTCTGTAAAAAAGACTAATTTATTTCCGAAAATCGTTCTTAGATAAGGGGATACTATAGTTTCTATTCAACATACTTAGAAACGAACTAACTACTGTGCTTCAGGTTGATGTGATTCTTTTCGTATAGCATTTATAGTTCGAGTTGACTTTCTGAAAATCGAAAAAGACAGGTTTTCTTCTTTCCTTTCAATAGTCTGATCCAAAAAATTTAGCTTGTATATCTTATACCTTGGCGACCCTTTCCTTTCTTTTCTTCAAGCCCTGCGTTGGGTGACCAAAATAACATACACCCTTCCACCTATCATAATTTCATTAGTCTTTTCAAGTACGGGGGTTAATTGTGTAAGTAATGTACGGGGGTTGGAAGTATATGTTCAATTAGCTACTCAGGGTAAAAAATAATATTTCAATTCAGTCCTCAAATCATATTCATGTAATCGCAGGTTCCGTTGAAGAGTGAAGTTTTCCGCAAGTAATCATTCAATTCCCCCAAAACCAAGTAATTATCCGTGATAACGCTCATAACTAGAGATGAGAATTATAGGCATTAAAAACAGTAAAAATAGGCAGGCATATAGGCTCTTAAATTAGCCAAAATAGGCATTTAAATGGGCACTAACGTGTAAAATAGGCAACAAAATAGGCATAAAAAAATTACTTTAATTTAATAACACACTCAATTACTATAAAAGGAATTTACAATCAACGTTTCAATGATTTCCGGTAACAAACATGTTCTCCTCTCATGCATAATGTTTTTGTACTGAGAGAAAGCTCTCTCCGTATCACAAGAAGTGATTGGACAAAACTTCAGTGAAGTCACTTAATCTGGTTTTATTTCGTTGACAGTGGCTTCCTTCTCATAGGTTCGGACAAGACTTCCCCTGACGTCTTCCATAATCCTAAATGACTACCAGGGGCAGGCCACTCTTCTCCAACTTGGTGATTGCTCCCGGCAGCTTGTTGAAATTTGAAGATGCTCCGGTTTAGGCAGGGGCATATTAGTTCCCAACATTGCAGTGCATAGGTCTGAAGAAAATGGTTGTTGGTCGCTGCCCAAAGTGGACTGGTAGAAAGGCTACGTTGATACAGATTTCTGAACTCGTATCAGATGCATAGCAGTATTTCTAAGTTGATCTATGTGGTATTTTTCTCACATTTGATCTTAAAAATAATAAAATTGACATCAATTACATTGCCCCTATATCTTAAATTTCTACAGTTGGGCTAATTGGCAATAATGCTTAATATATATCATGCAATTGTTTCATAAAAAAGACAGATATGATGTTTCTAGAAGTACAAAACTTTAAAGTAGGAACAAGGGAATTAGTAATTTACATGGAAATATGTCCTTAAGGATTTTCGGTTATAATTTGGCAGTATTGTGTCGAGTTCACTGAGTGAAAAATATAATAAAAAAGATGTGAAACGACACCGGAGTAGTATAGAGGAGAGATCCGTCCTTTATGCTTCCCAAGGACCCACCAAGCTGGCCCTGGCAATATTTTTACTTATATAGAAGAATGAAAGCAAAACTTAGACACTACAGCACAGTGGTATAGCCAGAGGGTCTCTACACTTCAGAGAGCCTGACAATGAATAAAAAAGTTGAGCTTCAAGATCTCGGGGGGGGGGGGGGGGGGAGGGGGGGAGAATCTTAAGGAAACTTTTAGGACCACAGAAAAATGCTGATGGGGAGTGGAGGAATAGAAAAATGATGATCTCTACAAATACACTGATATAATCACTGTCACCATGCGAAAGCTTGGGCATCCAGGAAGGATGGATGAGGAACGGCTAACTAAGAAAATATTCAAGTACATCACTGGACTAAAAGCTTCGACGAAATGAGTAGAAGAGGTAAAAAAGATGCAATAGAAAGTGGACTTACATTGGATATGATTCACAACAGAAAAGAATTTAGAAGCCGAATGTACAGCATCAAAACATTCCAGGAGAAACCCCCAAAATATAGACCCAAATTGGTCATATCTGAGAAAGATAGGTTAGAAGTGAAAGGACGAAGAGGTTCGAGGAGGAGGAGGAGGAGGAGGAGGAGAAGAAGAAGAAGAAGAAGATAAAGCTTTTGGTTCATTGCGGTCCATAGGCGGCCAAATTCGGAAACAAGAAGAAAGTGAATGAAAACGGAGGCACTATAAATCTCAGATTTGTGAACATTTTACTTGTTTCTATTCTGTAGCTGGGCTACATTGAATCAGCAGGTTTCGCGAAGGCTTAGCAGAAGTGTAATAGAATCACGATTTTTTTTTGGAAGTTGCTTTACGTCGCACCGACGCAGATAGGTTTTATGGCGACGATGGGATTGGAAAGGGTTAGGAGTGGTTAGGAAGCGGCCATGGCCTTAATTAAGGTTCAGCCCCAGCATTTGCCTGGTGTGAAAATGGGAAACCACGGAAACCATCTTCAGGGCTGCCGACAGTGGGGTTCGAACCCACTATCTCCCGAATACTGGATACTGGCTGCTATCGAGCTCGGTTCACAGTTTTAAAGGGAGTTTTAAAAATTGCATTTCAGTTGCAAATCTCTATTTTCACAGGAAATGAATCACAGTTCAAAGTACCGATTTAATTTTCATCCATTCTGTGACAAGAGACCAGTAATTTAATGATTGAATAATTGAATGTTCACGACTATTACAGCATTGCAACAAAACAACTTGCCACAACACATAAATGAATAAGCCTATATATGCTACAATGAAATGCGATCATAGTTCTCAATCACAACAAAAGATAAAAGATAAAAGGAACAAACGAACTTACCTCCTTACTGCAGGCTTGACAGACTACCCTTCCATTCGTAGTGAAATTGGAATACCCTGTGATCCACTGCTTCAGCCAATAGGACTTCGACGATTTTTCTTTGGGCATTGCCGCAAACGCACTTCTTTTTTCTTCTTCCACTTCACAATAAATCATAACACGTTCTGAACAAAAAGCGTATGCCTACAACAGTTCGCATCAAAAGGGAGGTACAGGGCATATGGGTTGTGCAACATAGTTCGACGTTGTCTGGTTCTCGCATATGTCTTAGGAGGCTGGAGGGATTGAAGGCTTCGAGGTCAAATTGTTCCTTGTTTCTCCTGATGGAAATTTCCCTAGAACTATTTCTGATTACTTCTGAGAATTCCCATTTTTGTTCGTGGGGAAAACAGATATTGGAAAAAGAGAAGATAATTCTATCGAACACACTAGCTACAATATAATGCACTAGAAGAAAATCGGATTTAAAAAAATACAGTCAAAAGGCATCAAATAGGCATTTATACTCCAAATAGGCACAAAACCCTGAAATAGGCATTTATAGGCACAATAAAACCAATGAAATATAGCTAAAAATACCCTAAAACGGATTTATATCTCGAAAGCCTACGTTTCTGAACACAGGAATAAAATAGGCAAATTCCCGTCTCTACTCATATCATAAATATATTCTATTAGCACTTATGCTACCTTGTGACTACGTATTTTAATTTATTCTCAGAAAGAAAACGCATAAATAGTCCTATACCTAATATATTAGCATGCTAATATGGTATTAATAAAATAAAAATCAACTTCTGGGCAGTAGTGAAAAGAAAATGTAGTTACGTTACATTATTATCCTTGAATTCATAAATCATCACCATAAACATAATTGAAATTTGGTAAATTATAATCTTTCAATTCAGTATTTGTCATTATCATCCTGTTGTATGACCACAGTTCATCATTTTATAAATATATCACAGGGCAAGAGAGGGTTGAATCTTTATTTTTAGGAGGGAGTGGTATTTTTTCATGTTTGTTTTGTTTGGATTTTCGTAGTGACTTGTTCGTGACATTGTAAGTTCAGCCTTAAGTCATGTATATACCGGGCGAGTTGACAGTGCGGTTAGGGGCACGCAGCTGTGAGCTTGCATCCGGGAGATAGTGGGTTTGAACCCCACTGTCAGCAGCCTTGAAGATGGTTTTCCATAGTTTCCCATAGTTTCCCATTTTCACACCAGGCAACTGCCGAGGCTGTACCTTATTGAAAGCCACGGCCGGTTCCTTCCCATTCCTAGGCCTTTCCTATCCCATCGTTGCCGTAATAAGTTAGCACACCTCAAAGGACCTTCTCACGAAAACACGGCTCTTACTCCTAACAAAAGCAAAATAGAGACATTAGAAAACAAAGTTCCCTTGGTAATTAACCTGTCCAAAGTCCACTTCATGGAAGTACAGTTAGATATTCTCAACAAAGGTGCTAAGTTTAACTGGCCCAATTCTCACGAAGCAAAATCATCACGACTAAAGCCGAAACAGAATCTAACTTGTGGAAACTTTCTATAGAACAGATCTGAGGCATGAGATCCTAACGTGATAAGTGAAATCAATGCTGTACGTTCACTTAACACTGCCAGCTACAACAAGGATTTAAAGACAAAATAAAACAGAGCAACGTGAGTCACCAAAGCCAATAAACGTCACACTACAGTCGTCATCGAAAAAAAGGACTAGATCTCTAAGACAGAAGCATTTTTTTGTGATGAAATCTTGCTAAACGAGCAAACGGCCAGAGCTCTACCTAAAATATATAAGGCCGGGGTCCCCATCAAACCGGTTATTAATTTGAGAAACAGTCCTAATACAGGACTTCTAATACGTACATAATTTCCTCAAAAGACATTATCGCTTCAATAACAATGCTCCCATAAAAGACTATAGAATTCTGGGATAAATTACAAAAGTTCAAGATTACACCAAACCATATTTTATGTTCTTTCGGCATTTCTAATATGTATTCTAACGTTCCTACAGAAGAAACCATTCAAATAATCCAAGACAACATAAGCAGACAAAGTCACCTGAGTAAGCTAGAAATAGATGAATTCTTAAGAATCCTAAGTTTCATTCTTAATAACTAATTTACGTTTAACCAAAAAATATCTGCAAGGAGGTCTACCTATGGGGGCTCCGGCCCGAGGCAACTTAGCTGACATTTACGTACAACACTTAGAACATACCAAAATTATTAGCAGAATACAAGGTTTAGAGCTGTGAATCCGTTATGTTGGTACATTTGCGTTCATAGATCAACGCCACAATAACAGTAACAATATGTTACAATTCCTTAATTCTTTGGATCAAAAAATAAAATTTACTCTAAAATGTGAAGTTAATGAATCCATAAATTTCCTAGATGGTACTATAACATGTAAAGTAAACAGCTTTCGTTACCAAATTTTAGAAAGCCCACATTTTCACCGGTTACAATAAAAAATAATTCTTTTCACCCAGACGCCCAAAAATGAGCCATATTACAGCCTAATGTACTGACTATTCAAACTCCCCCTTTCACGCAAGGAACGTCATAAAGAGTTACAATTCATATGAAATATTGGTAAAGATTAGTGGCTATAAAGTAAACATGGTTAACAAAATCATTAATAAAGTAGAACAAAAACAAATTTCCACGTCGATCCCTGACAAACCAAAAAAGACCAAGTATGCCACCTTCACTTACAACAGCCCTAGCATACATCAAATTTCCAATGCATTAAAAAAAAATACAATTCTAGGGCTTCATTTACCACTAATGACACTAACCAGATTTTTTTAATTTCTTAATGACAGCACCGTCTGTTTTCTTGATCAGGGATTTACAAGCTTACTTGTTCTCAGTGCTGATTTTCATATGTTGGACAAGCTGGGAGGAGCTCCTCCACCAGATATTTAGAGCACTTTAACAAGTACCTAAGATTTTCGGCAATTTTAAATAGCCATCATCACGGTTTTAATCAGCAGTAGCACTTTTATCCCAGCAAGAAATAAGTTTTAAAAATACAAGTGTACCTGAATGCTTGCAAATGCTAACTGCCATATATGACCAACTTTTATTTAACCCACCATGATGTTTTAATGACTCATCACATATTAATCTCACTCAATATGAAGGAATATTTTATCTCATTATCATCATAGACTGTTTTTTATTTCATATATGCCAATTTTTTTGTCCTAATACAGGTTTTTTAGCTGAAGATGCTCCAAACCAGAGGATTAAACATGCACTTTTTTAGTCATTTAACTAGATTTATACTCCCACAGAGGAGGATTTCACTATTTTAAAGAGATTAAAAAAGGGTAGTTTAATGAATATGAAAATATTCACATCGATAGCCTTAGCAAATGAGATCGTAACTTGAGAATGATGTCACTGAGTTACATAGTCCTCTAGGGACACCATGACCTTGACGTCGGTATGGGGGCTTGTGTGCTTGTTGATCCCAAGGGCTGTGCCAGCTCAGGGTCGCCCATACTGGATTGGCCTCTGTGTAGGGCCAGACTAACAAAGTGTCCTCCAAGTTGCCTGAGAGGTGTCTGTACTCTTTATTCTTCATCACTATTTCTGTTCTTCTATTCTCACCTTCTTAAATTTCATTCCTCTTCCTGTCTGGCCACCCTCTCAGCCTCAGGTAGAATAGCTTAGTACGGAGGTTTTCTCCTCCCCCAATCACAAGTTTCGGGTCGTGGCAAGGTGATGCATGGCTACTGGGAGAGTAGTTCCTAGCGACCCCCTCCAGATACCCTCTCTGGAGTATATAACCTTGCCTTCAGTACAACTGCTTGGCTCTGCCGAAGGTCGACTTCATATTTCTGGAGTACTCGTGGGACCAAAGACGGAACCTCTTTCTCTTCCTTCTTTTTCAAAGGGTGGCACCATTCAAAAAACAGTGTCTAAGATGGGTAAGAAACATAAGCGGTATACTCCAGTTTCAGTGGACTATGTTAGTGACTAACGTCTTCCTCGATTCCTGGTTGCTTCCAGGGTCGATGGTAAAAGTTTCCTTGACAAATGTCCTTTTATGATAAGCAATTCAATTGAAGAAATTGTTGCTGGTGAAGTCAACAAGATGCACAAGCTCTGTGATGGATCCGTACTTATCAAGACATCTATGGCTGAACAGTCCAGACGGCTACTTAAAGCCAAGTTATTCGGAATGGTAGAGGTGAAAATCGAGAAGCAGCAAACCCTTAACTTCTGCAAGGGATTTGGTTAAGTCTTCCGATGATACTATGATCCGGTACCTAGCACGTCGGGGTGTAACCGACGTGAAGAGGCTGAAGAGGCGCGTGGGTGGTAAGCTACTTGATACGGGTGCTTTCATCCTTATCTTCTACGCTGAGACCGTAACTGAACGAATAAAGGTAGCAATGTATCGTCTGACTGTTCCTCCGTATATTCCAACACCAATGAGGTGTTATAACTGTCAAAAGTTTGGCCACACCTCACTGCGATGTACAGGTACGACGACCTGCAAAATGTGTGGGAAAAGTGAGCATTCTGGGGTTGACTGCACACCACCACCTGTGTGCGTCAACTGCCTGGGTGGGCATGCTCCAATATCCAAGGAGTGCCCCACATTCAAGCAGGAAAAGAAGATCCAGGAAATAAAAACGCTGGATAAGCCATCTTATCCAGACACTCGGAGGAAGGTCAAGTCCATGGCTGCTCCGGAGTTCTCCATCTCCTTTGCTGAAAAGGTCGCATATGTGCGGATCACTCCACAGAGTTTCGTACAGAACACCAGTACTGAAAATACATTGATAAGTCCAAACCAGCTATAAAAGATAGTCGCTAAAGAAACTGGAATTTTAACAGCACAAGGTTCGAAAAGTGCGTTATTGCCGACGTTGCCTGGGAAGGGTGCTTCCCGGGAACATTTGGCTTGGAAGTCCTCCCCCAACAGGGCGGGGGGAAAGACTTCCCCAAATAGGATTGGAAAGTCCAGCCCTCCTTCCAATGCCCAGATCATAAAGGAGGAGAAGGTGAAGCCACAGAGCTCCCGTAAGAAATTGGAGAAGAAGCCTTCTCCAACTCAATCGGGGGTCACAGGCTCCCCGAAGAAATCCAGCAAGCCATCTGCCGGCTCTCCTCCAAAAAAGAGAGAACCGGTGGGTAAGAGTGAGAGGCCTCAACACCCTCTTGTTCGATCACTTTCTGGAGAACCTAGTTCTCCCAGGAAGAAGACCCACTGTTCCCGATCAATGAGATCACTGTCCGTGGAGTGTCCAGCCACCACGCCTCCTTCTTCTGAGGAGACAATAGAGACTGAACCACTCATTGTCGTGGATGGTGATTGTGACAAAAACGATACTGACAAAGACGGCGGAACCTGGCAGGTAATTCGAAGCTTTACCTATCCACTCAATGGTACTATTGCAGTGCAACTGCAGTAGTTACCACTGTTGCCTAGCTGAGTTACATCAATTGATATCCGTCTATGCGGCCTCCATAGTCTGTCTGCAGGAATCTCGTTTGAGACCTGAACACGACACGACTATGAGAGGATATCGTCTTTATTCCAAAAACAGAGTAGCTGTGGATGGCGCGGCAACTGGGGGCGTTTGTACCCTAGTTCGTTCTGACGTCTTCAGCGAAGAAGTACTGCTCCGTACTCAGGTAGATGCAGTTGCAGTTCACACTCCGTTGCCAGTAATGACAACAGTTTGCAACGTGTATATTCCACCGGATTATAACCTTGAAATGCATGCACTACAAGATTTGATTACTCAGTTGCCTCCTCCTTTCCTCATGCTGGGAGACGTGAATGCCCGTAACATACTGTGGGGTTCTCCATCTTCCTGTGCTGGGGGAGGATGCTCGGGCGAATGATCAACCTGCTTGATCATTGCGTGCTTAATACAGGGGAACCCACACATTTCAGCAGCGCACATGGCACATTCTCTCACCTGGATATCACCTTGTGCACCCGTGTGCTAGTTCCCCTCCTGCGGTGGCAAGTACACGACGACCTCTGCGATAGTGACTACTTCCCGATAATTCTCTCTCTCTTGAATCAAAAACAGTCGTAAGTACTCAATCGCTGGTTACTTCGCCGGGCAAATTGGCCAGGATTTACTAAACACGCAGTGATGGCTGATGATATGCTGGAGTCTGTTGATGACCACGTTTCTTCCATTACTACTGGAATTTTGGCTGCCGCAGAGGAAACAATTCTTTCATCGTCAGGTATTCATCGCTGGAAACACGTCCCATGGTGGACGGACGAAATTGCTGCAGCCATACATGATCGCCGATGGGGTTTTAAGTATTATTGTCGGAATCCTACGATGGCCTGTCATATCACATTTAAGCGCCTGCATGCGATGGCCCGTTTTTTGATTCGAGAAAGTAAGAAAGCTACGTGGGAAAAGTGTCGTCCATCATGGCACATACTCTGTCATCACGTGTGGACTAAACTCCGCCGTATTGTCGGAGTACAGAATGTGCCCTCAGTACCCGGAATCTCCATTAATGGAGAAATAGTAACAATTCCTTCAATCATTGCCGACCTCATTGCGTCCCATTTCGCAGATACGTCCAGCTCTAGGAGATATGACTCTGCATTTCTTCCAATTAAGTGTGAAGCAGAGGCACACCATCTCTCTTTTGCCTCTAGTGCTTCGCATCCCTACAACGTGCCCTTGACGGAGTGGGAGTTGCGAAGTGCACTTGCGCTATGCAGAGATGTGGCTCCTGGACCGGACAAAATCCATAATCAAATGATTAGGCATTTCAGTGACAGATGTCTCGAGGATATCCACACCCTATTCAACAGAATATGGAGGAGGGTGTGTTTCCATCTCAGTGGTGCGAAGGAATTGTGGTACCAATTCCCAAGCTAGGTGAAAATCCAAAACTTCTGGATAGTTATTGGCCAATATGCGTTACAAATGGCCTCTGTAAGCTATTTGAAAAGATGGTTAACCGGCATCTTGTGTGGGCCATGGAAAAGGAGGGTCTCTTTGTCTAACTACCAGTGTGGTTTTCAGTCTCGTCGGTTTGCCACTGGTCATCTGGTCAGACTGGAGAGCGCCATTCAGGAGGCCTTTCTCTGGAAGGAACACCTAGTCGCCATGTTTTTTGACCTGGAGAAAGCTTATGTCACTACCTGGCAATATGAGATTCTTTCCGCACTACACCAGTGGGGATATTGGGGAAATTTGCCAATCTTTATTGAGAACTTCCTGTCCCTCAAGTCTTTTTAGAGTCCAAGTAGGGAATGCATTTTCTCAACATTCTGTTCAGGAAAACGGAGTACCTCAGGGATCGGTACTGAGTATCACGCTGTTCGCAATCGCCATCAATGCCATAGTTGCCACTGCTGGGCCCGCAGTCGTTCCGTCGCTGTATGTAGATGACTTAGCTGTACATTACAGCTTCAGAAGGGTGGCGTTTGCTGAGAGACAACTACAGTAAGCTATTAACCAAGTCGACAGATGGACCCTGCAACATGGTTTTTGATTTTCAGCGGCGAAAATCTCAGTTTTACACTTCTGTCGACGTCGGCTTGTACATCCTGAACCAGAGCTCCACTTGTCTTACCAGTGGTAGACACCTGTAGATTTCTGGGTCTCCATTTTGATAAGAGACTAACATGGCAGTCCCACATCCGTCAGTTGAAGGTTGCCTGCATGGAGAGACTTAACATGCTTAAGTTTCTCAGCGGCACTTCGTGGGGGCTGACCGTGCGGTGCTGCTACGAATTTACACGGCAACGGTCCTCTCCCAAATTGACTATGGAAGGGCGGCTTATGGCTCGGCATCAAAATCTACGCCGAGGCTTTTAGACAGTATTCACCATAGTGGAGTAAGGCTGGCAACAGGTGCTTTCCGTACTAGCCCCATTCCCAGCCTACTCGTTGAAGCGGGAGTTCCACCTTTATGGATAAGGAGGCAGCAGTTACTCCTCACGTACGCTGCCAAAATTCGTGAAATGCCACTACATCCAGGCTACCAGTGCATCTTTTAGTACCCAATACCACCAGAGGTACGAAAACCGGTCGAAAGCCACACGGCTGGTTGGGTTTCGAATTGATAGCTTGTGTCGTGTTCTGAATATCGATATCGGTGATTGTCTTGAACAAACTTTCAGCGAGGTACCTACGTGGTTAGTTCTGTGACCACATATACGTCTAGATCTACTCCATGGACCCGATGTGAACACGGATTCCTCCTTTTATCACAGATATTTCCGAGACTTCGTTCACCAATATCCGGCTGCGAAGCATATCTTCACGGATGGTTCTAAAATTGGAGATAATGTTGGTTGCTCCTTCGTCACCGATGATACGAGCACAAAGATCTTGCTTCCTAGTGTATGTAGCATTTACACTGTGGAGCTCCTAGTGTATGTAGCGTTTACACTGCAGAGCTTTACGCCATCTTAGGGGCTCTGCAGTTTGCACCACGTGATGGAAAAAGCCACTTTCTTATGTGTACCAACTCGTTAAGCTCTCTGCAGTCTATTGAAGCCTGTGTCTCACAACACCCACTGGTGCAGCAGATTAATGACCTTCTAGCCAGGTTAAGTTATGCTGGCACCAGAATCACTTTCGCGTGGCTTCCAAGCCACATTGGGGTTGTGGGAAACGAACGTGCGGATGAAGCTGCAAAGGAAGCAGTACTTTTACCTCCAAGACCTGTCATTGTACCTGCTGAAGATATTTGTTCTCAGCTACGTCGAACCATCTTGGTGTCCTGGGAATCGGAGTGGCTAGCTATCCGAACTCCCAACAAGCTGAGAGCAATTAAGAAGACAACTACCGTGTGGCGGTCCTCTTTCCGGCCTTCATGGAGAGAGACCATAGTATTGTGTAAGCTGAGGATAGGTCATTTAAGATCTACCCACTCTTATCTCCTAAAGAGGGAAGACCCTCCAGTATGTTCTTGTGGTGCCGACTTCACTGTGGCCCACATGCTCACAGAGTACACTGATCTCTCTGGCCTAAGACGGAGCCTCGGCCTGCAGGAAACACTCGAATGCACACTAGCCGATGTCGCGACTACTGCTGATCTCGTCATCCGCTTTATGTGCGACAGTGGACAAATCAGGGGTATATAAGTTACAAGTGTACTGTTACTCGGGGAACGAACGTTCCCTTTTGACAATTAAAATATCAAGGAAGGTTCAACCTTTTCAATACAAAACGTGTTGCATAAGATGTTCACAACATAATATTTATTAAATAGTTAGAACCGGTTTCGACGCTCATTGCGTCATCATCAGCTACAAAAATCACAAATGGGCAAAGTACATGTCATAAAAATTGCATTAATAACTCTTGCATGGCTGAATACAAATGGTAGACTGCTTTTTCTTAAAAGCTAGAAGAACTTGAGTATAATATGATGATGTGATGTGACACATTTCCATCCCCCAGTAGCTAACTTAACAGAAATAACACTTTCAGACAAGGAAAACGAGATCGTTGAAAAAGGACCAAAACACAATTGTCCTAATCCAAATAAAGTTAACATCACTACCACACTAGTCATAGAATCCGAAACAGCCATAAATAAAATACCTTTAGACGCACAAGATGAGGTTAGATTCGATGTCAAACGAACTTTAAACAAAATCAATAACCTCAAAAACAGAACAACTCCCACTAATATTAGTTCACATAAAAAAACCTTCGCAGAACGAGAACACATTACAAAACTCGCGGAGAAAATTAAAGTTCATAACCTTATCATCACAAAAGCTGATAAGGGCAATACAACGGTCATCATGGATAAAAATGATTGTATCGAAAAAACAAAAAGTTTTTTCAATACTGGTTCTTTCTCTTTAGTCAAAAAAGATCCGACACAGCAAATCCAATGTCTCCTAAAACAAACTTTAAAAAATACATCATTCCTTTTTACAGAACGAGAAAAAACGAGATTAATTTTTTTTTTTTTTTGCTAGGGGCTTTACGTCGCACCGACACAGATAGGTCTTATGGCGACGATGGGATAGGAAAGGCCTAGGATTTGGAAGGAAGCGGCCGTGGCCTTAATTAAGGTACAGCCCCAGCATTTGCCTGGTGTGAAAATGGGAAACCACGGAAAACCATCTTCAGGGCTGCCGATAGTGGGATTCGAACCTACTATCTCCCGGATGCAAGCTCACAGCCGCGCGCCTCTACGCGCACGGCCAACTCGCCCGGTGCGAGATTAATTAATATGAATCCCGGCCTGCCTACCGCTAAAGCTCTCCCCAAAATCCACAAGACCGGCGTCCCCATACGCCCCATCATTAACTATAGACCTAGCCCATTATATAAATTGGCCCAATTCATACAAAAATTTCTTAGTAAAAACTATAAATTTCAGTCGAAAAAATCCGTAAAAAACACCATCGAACTAATCGAAAAACTGAATAAATTTGAAATACTACCATTTCACACCCTTCACTCATTCGATATTAATAATATGTATCCCAGTATCAACACCAAAAAACTCCTTCCCATAATACAAAAAAACCTAAAAACGTATAGTGGGCTAAGTAAACTAGAGATCCAAGACTTTATGCAGGTCCTAAAACTCGTAATACATAACAACTATTTCGCATTTGACAGATGCATTTACCAACAAGATGGACTGGCTATGGGGTCGCTGGCCTCAGGAATTTTGGCTGAAATTTACATAGATTTCCTAGAAGACACTGCAATTAATACCAATAACACTTTTTCAAATATACACTTCTGGTCTAGGTATGTTGATGATACTCTGGTTATTCTAGATGACAGAACGGTTAATGCAGCTACCACTCTTAATAACTTAAACAAGCTCGATTCTAATATAAAATTCACATTAGAATCCGAGTCCAATTACTCGATCAATTTTTTGGACCTTACAATTAAACGACATCCTTCTTCTTTAGAATACAGTATCTACAGAAAACCAACCCAAACAGCGACTACTATCAGAAATGACTCTACACATCCACACGCACATAAATGCGCCACTTACTATAGGATAGTAGACCGTGCACTAAAAATACCGTTCTCCAAGGAAAACCTAAAGAAGGAATTGAACACCATTCGTGCCATTGCTAAATTCAACGGTTATAACACCTCATTCATAGAACGCATCATTAACAAATGTAAACATAGACTGAAGACAACATTAACCAAAGAAAGACATAACCCTGCCCTATTCGCCACATTCACCTTTAACGAAAACATACACAGTGTAACAAATATTTTCAAGAAACATAATATTAAAATTTCTTACAGAACCAGCAATAGAAACATAGATATAGTTCACAATTCCAAATCAGTTAACAGGTCTGACATTTACGCAATGTCAGGCGTTTACCGTTTTCAACGCAATAACTGTTTTTCCTCATACATCGGACAGACCGGGCGCAGCTTCAAAGTTAGATATTTAGAACACGTTAATGCCATCAGATATAATAGATTTTCCGCAATAGGCCAACATATACATGACTTAAAGCATAATTTTACTACCATAGAACAAGACCTAGAAATTCTCAAGAACATAAATAAAGGCCCTTTACTCGACGTTACGGAGAACTGTTTTATTCACCTAGACCAATTTTTTAACCCTAACTTAAATCTTAACAAAATCTCAGAAAAATCCAACATTCTTTTCGACTTTAGAGGTATAAAAACCACGGGAGGAAAATCGATCTTTCACGCTCTCCACAGTACTCTTTTACGGCCCACACCACTGCCACTCCGCCCTCCTGACCCGCCTTGAACTCCGCCTCCCTACCCCTCTCCTCTCCATTTCCCCTCCCCCTCCCCCCTCCCCCCCTTTCCGCCACTCTCACTCTAACTTCGCTACTCAGTCACACCCATCTCACTTGTCCACAACTCTTCTTACACCACACACTCAGCATGCTAAACAAGGTGAGTCTCATATCCTATCATCCTTGGCCGCGACTCCATTTAGACTTCCATTTCACTAACTTAGTTTTTCTTTCCTTTCTTTGAAGACTCACCACCCTGTTGAGCTGAGACTAATTCGAAGATCAACCTTATTCAATCGCCCAACATCAGGTGTCCCGGCCTCGACAAAATCTTTTTGTTGATATTGCTATATAACATCGGACCTGGACCCTCTGGGAATCAACATCTGAAATATTTGAGGTTCCCTATGGGAGTCAGCATCTATATCATCTGATGGCCAAGCAGGCATTAATTTTTTGTTAAAGAGACGAAGTCTCTTATAGTGCGTTGGCACTGCCGTTGGCTCCAAGTATCCTACGGAGTGGCCTCCACGGTATGTACAAGCCAGCGTCTTGGTGGGTGTGCTAGGTACCAACTGATGAGCTCAACCTAGCACATGGGGGCGAAATGCTGGCAACCAGGAATGAGTTAGCTGGAAAATTTATAATGTCCAATAACGGACCATTTATATTGGTATTACATACCACTTAGTCGAGCAGCTCCTCTTCTTTCTCCCAATTCTTCCCAGCCCAAACTTTGCAACATTTTTGTAACGCTACTCTTTTGTTGGAAATCACCCGGAACAAATCGAGTTGCTTTTCTTTGGATTCTTTCCAGTTTTTGAATCAGGTAATCCTGGTGAAGGTCCCATACACTGGAACCATACTCTAGTTGGGGGTCTTACCAGAGACATATATGCACACTCCTTTACATGCTTACTACAACCCCTAACCACCCTCATAACCATGTGCAGAGATCTGTACCCTTTATTTACAATCCCATTTATGTGATTACCCCAGTGAAGATCTTTCCTTATATTAACACCTAGATACTTATAATGATGCAGTAATTAAAACTGAGAGGATATATCCTATTTGTGAAACTCACAACGTGACTTTTAACCCTGTTTATCAACATACCATTACCTGCTGTCCATTTCACAACATTATTGAAATCGCATTACAGTTGGTCAACTTATTTATTACTCTGTACAGAGTAACATCATTCCCAAAAAGCGGTATCTCTGATTCCACTTGTTCACTCATATCATATATACATATAAAGAAACATAAAGATCCACTAATACTGCCTTGAGGAATTCCCCTCTTAATTATTACATGGTCAGATAGGGCTTCGCCTACTCTAATTCTCTGAGATCTATTTTCTAGAAATATAGCAACCCATTGTCACTCTTTTGTCTAATCCCTTTGTGCTTATTTTTGCCAGTAGTCTCCCATGATCCACCCTATCAAATGCTTTAGACAGGTCAATCGCGATACAGTCCATTTGACCTCCTGCTATATCTTGCTGGAATCCTACAAGTTGAGCTTCAGGGGAATAACCTGTCTAAAAACCGAACTGCCTTCTTTCTTAAACATGTCTAATATAATCGGAAAGAATGCCTTCCCAAAGCTTACATGCAACACATGTCAAACTGACTGGCCTGTAATTTTCAGCTTTATGTCTATCACCAGAAGCCAGAATAAAGATATCGCTATTAGACAGAATCGGCACATCCAGACTACGGTGGTACGGGTGTGTGATGAGGGTGGAACCTACAAGAACAGCCAGAATAAATTTGGAAAGACAGGTGGAGGGGAAAAGACCTGCAGGAAGATCTCAAACTTGATGGGTGGACATGATCAAGTTTGATCTAGTTGCTAGAGGATGGACAGTGGATGATGATCTCCATGACAAGTTGTACATGGACAGGAAGAAGTGGAGGGGGCTCATTAACAGTACCCAGGAAACTGGAACTGTACAAGGATGATGATGATGATGATGATGATGATGATGATGAAGTACACTTAATGATCTCCTATCTCTTCCTCATTATCTCCTCTTACCCAAATATCACTTACTCCTAGCACATCCAGATGCATCCTCTGCTGACTCACCCAGTTCTATGAAGGGTGTACTATTTTGTTTTAAACTTTATTTTTTTCTACCCAAATGAAGTACTTTACACATCAGTTGTTACGTCCACCTTCTCAACATAATCTCTTTGTAACTGTATGCACTTTTGCCATCGATGTGTCATTCTCTCCATACCTTCCTGAAACCATTCTTTCGGAGTGCTGCGTACCAATGCCTTGACAGCTGTGTCTAGTTCTGCAAAATTTGCAAAACGGTGATCACGCAGAGGTTTCTTCATGTTCCCGAACAGGTGATAATCACTTGGTGCCAAGTTGGGATAGTATGGTGGTTGTGAACTGCCCCTATGCTTCCATTGCATCGATTGTTATTTCGTTTGTGGCTCGTGGTAATGGAGCCATGTCTCATCACCAGTCACAAGCCTAGCCATGAAGTTGGCTGAATCTTGATCATGGCATTGCAAATGTTCTCTGCACACGTCCACACATCTCTGCTCTTCGTCTGCAGACAAGAGTCTAGTCACCCATTTGGATGACACCTTCCCCAACTGTAAGTGGCCGTGGATGATCCGCTGAAGGGTTTTTCAGCTAATTCCCGTGGCTGCCTCCATTTCCGTAAGTGTGATGCACTTGTTTCCTTGGATGGCGTGTTCGACTTGGGCAATGTTTGCTAGTGTTGACACTGTCACATTCCTTCCAGAGCTGGTTCCCTTGTCCACCAACGTGCGCACTGTTTTCCAATCTTCCACCTGTTCTAAACTGTTTTCCATGATGGCACGTGTTCTCCACAGGCTGCCACCAAGCACCGATGAATTTCTGCAGTGGTCACGCCTCCTTTCCATGGAAAGCAACTTGAATAGTGCTGTCCCTGATGTTTGCTTTCCATTTTGTCTGCTCCTACACTGACGTTGTTATGAAATCGCTATGACGAGTGCATTCGTTGGCGCCTGTGCGTGTGATGTTACCAAATGTTGGAACAAGACACTAGTTACGCGTCACCACCTTCAAAAGTAAAGTCTGAACCATACCCAGACGTACGAAAAATAAAGTGTAAAACAATATAGGATGCCCCTCATACTTTCTTTCTTACATAAGCCCCATTAATATTGATAGCTCCCGATCAAATTCCATTTTGGTCGCCATGTTCTTTCCAAGGAGTCCCTTGTCTATCAAGTGGGAGTCCGAGGTTTGCTCAAAATGCTGTGAACTCGGTAAATTCATGAAGCAGGATGCTAACCTACTTACACATAGTCCAAGTGAGGATCTCTCCTGTAACGGGTTAGGCACCACCTGTGGATTGCATGGTCCTAGCCATCTGAGCACAAGGGGGGCCATGACTCAGAATATGTTGGAGATGCCCACTCCCATCCCATTACTGATATCCCGACTCTTAGGACCACTTACTAGACCACTGAGCCGTTGCCTTTGGTTCATGAACTAAGACGTGACTACAGTTAACTACACCATGAACCATAGTCATTATTACTGGTATACAATATTTATTATTATTATTACTATTATTATTATTATTATTATTATTATTATTATTATTATTATTATTATTATTATTATTATTGAACCATTCTAAATTTGTTTAATATGTCATGATCTGTCATTCCATCTTACTGTCACTCATGCGGACTGTCAACCTCTCAGATCTTGGGGTCGTAATACTTCAAATAACTAACATGCAGCCTATCCTTCTCATGCGTACTATAACGGGGTGCGATCCCTGCACTCTCCGTAACCTAGTCTTAATCTGCCTATGTTCCATGGGCTGATAATTCCATTTTTTAATACCTGGACACTAACAATCACTGTGTTTCTCGTACATTCATTATATATCTCATTGTAGCTTCACTACAGTATACAGTATATTTCGTTGTAGTTTCTTCTTATAATCCCTGATGCAGTCATCTCTCTCCTCCTCATCTATTAGAGTAATATGACTCAACTATCATTCACAGAGTTCACGACTGATTATCGACGACGCAGTAGGATCCATTCATTCGTTAACTACTGGTTATTCCTAATTTCCCCCTTTACACTTGTCTGAGGTTAGTCTCCACAAATGATCGTCGGGGTGTAACTTAATACTCCCTAGCACAATATAATTTAGACCTTTATTTATAATTCATTAGAACCGCAGTTTAAATAATAAGTTTGCACCATTATTTATAATTTATTATAGAACATCATTGGGAATCCAGTCAAAATTTTAGTATGTCATTAGTAATTCTTAGGGTTTTTTTTTTTTTTTTTTTGTATTTTATTCATGTAATGTTCAAAATTTAACACTGTTTAAATTTTAATATTGTATTTTTAATCCCGATAATTTAATCCATTTTAACTACCTGCAAAGTCTCGGCATTTCAGTATAATTATTATCCGACCTTCCGTACGTAAACCACTCATTTAAATACTCGGGCCGGGCACTTTCATAACTCTGGATTTAATGTAACAACATGCCTATTTTCTAATACTACAATATAACATTGACCAAAGTGGTCAAGAAATTCATTCAAATACCTGGGAGAGCGTAACACGTTGAGAAACAATAAACAAATTAATAAACCCAAAGCAAATTTATATAAAACAAACAAACATCATTTAAATTATATGACCCGTATGAAATTTATGTACAGCAAAAATCTTTTACTGTTATTATAATTATGTCCCTCTGTCTCATCTTAATTAGATCATGGAACCGAGAATTGGTGCATGTGTTACATTAAGTAACCATTATTAATCTATTTATTTCCCCATTTTATTGCAGTAACATTACCACAGGATTAATCAAAATATGGTACTCATCACTGTGTAGACTTCTAGCACTGGATGGACAAAGGGCTACATGCCCCTATCAGTCTTATTGTGACATGGTGTAGGCCATCAGGAAATGGAGCTCAAATAATCCTATGCACTGATACATTACACACATCTTAAACTAATTTTTATACTGGAATATATACATATTCTGACCCCTAGGTGCCCAAGAACATCTACACCTTCACTGACACTCCCTTCGTTCCTGCCCGCTCTAGGAACTATTGATAGTAGCGCCGAAGTATCGTACTATGCGACCGGACACACTTCGCGAGTATCAAACACGGCACCTCTGGAAATCATTGTATAGGTCGTCTAGGGTTCGCTGCACTGACTTGGTTTCCTCCACATGTGACGAAGTCTTGTTGTTTGAGTCGTCAATCCATTGACTGGTTTGATGCAGTCCTCCATGCCACTCTACCCTGTGCTAACCTTTTCATTTCTATGTAACTGTTGCATCCTGCATCCGCTCTAATGTGCTTGTCATATTTATACCTTGGTCTACCCCTACTATTCTTACTGCGTACACTTCCTTCAAAAACCAACTGAACAACTGATGTGTCATATCGTTCTGACCCTTCTTCTCATCAAATTTAGCCAAATCGATTTCCTCTCACCAATTTGATTCGGTGTCTCTTCATTTGTGATTCGATCTATCCATCTGACCTTCAGCATTCTTTCAAGCTCCACATTTCAAAAGCTTCTATTCTCTTTCTTTCGGATTCAGTTATTGACCATGTTTCACTGCCATACAATGCCACGCTCCAAATGAAAGTCTTCAGAAACATCTTTCTAATTCGTATATCACTGAAGTTAGCAAATTTGTTTTCTTAAGAGAGCTCTCTTCCTTGCTTGTGCTAGCCTCCATTTTATGTCCTCCTTACTTCTGCCATCGTTAGTTATTTTACTACCCAAGTAACAATATTCATCTACTTCCTTTAAGACTTCATTTCCTAATTTAATATTTCCTGCATCACCAGCCTTCGTTCAACTGCACTACATTACTTTTGTATTGGACTGATTCATTTTCATCTTTTACTACTTACCCAAGGCTTCGTCCATACCATTCAGCAGCTTCTCAAGATCTTCTGCAGTCTTAAATAAAATAACAATGTCATCAGCAAATCTCAAGGTTTTATTTCCTTTCCTTGGATTGTGATTCCAAATTCCTCTTTGATTTCCTTTATTGCCTGTTCTATGTAAACATTGGAAAAGAGGGGGGACAAACTGCAGCCTTGCCTCACTCCTTTCTGGATTGCTGCTTCTTTTTCAAAGCCCTTGATTCTTATCACTGCAGACTAATTTTTATACAGATTGTACATGATTCTTCATTCTCGGTATCTGATCCCAGTCACCTTCAGAATCTTAAATAGCTTAGTACAATCAACATTATGGAATGCCTTTTCTAGATCTACGAATGCCATGTATGTGGGTTTGTCCTTCTTAATACGATCCTCTAAGATCAGATGTCAAGTCAGGATTGCTTCACATATTCCTGCATTTCTTTTGAAGCCAAATTGATCTTCTCCCAACTGAGCTTCAACTTGTCTTTCCATTCTTCTGTAAATAATACGTGTTAAAATTTTTCAGATATGAGATACTAAGCTAATGGTGTGCTAGTTTTCACACTTGTCAGCACCGGCTATATTGGGAATAGGTGTAACAATATTCTGCCAAAAATCAGATAACAGTTCTTCAGTCTCATACATCTTACATGCTAAATAGAGTAACCTTGTCATACTGGTTTCTCCTAAGGCAGTCGGTAATTCAGAGAGAATGTCATCAATTACAGGTGCCTTGGTCGTTTTTAGGGCTCTGACAGCTCTGTCAAACTCTGGCCTCAAAATTGGGTCTTCCATTTCATCAGCATCAACAGCCTTCTTCTTGTTTCAGAACAAAATCATCTACATCTTCACCTTGATACAACTGTTGGATATGTTCTTGCCATCTTTATGCTTTGTCTTCTTTCCCTAGAAGTGGCTTTCCATCTGTGCTCTTAATATTCATACACCTAGATTTCCTTTCTCCTCCAAGGGTTTCCTTGATTTTCTGTAAGCAGCATCTACCTTTCTTAGTACCATACAACCTTCCGACATCCTTGCACTTCTCCTTCAGCCATTCTTCCTTACGTACCTTGCACTTTCTATCCACTTCATTCTTTGATCGCCTGTATTCTTTTCTGCCATCTTCATTTCTGAAATTCTTGTATTTTCATCGTTCATCAATCAGGTCTAGTATCTTGTGAGTTATCCGCTGATTCTTAGTTTATCTTTTCTTCGTTCCCAACATTTCTTCAGCAGCCCTACTGACTTCATTTTTCATGAATATGCACTCTTCCTCAATTGTGTTTCCTTCAGCCTTTTGATTTAGTCCTTGTGCAACATGTTCCGTGAAACAATCTCTCACACTCTTTCTTTCAACTTGTCTAGATCCCATCTCCTTGCATTCTTATCTTTCTTCAATTTCTTCAACTTCAGATGGCATTTCATAATCAACAAGTTGTGGTTGGAGTCCACGTCCGCTCAGAGTCTCACCGTCTGAAACATTAGAAGTGCAGGCAAGGCACATTGCCTTCTTACAAATGGTACTGACATCTGCTGATAATTGATACTATTTCCAATTACTTCCTATGTTATAAGAATCATCCTAACAGTCAAACTGAACTGATCAATGTTTATATCACCAATTTGAACTGAAAGTATTCGAGTTAAATACTGTAACTAGCTAAAGTTAGGCGCAGATAAATTGGCACTGAGCAGCGGATGTTCCATCTTCTGCTCTGTTCACTTGTGTGTCTAGTTGCTGTGGTCCGTCATATTTATGTCATTCTACCCTCTTCTTCCTGTTCATCAGAGATCAACCTCGCGAGAGGAGTGGTGGTTTTCTTAAATCTGTATTTGGAGGCCGACCTGGATGTTTAACTTTTAATCACAGAACGGTCTGATAATGTAATCTCACTCTTCGTAATCTTATCACGAATTTCTAATAGATGAGTAAGATATCAATAGATTTCTGTCTTCTACGTTTCACAGGTTTCTTAGCGTCGCTACTGGCGTGGTGTAACTCTGGCCAGTAGCAGTCCAGCTGGGGTAAATTGCTAGAAATTGATAACTTAATTTCTTAAAATTATTGTAAATAATCACTAGGAAGATCTTTTAGAACTCCCACATTTGAGGTTCTGTAATTAGAATATTTTATTTATTACTGGTATTCATTAGAAAGATAGCCAGATTTCATATTTACAGGTTCAAAGCTGGTACATCTGGAGAAGGTCTGGAAGTCACCAGAATTTTGTCATTGGCCAAAAAGTAAAGCGGGTCTTTTAAATGTTCCTGTAGTCAACCTTATGAATATATGCCCGTATTACAACTTCTATTATAATTTGGATCCACCTTATTCAATACATAAAAACTGTTGTTTAGATGAAATTACGACATATATTTCGATCAGAACTAGTTTCAACGCCCATTTGCGTCATCATCAGCTGATACAGGTTCTTGAAAAAATTGGCAATCACATAAGTTTATCTACTTCAAATTGAACACAATTTAAAACCATATTAACAAGCTAAAACTGTGTTACGATTATACTGTCTCAAAGTCCATATTTTCTACAAGTCCAAGACTTGCAAGTCATAAATCTTAAATAAAAACATATGCAAACCGGTTAGCTCACTAATAAAATAACGTGGATTTAAAAGAACAACAACTTAAAAATAAAATAGTCTTGAAGAAACATTAGCTTAATTTATCACACTTCTTAAAATGTGACGTAGAATCGTATTAAAATACTTCAATAAAATCTTCAGTCGCTTTAATGGAGCTATCCTAGTGAGGTGGAAACGAGCAATCGGTCCTTTAAGATGTTAACAAGTACAACGTTCCCAGTTCAATGCGGACCTGAAATAATAGGAATGTAATAAACTGTCACTTAACTGAAGAGGCAATATATAAAATTATGTCTTATAACGTAAACGTTTTTACGTGACTCGCCTCAAAAGATCGCTGTCCATGCGAAGCACAATGAAACCTAGCGAGCAGTGTTGTGATAGTAATCAAGTGTCCAAGGTTGGTTGGGACCGAAGGGGGGAAATAGGCGAAAGTGGGAGGAGCGGCAACTTGTTGGAGCTCCGGAGGGGATGGTTGTGAAAAGCAACTAGTAAAGCTATTATGCGCAATATGAAACACCGTCCTATTGACCGGGATATGTATCTTTTTAAAAAACTCAATAAGGAAATCAAAAAGAATATTTGATTTTTCAGAAATTTCATTTAAATTAAGGTTTGGATTAAAATACTGATCCAGGTGTATATAGCAACCCTCCGTAACATCCAGCAAACTTCCTTTTCCTGAGCTCTCAATGTCCTGTTCTATAGATGTGAATTTATGCTTTAGATCATGTAAATGCTGGCCTACTGCGGAAAATCTGTTATATTTTATGGCATTAGTATGTTCCGTGTATCTAATTTTAAAACTTCGTCCTGTTTGACCTAGATATGTGCACCCACAGTCGTTACATTTAAATCTATACACACCCGATTTGGAATATGGGTTCGATCTATTAACTGAGGCTGAATTGTGCAATACAACTGTATTATTATTATTATTATTATTATTATTATTATTATTATTATTATTATTATTATTATTATTATTATTATCAGTACGAAACGAAACCTTAACATTATGTTTCTTGAAAATATTAGTAAACTTATAAATATCCTTATTATAAGTAAATATTGCAAACGCCTTTTGATTAGGTTTGTCTTTGGGAAAATTGGTTTGTAAACGGTACCTGAACTACTTGATGATACGTTCAATAAAGCATTCACTAAAACCATTAACCTTAGCCATTGAACGGATTGTATTGAGTTCTTTATTCAAATTAGCTTTTGTCATGGGGATCCTAAAAGCCCGTTCTACTAAACTATTGTATGTAGAGATTTTGACTCTGTGGGTGTTCTGAGTCTTGTCTAATCGTGACTGCCGTTTGTGTAGGCTTTCTAAAAATACTATAAGCAAAAAATGAATCCGATCTGTTGATTTTTAAGTCAAGAAAATTAATTGATTCATTACTTTCTGACTCCAAAGTAATCTGTGGGTCAATGTTATTAAGTACATCTAGAGTAGCCGTTGCGTCCCTAACACGTTCGTCTAAAATTATTAATGTATCGTCCGCAAAGGTCTAAATTGGGGTCAAACGGTAAAGTTGCCATGCATTGTCCATGGAGACGTTCAGAAGGAACACAATTAGAGGCCAGTACCATTTCTTGTTTTTGATGCTGATGCGGTAACAAGATACATTTTGATCCAATTGATAAACGCTTCCCATGTGCATATTATGCAGAATTATACATGCTGGCTGAATTACTGTTATGTATTTCATTTCAGCATTACCATTGTACCATTTTCACTTATTTTTGTACACACTAGTTCAGCATCAGCCCGGAGATGATTACCAGACAGTCTGTAAATATCTCCGCAAGACTCATCATCTTCGCTATCCCCATCACTATGGAAAGCATTTTCAGGTTGTTCTATGTATATATTAGCATCTAGAATGTTTCGTGATTCCTCTAAGATGATTACGATCTGCTCGACGGTTACTCTGAGAAGAATAAATGAAAATTGTATATCAGTGTTGAGGCAGTCCCATTCGCGCCCACTGTCGACATATGTCGACGTGGACATTTTTTGCTCTGCTAGACAAAAGCAACTATAAATCAGCCATAAATGAATTCAAAATCTGTTAAAGGCACGTTTCGTTATTACGTTTACCACAACAGTCCGATCTTACTTTCAACTGTAACAATATTATAAGAAAAAATTACTCACCGCGACGGAACCGTCATCCTCTTGAGTGTATACGGAATGATATTTCATATACAGCCACGATATAAGGCGCGAAAACGAGTGATTCTTCTTTTCGTGCTCTTCACTAAGTATCAAATTATGAACTGTAAACAATGCACCTCAAAAATATTATTCAGGTTTACCGATATAAGATCGACAATATTCAGATATTAACGTCGACAAATGTCGACAGTGGGCACATACGAGTTATTACATGAGGCGTATAGTTTCAAACATGGCCAAGTCCGTTGAGCTGTGTTTTTCAGGAGAAGCAAAAAACTCGTTTAGGATATTAATTCATATATATTCAGACACCTTATTCTTTATGTTGCTTAACAGAGGCTTCTAATTCATTACCATGCAATTTTTACAGTCTAAATATATTACATGAATTGAAAAATGTATTTAAAATTTGGACTTGACCATGTTTGAAACTAACTATGGGACTTGGCCATTTTTGAAACTTACCTACGAGGACTTGGCCATCTTTGAAAATTAGATTAGAAAATTTGGCCTAATATGCATTACTTCTGCTTCGCCGTCCTTTGCGTATGCTTATGCGACAGTACCTTAGAATAAAACCACCTTGTTTAGCTTTAACGGGATGTGCATAGTATGCACTAGAAAGTCTTTTATATCTTTCATTTTCAGTAGCCTTCACTTTTTTGTTCCTTAGTGATTACAGGTTGGGTACTGTGGTAAAGACATCGCGGAATAGGTAAGGAAAATAGAAATCTAGATTAGGCCTATTTTCCAGCTGTGGTCATCTTGACTTTATTTGGAACAAATATGATTAAAAATGATATAAGATTTAGTGAAAATTCTTTAAAGATTATTATTTTAAACATTATGTTTGTGTAAAATTACCTAACATTGTAACCATTGTAGAGGCTAATTTACATTTATATTGTGTATATTTTGCAAATATGTGGATTCATATACTTACTTCAATGTATATTCTTCATATTATACCTATTCAATACCATTGTGCCTTCAAAACACATCACCGAGTCTTGATTGAATCACCACTAACAACACGTTGATTGTACTCATCTCAGCTGTTTTCCCTCATGCGCTTTCAGGTGGAAGGATCATATTGCTGCTTTCTGGAATGGTGTTTATTTTTTTCCTCCATTTTATTGCACAGCGAATATGAATACTATTAAAAACGACCAATTAATTATATGTATTATTTATAAAATGTTTATAAAAATACATGCAAACAAAACCACCACATGTGACTCGAACAAACTTCAGTCAACTGTTTTACCAAAACACACCCCGTGACTGGAGCGCGCAGGGTTATTGGCTCGTGCGGGATAACAGGGACTTGGCCGACTTTGACATGGAACGTCATTCTTTGCTGTAATTTTAAATGTGATCTGGCCGGATTTGAAACCCACTTTAGTTCTCGTTGTATAAAACATCAGAACGTGCAAAAGATGGACTTGGTGTTGTTTGAAACTATACGCCTCAGTCATTAAATGTGCAATTCTCCAAAGAATCCATCTATTACACATTTTGGCATGTCATTGTGTACACTGTATAATACACCTAATAACTTTGACATTGATCACTTTTGTAATGCTTTTGTATTTGAAATCAGTCTTCTTCTGTCCATATTTTGTAACTGCAGAAAATGGATAACAGTAGCACTGCATATTTTGATTGTTACCTTGTTGAAGATTACATGTGAAATCTTCTTATCAGCTGATGGATGTTTTGTTGTTTCTTGTGAGAGACTTTGGACATTATGGCAAACAGCCTCATGAACTAAGTACATATGAAGACCATCTGATGGTTTGTTGTGTTTCCATACTAACATATATTAGCTAATAGTACAACAAATAACCATATTGTACAGTTTTAAAAAGATTTTATATTGTATTCATTATTATATTATACCATATGTTATTTTTCCCATGCATTTTCCAGTATGTATGAGCAATGTTGTGCTCACTTTATAAAATTTCTTTGAGAATTTTGTAATAATCTGTAGATTTACTCCTTTAAAGTGAGGTCTTCCATTCCAGACCGGCACGTTTGCTCAAAGTGGAATCATTTGAAGGACGAGATACTCTTAAGGCCAACTCACTACGCCTCTCTGTCTCTAAATCCTACAGCTTTGGTGGTTATCCTGTATCTGTGCTGGCACGCTCCGACAGTTCAGCTCGCCTACTCACCAAACAAGGTTTGTTGCTTCTTCTCTGGGACGTAGAATTCGATTAATTCCTGTGGCATATCTAGTGTCTCACAATTTTAATACTGGGAAGATGGATAAGGACTATCATTTTGTGAGGGGCAGAGAGTAAGAAACGTTGTAAGTATGTTCTTCAGCTAGGATATACATAAAAGCATGAAAGAGAGAGCATAATGTAAATGACAGGGTCATTATACTAATGAGGTTGTGTGAATTTTAAATTTTACTTTGAACAGTTGCATGGTTTAAAATTTAAGGTTGAACAATGAAAGAGTTATTTGGCATGGATCAATGGTTGCCTTACTAGGTCCTAGTTATTTTCATAGAGTGGATCCTTTAGGCAGGAATTCTACTGTTAATATTAGCCAGCTCCATTTACCTCCACTCCCGAAAGACATGAACAGTGTTGAATGAAAGAATCCCGTTCGAAGGAATGATGTCACATCAGTCTACGGAGTGACACTGAAATCCATTATGTGGTATCTCTTCTCTTGGAGGTGACTACAAATGATGACTGATCACATGAGAAGTATAATGTACCTTTGCGAAAGCACTCTCTGTGGGTGGGGGTGGCAGAATACATCCACAGTATACCCTGCCTGTTGTAAGACGCAACTGGAAAGGGCTACTTCAGTGTGCAAATGGATTCTGGCATTGGAATTGTGAATTGGAACCCCTATGGGTGGGAGAGGTTTAAGTACAACGGTCAGAATTTATGTGAATGAATACCTACATACCAGGTTGGTATTGCCATGGCTGCATGGTCTGGCTACAAAGCCCTCTGATCAGATTGCGTGGCATTTGAGGAGGATCTTTTAGGCAGGGTTTCCTCCTGTAGACGGGGTCTGTACATTTACATCCATGGTATCCCCTGCCTGTCATAAGAGGGAATTAAAAATGGTCCCAGTGGCTCTGAACTTGCGAGCGTGGGTTGGCAACCATGGGGCTCTTAGCTGAGTCCTGGCATTGCTTCCACTTACTTGTGCCAGGATCCTCTCTTTCATCTATCCTATCCGACTTTCCTTGGTCAACTCTTGTTCATTTCCTGACACCAGTAGTATTAGGTCACGAGGCGTATGGAGTATTTTATTTTCACCTCGCTTATTTTTCGAATTGTCGGACCCTTTCCATTTTTTCCCCATCTGATTACTGTTGCTCTTAAGACAATTATTACCACCATCTGTCCAGGGTGGTCCCCCACCCAAGTACTTTACTTTTGATTTGCTACAAGGTGCAACCCCGTGGGAACATGCACACCTTAAAATGATGGAATTCAGCTTTTCCAGGTTCCTGGTTGCTACCAGAACTAATGGGCATGACTACAACCTGGTAAAATTTATCCTTTCAGTAGACACATTGAAGGTATGTACAGTGAACATAAAGCAACCACTTTGGCAGGACATACGTCTGGTGTGTTATGCTCAAAGTCAATGGTGAGGATGTTGCCTCCTGTGTTTTCATTGCCTCCTTCAGATTGTGTGTATTACCAGAGAAAGTCAATGCAACAACCTATCATTGCTATATGAGGTTGTACATCCCGCCTCCCATGCGATGCTATCGCTGCCAAAGATTCAGACACATGGTATCTCATTCGAATCAGTCTGTGTGGTACATGTGGGAAAGGAGCTCATGGCATGGAGCAGTGTACACCTCCGAACAAGTGCACTAACTGCTTTGGTCTTCATTGTCCCTTGAGGTAAAAACTGTCCTGTCTATCTCAGTGAGAAGATGATCTAGGAGAGACAGACATTGTAGTGTCTTTCTTACAAGGAAGTGCACCTTATATGTGATATCATCAGTACACCTGGCAAGCCACTAGACTTCAGCTTTATAGCAGAGTCTACCATGTTTGTAGTTTCTTTCAGCAACACCATGAAGATTGCTGTGCCCAAGGCGGCAGTTGCTCCTGTGAGCATCGCCTAAAAGAGTAAGAACCCGCAAGTGGGGACCACCCAACTTTTGGCCACAAACAAGCTTGAGCCGACGAAGTCAGACCGGGACAGCAGAAGAGGGAGGCCAAGTCTCTCTCCCCCAAGAGGTCGGCAAGAGCTGCTACTAAGCTGGCGGCATAGTCGACGAGGACTGGAATCTCCTCCCAGCCCGTCCAAACTTTAACAAAAGGAAGGGAAGAAAGAAGCATTTCCAGACTCCTACGAAAGGGAAAACATGCTCTCTATCCAGAAGGTTTGTGTCACTGCCAGCAGGAGTTTCTGCTGCAAAAGTTGCGCACTGCCCTTGTAAGAGCACCTCGCGCTGCTGATAAGCATCAAAGAAACACTCCAGGGTCCACTACCCTTCTGAGACCTCATCTAGTTACAAGATGATGGACGTTGAGGGTTCATCTCCATTCTCAGAGGGAGGTATTAGTGTTTTGATTAAAAAGTGTCTCGCTCATTATAATTTAAAACAAACTAAAGAAAAGTCCACACTATGCCACTGCCACCGTTACAGTAGAAATGGTTACAAACGGCATCTTACTGAACTGCACCAGCCAGTCACTTGGTTCATGGTGAGTATAGTCTGTTTTCAAGACACTAATCTTAGACCAGATCATGATACAGTTTTGAGAAATTTTAGACTCTACTCGAAGGAATGGGATTATGCCAAACGGGCTTCCAGTGGCGTTGGTGTCTTTTCTCATTCTGATACCTACAGAGAAGTGGTTCCCCTAAGAACGAAGCTTGGGGCAGTAGCGATACGTGTTTCGTTGCTTGTGATAACTATATTTTGTAACTAGCTGATGTACCCGTGCTTCGCTACGGAATTCTACATTATATACAGAATTCTAGGCTAGGTAGTGTACACGTTGTGAGCAAGATTGTATTAAATTGCATAGCTCTTAACATTACCCTAGAACCGCGACGGGGAAGTCACCAAACGTCTTTTCTCATATGAAGACTGTGTTAGGGAATTTTCATTGTAATGATAGGCCCGCTTGCCTACCATCAGTCACCACCAGGTTGGGGAGTTTTCATTATAATGGCAGACACTCACTCTCCACCAGCCATTTTACATCCTCAGAAAGACTGTCTTAGTGGTTTTTCCAACTGAAATGAACATAGGTCATTGCAATGACGTCAGTAGGAATGGCGCGATAAAAGCAATACTTTCATATGAAATACTCCATCAAATGAAAGACCACACACTTCCTCACTTTTAACGAACAGTACTCTGCTGGAATTCCAGAGCTGGAATGGCCAAGTCGCAGACAGTTCTGATCCGTGAACACTCTTCGTCTTTTTTCTGCGGGGGGGAGGGGAGAGTGGGGGGAAGGCGAATAGTGGAGAGTCCCAGGGCAAAAACTATGCCTTTTTACTAATCTGTTTCCGAGGAGTACCCGAAGAGTTGGAAAATCTCGATTCACTACAATCGCAACGGAAAAACCTATCTGATTTGGTGGCAATTTTTTCCTCCAAGCCAGAGGAGAAGCCCCCTCTTCACTGCTAATTTGGAATTAAATGAATGTAGAATTTAATAAAAGTGAAGAGGAAGAAGCTTTTCTTAAGAAACTGCTCTTTTCAGGGTTGACTTTTGAGTTGCTTAGTGAATTGTGGTGCTATAATTTGAAATAGGCTTAAATAGTAATTCTAGACCAGGTCATACTACTACTACTACTACTACTACTACTACTACTACTACTACTACTACTACTACTACTACTAAGTGAGCCTCTGCCGTAAGTGTGCATACAGCTCATTCAAAACAGCGCGTCGAAGTAGGGATCGAATAACTGGAATACTATGATGAACCAGTGTGTTACGTACCTGCAGTATCAGAAAATGTATGAACCAGAGGAAAATGAAAATGAAAACCTACAACCTGTTTTCCAGTCATTGGCCGGGTCAGGGATGTATTAAATGAAGCATATATATAGGCTGTTAGTACGATGGGGTCGCCACTCCCAGTGATACATTAATGTCTGATAGATGCTATGAAATGATATTGGAGAGTGTTGCTGGAATGAAAGATGACAGGGAAAACCGGAGTACCCGGAGAAAAACATGTCCCACCTCCACTTTGTCCAGCACAAATCTCACATGGAGTGACCGGGATTTGAACCACGGTTACCAGCGGTGAGAGGCCGACGCGCTGCCATCTGAGCCACGGAGGCTACATGAACCAGAGGAATGGCATGCTAAAGAAGAAAGTTTTTCCAACTCCCCAGCTATTTCCCGGCAATGTTCAGTCGGGCTGTTATACTCGGTACGCAGTAGTAATCCCAACTATCGGAGTTGAGCGGGACCATATGAAACGAAGAACATCACAACAAACAATGGTCAATGTAAAGTTATTGTTGATCAGCGTTATGCGCTTTCTATATTGTAGGCCTTCTGAAATACCACTCTTATCATAGTCGGTACAGTAAAACTGAATGAAACATAAATGATCGGAAATTGTCTTGTCTAACTTTTGTTATGTAGTACTTTTCTATAGGAGCCATAACGAAGGTATTTAAAAATTAAATTTTAGGCGTCTTCCCCTAAACTACCATTTCATCTCGGGCGAATAAAATTATTTACAGCCTAGACTGTAGTTTTTTATTCCCCGACTCTATATAGCGGTTTTCATTAAAGTCTGTTAACCCATTTTCTCGTGGCTAGGCGTTGATGTGGACTTAGCAACAAAACTACAAATTCATTAATATCTGTGTTATCAGAGCCGGTACGGTAAAAATGTATAAGACATAAATGATTGGAAATTGAATTATATATAACTTTAGTTATATAGTATTTATCGATAGGACCGCTAATAATATAAATATTCGAGAATTAAATTTAAGGCCTTCCCCTAAACTACCATTTCACTCGGCGTGAATAAAATTATTTATAGCCTAGATTGTAGTGGCTCATCCCCCGACTTTACATACCGATTTTCATTAAATTCTCTTCAGCCGTTTTCTCGTGATGCGTGTACATACATACATACAGACAGACAGACAGACAGACAGACAGACAGAAATTACGGAAAAGTAAAAAGTACATTTTCTTGTTACTATGGACATGATCGATACAGAAATACCATTATTTTCAAATTCTGAGCAATGTACAGACAAAACTCTTATTTTATATATTTTGTAATGTTTATTTCTCACCAGGCCAGCCTCTGAACAACAATAATGTGATTGACCTTATAGATCAGCTCCCACATCCTTTCCTCCTCTTAGGTGATTTTAATGCCTGTCCCCCATTTTGAGATTATTCTGAATTGAATTGCCTTGTCCCGGAGGAAGAGAGTCAGGGAAGTTGATAGGAGAGCTTGCTCTATGTATTTTGAATGCAGGGGGAACCAGCATATTTCATCATAGCATTTGGAACCTTCTCTCACATTGACATTATCATAGGTTAATATGTAATATTCTAACTTACATTAATTAATTAGGAACTAGTTTCAGCCGGAGCTGGCCATCTTCAGCTTTAATGTAAAACATCTAATAACTAAACAAATGTACATGCACACAGTTGACATAAAACAAATGAAACAAATATATACAAATTGACATTAAAAAACTGGGATGAAATTATGATTAAATTTGAAAATAAACTAGGTTCTAACTTCTTGAGTATGCTCATTATTGAGAATATTTCAAGTATTAATTTATATACATAGAGCATCTAATCATTAATAATTCAATAGTAAATGGGAACTGGTAAAAGTTGATCCTGTAGTTTATCACCAAATCTACTTGAGTGGTGGAAGTCATATGCAAGCCATTGGACACCGCTGTAAATAACCATTAGCTGACGGAGAACTGTTAGATGTTGCTTCATCATCAGTCAAGGTAATAAAATGAGATGCTCTCATGGTGCTTGTTAAATCATGCTGAAATGTTGTTGGACAATGTCAGGACAGCATATGAAGATGTAGCTAACTAACACAGATACATTGTGTCTGGTATAACATTTGTACTTCATTGCAGTGCCCATGAAGTTAACCTGAATAAATTAGATAAAATTAAATTAATGAATTGAATGAGAGAATGTGTCAGTTAGATGGCATAGGTTGACTTACCTCTCAATACTGCTTAAGGTGTGTGGCTTATTGTTGTGTGTGCTTCAGACTAAGTGTTGTGAGATTCAAATGAAAAGGATGGAGAGGGGTGGTGGAAGGTCCTGAAGGAGGGGGGGGGGGGGTGAGGGTAGGTGGTTAGTGTGGGGGGGAGGGGGGAATTAAGGCGGGGCTGAAGGATGTGGGAAACACACCTCAAGCTGTATTGAGAGGTCTCATATAATCTATGCCATCTAACTAACACATTCTCTCATTCAATTCATTAATTTAATTTTATCTAATTTATTAAGGATAACTTGATGGGCACCGCAATGAATTGTAAATTTTATACCAGACACAATGTATCTGTGTTAACCATATCTTCACGTGCTGTCCTGACAATGTCCAACAACGTTTCAGCATGATTTAACAAGCACCACGAGAGCATCTCATTTTATTACCTTCATTGATGATACATACAATATACAAAGTTTATTCCATCTACTCAATACTTGTACAGTAATTGCAATGTATATATAAAAACACATCACAATATATTAGCAAGGTACTAGTTTCGACCCTAAATGGGTCATCATCAGCCTAACTAAGATACACTTATGGATATGCCGAAATCCTAAGACAGAATTACATTGTGGAAATAAGATTAAAAGAATGAACTGTGTATGTGATGTGATAATGTACATATAAAATGGTGGAAAGATGAACTGTTATAGATAAAATGATGATGTGCTTATCAGTGACAAATAAAATTTTTAGGATTTACGTCAATTACAATTAGACTGTAAGAATGGTTATCATACAATTATTACAATGATTAACCTATTAAGTGCTGAGTTACCAATTGATTGTTTGGTACCTCAGTGCGGAGTTTTTTCATTCGTATGTAAAATTTTTTTGTAGAAGCCTCAATTTTTAACTTATCAGTTCGGTTATTACCTTAAAATGTTTATAAATCAAAATGCAAATGGAAAATCATACATTTATGTTCAATATTATTTTGAGAATAGGTAGCAGGTAGGGACCCTCTTCGGAGGCAGCCCTACCCAGGGCCTATGTGCCTATGTGAGTCCCAGAGCACACTGACCCGGTGTGTAACATCTGGTATGGGTCTCAGCTCAGGGTTACGAGTGAAGACCTCAACGGCATCTACGGCGGAGAAGGTGGAGTTTGGTACGGCGGAGATGGTGGAAGGGGCATACCCGTAGCGTCTGTACTCCAGAGGAGTGGCTACGAAAGGTGTCTGTCTCCATGTTAGGGGCTGCCTAATTTTGAACCTGGCAGTAGGTATAAAATGCCTTTGGGTGTGGCGAGCCCATCGAAACAATAGCCTATATGGACAAAGCAGATATGGTGCCTCGGAAAAGGTTAGGGCGTCCCCTGCTAAAAGCGACGCACAGCTCTTCAGGTGCTGGGGGAACTGTGAAAAATGGGCAACCAGCACCAAACTACATCAAAATTGCAACAGTAAATGTACTGACACTGACGGGAAAGACAGAAGAACTGGTTGACTTCATGATAGAAAAAGATATAGCCATACTTGGACTGTGCAAGACCAAGAAGAGGGGTACAGGGGAGTTCCCTCTGAGAGAAGGATACAGGCTGTATTACAGCGGAGGACCTGAAGCAAAAAATTGAGTGGCCATCATACTTAGATGAGAAATCCAAGAATATGTGGAATATACAAAGTACGTCAGCGATAGGATGATGATGATGAGACTCCAGTTTGAAAATGGCGTGAAAGATCTATTTCAGTTGTATGCCCCACAAACTGGTTACATAGATGAACATCTAGAGGACTTCTTAGAGGAAGTGGAGAGACAGATAGAAGATAAGGAAGTACTATTGATGGGAGATCTAAATACACAAGTTGGAATGGAAAGACAAGGAAAGGAAAATGTTGTAGGGCCCTTTGGATATGGAAATGTAAATCCAGAAGGCAAGTTGTTGGTGGATTTTTGCATGAGGAATCAAATGATTGTTGGAAACACCTGGTTTAGGAAGAAGAACAGCCAGAAGATTACAAGGTATGGTTGGGGAGACAGACGAACAAAGACCATGATTGATTATATAATCATAGAGAAAGAACACCGGAAGAACCTTGTAGATGTAACAGCCATGCCTGAAGAAGCCTTTGGTGGAGATCATAGAGTTGTGATAGGAAAATTGAAAGTTGAAAAGATTGAAAAACCCCAATTAAGGAGAGAGAAAAGAATTAAAGTATGGAAGTTGAAGGAGAAAAGCATACAAGAAGAATTTCAAAGGGAAATAATAGCCTTGGTACCCAGGACAGAGGTGGGGGAATGTTGAAGAGGAATGGAAAAGATTTAAGGAAGCACTGGTTGGATGTGCAGAAAAGGTGCGTGGTAGAACATCAGGAAATGTGAAAGACAAAGAAACACACTGGTGGAATGATAGGGTAAAGATTAAAGTGAAGGAAAAGAAAATGGCATGGAAAGCATGGAAAACATCTAAGACTGAAGAAAGTAGAAAAAATTTGTGGAGGCAAAGAATTTGGCCAAGAAAGTAGTGGAGGAAGAAAAGAGGAAAAGCTGGGCCTTATTCACACAGAAATTGAGAGATGATACGCAGGGCAGCAAGAAATTACTGTATGGTATCTTAAGAAACAAAAAGAGAGATCAAGTAAACACCAGATTTGTGAAGGATGAAGGTGGCATAATTTTAACAAAGCCGGAAGAAATAAGAAATAGATGGAGAGAGTATTTTCAGAAGCTACTGAACATAAGAACAGATGACAGTCATTCAATGGACGACCAGGAAAGGCAATTAGTTGATGAAGAAATGGATAAAGGAATTACAATGAATGAAATGGCAGTAAGAAAGATGAAGAATGGAAAAGCTGCTGGAATAGATGAAATTTCAGTGGAGATGATAAAGGCAGCTGGAGCTGTAGGCCTGCAGTGGACATATCGAGTTCTCAGGATCGTCTGGGAGAATAAGGAGGTCCCTGAGGATTGGCAAAAAGGAATAATCATCCCAATTTTCAAGAAAGGTGATAAGAAAGTTTTGAAGGAATACAAGGGAATTACTCTAATATCCCATGTTGCTAAGATAATGGAAAGGATACTGGAAAGTAGAATAAGGTTGAGGGTTGAGAATCAGATACAGGAAAATCAGTTTGGTTTCAGAAGTGGAAGGTCAACAATAGAGCCCATTTTCATTATGAGACAACTAATGGAAGAGCATTGGGAGTATGGGAATGATATGGTGATGACATTCATTGACATTGAAAAGGCATATGACAGTGTCCCCAGGACGAAAGTTTGGGACAGTCTGGTGCAAAAAGGAATTGGACAGGGATTAATAAAAATGATCATGGCATTGTGTAAGGAATGTTTTAGTTGCGTGCAAACACAAGTTGGCAGGACATGTTGGTTCAAAATAACTAGAGGGCTGAGACAGGGAAGTGTTCTATCACCAATCCTGTTTACAATAGTAATGGATTACATCATGAGAACAGCAAAAGCAGCGTATGGAGGAAGAGAAATGAACATGATGTTATTTGCAGATTATATTGTGATTTGGGGAGAAGACGACAGGAAGGTTCAAGAACAGTTGAATGCGGTGAATGGGAAGATCGAAGAATGTGGATTGAAAATAAGTGTAGAAAAGTGTAAAACTCGTGTTATGACTAGCAGGGAGAAAGAAGGGAAAGGTCAGATTAGTCTTGCAGATATCGTCGCCATAAGACCTATCTGTGTCGGTGCGACGTAAAGCCCCTAGCAAAAAAAAAAAAAAAAATGAAAAAAAAAAGTCTTGCAGATAAGCCCCTGGAAGTAGTGGAAACGTTTAAATACCTGGAGAGTGAATTAATGGAGAATGCTCGACTGGATGCTGAGATTAGTAAAAGGATTCAAGCTGGAAGTTGTTTCTATCATAGTGAAGGAAACATGTTATGGGACAAAGATGTGCCAACGGAAGCAAAGGATACTATGTACAAGATGTATTACGTACCAATAACAACTTACGGAGCAGAAACTTGGACAATGACAAAGAAGGATGAGAGTCGAATACAGGCAGCCGAAATGTTCTTGAGGAGTATGATACAGAAGAGTAGACGAGACAAAATAAGGAATGAGAAAATCCGGGAAGAAATTGGAGTGGAAAAAATGAATGATAGAATAGAGAAGAGCCAACTAAGATGGTTTGGGCACATAAAGCGAATGAGCGACGAAAGAATGCCAAAAAAGGTGATGGAAATGCAAATCCAAGGAAGGAGAGGCCGTGGACGACCACGATTGAGATGGAAGGATACCATCCAACACAGCATTATAGAAAGAAACCTGGACTGGGACACAGTGTTGGAGGAGGAGTGGTGGAAAGACTGAAGAAAGTGGAGAGGAACCATATTTGCCCCTACCCGGCTACAGCTGGATAAAGGGAAATGATGATGATGATTATTATTTTGTGAGAAAACAAAATTACACTTATGTGCTCATGCGTGCATTATCTTTATACAAAGTAAAGAGCCCAAAATAATATTATTTCCGACAATCTGTAGGCAACTAATACATGTAAGTTCTTAGAGGTATATAAGTTTATATTTTAAAATATTTTCCAAACCTAGAATGTGGTGATAGTTAAATGTTTTCTACTGGTTTTTTGTGATGTCGATTTGTTCAACTATCTACACCAACTCCACTGGCACAAAAGTTTCAAAAAGTCAATGATTTTCGGGTTGTCATCAAACACTACTTGGCCCTCAGAGCCTGTCACAGTTACTTGAATGTCTGGTGAAGAAAAGTAATCCATCCAGCACGAAAATAGTGGTAAAATACCTTTTGTACTCGCCGTATTTTTCTTCTTTCGTTCTGAAGGAGGCTCTGATTCTCTCTCACATACAATATTTTTGGCACTCTCTCTGTCAGTCTCACTTTCAAAATCGCTTAACAATTCATTAAAATGATCATCGCCATCATCACTTTCCACTGTGGATAATAACGGAAAGATTCTGTGATCCAAAATAACTTCGCTGCAAGATCAAATAGATTGTTGTTCCGCCATGTTTGTTTACATCACAGATGAATTCCACCGATGTCTACAAAAAGCTCTGTAAGTTACTTCGCGAAGCTATAATCTCTGATCAATTAGTTCTACATAATACCCAGCAGATGGCAGAACATATCAGAGATCAAATTCACACTCGAAATTGAACCGGGAAACTCAAAAAAATTAAAATTCTCCCGCACCGTCTATAGACGGGCATAGCAGTGGTGGACCGGCCGCGTCAGCCCGTCTATAGGTGGGCGTAGCACTCATTGGGTTAAAATATACCCTTGTTAGTAAATACTCTAAAATTGCACTTTAAAAACGTAATATGCCAGTTGAATGCAAAGTCCAGATGCTTCTACTGAGTTCTAGAAACCTTCAGGTTTAGAATTGAACGTTGAACATTGATGATGAAACAACATCTAACAGTTCTCCGTCAGCTAATGGTTAGAATGGAAGATAGGAAACTTAAAAGGGTCCACCTTTTCAATACAAAAATGTTATAGTTTATTTACAACATATATTTACATTTGGAACTAGTTTCGACGCTGTTTGGCGTCATCTTCAGCCAAAATGTGGGAAATAGGCTAGCATGCAGACATTTATATTACACAAGGCGTTACATTAAACAATACACATCTTACGAGGAGATAAAAACAGGGACGAATGTAGAAACAAATGAATCGTTGAGAAAGCAAAAATTATAAATATTAAAAATAACCTTAACCACACATCTTGCAGTGCGAAAATGTTCGGCTTGAATGATTCCTGAATACAAACCGCACGCGCACACATTTCTGAAGAGCCAGCAGTCAGGAAAAAGTAAAGTGAAACCTTAAGAGTTCTTCTGAGAAGAGTTCATCATTTTTTCTATGTTCCGACTAACTAATGAAGTCTCCCTTGAGTTCCTGATAAACATACACAACAGGAAATTCTCCTTCACTCTCAACAATAGCTGTAAAGACCAACGGTAAATTGCATTTTAAATATTGTGCAGAGACGTGAAAGCATGATCTTGAACATGATATAACTTCTTCATTTAACCCAGTTTTTTACACAGGGTGTTACATTAATATTTATAATTATTGCTTTCTCAACGATTCATTTGTTTCTACATTCGTGGCTGTTTTTATCTCCTCGTAAAATGTGTATTGTTTAATGTAACGCCTTGTGTAATATAAATGTCTACATGCTAGCCCATTTCCCACATTTTGGCTGAAGATGACGCCAAACAGCGTCGAAACTAGTTCCAAATGTAAATATATGTTGTAAATAAACTATAACATTTTTGTATTGAAAAGGTGGACCCTTTGAAGTTTCCTATCTTCCATTCTCAGTTCAATACGGACAAAAATGAAATTCTTAGATTTAAATAAATAAGCTAATGGTTATTTACAGCGGTGTTCAATGGCTTGCATATGACTAACACCACTCAAATAGATTTGGTGATGAACTTCGGGATCAACTTTTACCATTTCCCATTGACTATTGAATAATGATTAGATATTATAAGTAAATAAATGAATACTTGAAATATTCTCAGTGATGAGCATACTCAAGAAGTTAGAACCTAGTTTATTTTCAAATTTAATCATAATTTCATCCCAGTTTTTTTAATGTCTTTTGTATATATTTGTTTCATTTGTTTTATGTCAATTGTGTGCATGTACATTTGTTTAGTTATTAGATGTTTTACATTAAAGCTGAAGATGGCCAGCTCCGTCCGAAACTAGTCCCTAATTAATTAATGTAATTTAGAATATTACATATTATAGTATTGAAAGGTGGACCATTACTACATTATTTTAATAATTACATTGCACATTGACATTAGTCTGTGCAGCCATGCTCTCATTCCCCTGCTTTAGTGGGTTGTACACAATGGCCTCTGTGACAGTGATCATTTCCTCATTTTTCTTACTGTGTTGAAACTGTCGGCAGCCCTGAAGATGGTTTTCCGTGGTTTCCCATTTTCACACCAGGTAATGTTGAGACTGATCCTTAATTAAGGCCTCGGCCGCTTCTTTCACATTCCTAGACTTTTTCTGTCCCATCGTAGGCATAAGACATATCTGTGTCGGTGCGACGTAAAGCAAATAGCAAAAAGAGAAAAAGAAACATCAGTCCATCGAAGCTCCTCCCTGTTGGATTCTAAAACGTGTCGTCCATGATGGCACGTGCACAGTCGTCTCAAATATGGACTGAACTTCATCGCATTTTGGAAGTACAATATCTATCCTTCGTACCAGGAATTTCCATTGAGAGCCGTATTGTCACTGATACACCCTCGGTTGCTAATGATCTAGCAAGTCACTTCGCTGCTGTGTCTGGTTCCAGGAATTACCATCCTGATTTCCATGCTCTGATGAAGGCAGAACACCATCATCTAAATTTTGCCACTTGCGCACCCATTGTGGAGTGGGAACTTTGGAGCACCTTGGAGCTTTGCAAAGACTCGGCTCTCGCACCAGATAACGTCCATGGACAGATGTTGAAGCACCTCAGTGAGGTTAGCCAATGTTATCTTCTAGGTTTCTTCAACCAAATCTGGTCAGAGGATTGGTTTCCATCTCAGAGGTGAGAGGGGATAGTCATTTCTCTCCTCAAACCTGAGAAAGGCACTAAATATGCAGGAAGTTACAGACCTATTTATCTTACTAATTATCTGTGTAAACTGTTTGAAAGGATGGTGAACCGATGAGTTATGTGGTGTCTAGGTAAAAGAGGACTTTTTGTCAGAGTACCATTGTGGTTTTTGAGCTGCTTACTCCACCACTGATCACCTCGTGCACGTGGAGAATTCTATCCAAGACAGTTTTTTCTG